>NW_009648443.1:1646948-1675823 GCF_000708025.1 Charadrius vociferus
TGCCGGCGGCCCGGGGGAACAGCCCAGCGCCATGGTACCGGCTGCCGCAGCGCAGGCAGGCGGCGTTTGTGCGTTTTGTTCTTGCTCGTGGGACTCGTGAGGGGCTGCTGGGTTTTGTGTCAGTCTTCCTTGGTTGAAGGTTGAGAGAATACCCGAAACAAAGAGTTGCGCAGACTGAGGGAATTGCCCCTGAACTCCATCTTGTTTGTCATAAAGCCGTGATTGTGAGTAAACACGGAGGAAGACACGTGATCACAAGTTGCTCGGGGGAAGAGTCTTAGGACAGTTGTATATCAAACCGCACAAAATCCTGTAGACGTAAAAGCTCAAGTCTCAGGTAGAAGTGTCACCGCATAGTTCCAAGGTAGGAGGCTTGAATTTAGCAGCTGTGAGTGAAGTGTGTGCTTCTCTCTGACTGAGGGCGGAAGAATGCTTTAAGCTGCGAGTAGAAAGCGCAGAAGCTAGTAAAGACTTCCCTTACTGGTGGACGTGACTACCTCAAATTGCTCCTCATTTCTCAGCAGAGGGGGCTCAGGGCAGAAGAGAGGAGGAGCGAGAGGATTTTATTTGAAATATCTGCTGTTTGTGTTATTTTACCTTCTGAGATTACACTGCTTTCTTGCAAAGACCTCTTGGATCTTTTATCTTTATCAGTGGCTACATTAGGTCCAGTTGATTTTTTTATAATATAGTTGGAGGGATGACAGATCAAGAAGGGCAGGACATCTGAGCAGCATACTCAAAATAGGCTGTTCAGCTCCATCTCCCATTACAAGTTGGTCATCTGTTTCCCAGGTACAACTTTAAAGTTGGATTTCAGAGCTTGGTTTCTTACCAAGCCTTGAGAGGCATCACATGCATCCCTTATTCCAGGAAACATGAGTTGTTTCCAGATTTTTCCATGAGGTTTTGATAGCTAAGTTTCATAACATGGCACAAGCTGATGAAATACGTTGCTTTGATGAGAAGAGTGCTTTTCACCCTGCTGTTTTCTTGCTCATTTCTCTGTTGTTGGATACCAGTGTGAGTAGTGCCAAAAGGATGGAGAAGCAAGAAGCATATTTTGCCAGGATAGTGTGTTGAAGTTGAAGTGAAGGACACAGCATGTGTCATGCTTGAGTAAGGTGTTCCTTTCCTTTGTGGCAACAGCAGGCTTTTAAATCAGTTCAGACTGCAATACAACTTTGTTTTGTTTTGTTTTTTTTTTTAAATTTGTTCCTCGGTGAAATCAGTGAAGTATTTTTGGCCTCACTAGCTTCAGTGTAAATTGAGGTGACTACTTCGCCATTATAGAACTCATTAAAGCATGTTAATTATCACTTGGGATTTGTTGAATTCCTATGTGGGTAAACAAAATGTTCGAGCTTTTAATTTGAGTGTCTTTGTGCTCATTCAAAAAAACCCTTAAGATGCTGGTACTGTAAAAGGGAACCATTGTCATCCTGAAATATCCTATAAAAACATGATATTCCCCTTGCAGACAGGTATTATTGTGGCTTTAATAATATGGTTTTTTTTATTGAGAGACCACTGTCTCGCTCTGTCCTGTGTTCTATGATAGCTTGCCATGTTCACCTTGACAACCTCATTATGTTACCATGAGCAGCATAAGCTTTATGTGTATTGTGTGTATTCAAGCCAACTATGAAGATGGTTGCTTGTCAAGCTTCCAAGGTAGAGTGCTTAAAACGGTTTTCAAAAAACTCTGGACCAAACAAAACCCCAACAAAACACAAAACCCACAAAAGAAACCAGAAGACTTCTTACTAGTGTTGCTTATCAAAGTTGACATAACTAGTATGCAGTTTTATCTATCTAATATATTCAAGTCATGGCTCTGACTACAGTTGCTGATGAGTGCTTTCATAGTTTCTTCTAGTTGGATTCCAAGTAAATTTTATGATGGATGCCCAGAAGTTGAAGAGCTCTTCTGTAGTGGTTTTTAAAAAGATACTAATCTGAATGACATGCTTCATGTCACTGAACCTTTGTTGAAAGGCAAAGATAAAATCCTGTTTCCTCAAGCAGAAGTTCTTTGCCTAGACCATAAAGCCTTTTTTTCCAGTACCTTTCCACCTCTGCATCAAACAAGGCAGGGCTTCTCTTGTCAAATGCATGTTCTTACACAACTCTGATGCATTTTTGTAGCAGATCCTGCTTGTTTGCTGGCTGGGGGCAGGACTGCAGAAAAAATGTACGGTAGTATTAAAGAAATTAATCATAATGGGGATGCATAAACTGTCATAGTAAATTTTGCATTTTCTAATGTGCTGCCTTTATCTTGTTTCAACACATTTTTTGGTATAGTTTCTGCAGGATCTCTTTCCTTAGAGAAAGAAAGTACTATATAGATCATATCACCCTGACACATTCAGGTTGAAATCACAACTTGTGCTATTTTACAAGATTAAACTGATTGATAACATTGTCCTCTTGGGGTTACTACTGGAGGAGAAAATTAGTCTTGTGCCTTTTTATGTATTTTTGTAGAAGCAATTTGCTAATTTTAGACACCATTTCAGCTCTTAGAGATAGTTGGGTCTGGAGTCCATAGTCTTCCACCATGTGCTTTTCTATCTGAATGTTATTATTTTGGCTGTTCTGTGGATGGTACATAAGCAATTTTATTAGTAGCAGATGATCTCTAATTTAGTCTTGAAGTTGTTATAACTTCTTATATTTATGTCATCTGGACGTTAATTTCTACTGGTAGGAGCTTCCATCCCTTCTTCTAGATTCTTTGTGTGTTCTACATATGTCTGTGTCTGACTTTTATCTATGTTATTTAATTCATCTGGTTCCACACCTATCTGAAGCAAAGGGATACAGAAACAAAACGATTGGTAACAAAAGCAATAACGCTGGTGCTCTTTGTCAAGTACTTAATAATACAGAATTGGCTCCCTTGTTCTGTGTGTCTGTCTGTATAGTTTGTATGAGGGTAAAATGTAGATAAACAGTGCTTTGGATGTCAGATCTCCTCAAGACCTACAGCTGTCCTGTCCAGCATGCACCCTACTTTATATTATTGTGACACTGATTTAGCTTCATAGTTTGCAACCTGAATAGTTGCTTTTTCACACTCAGTGCAGCTTCAGACAAGTACTAGACTTGCAGTGCATATTATGGCAGATTACTCTCAAGCTTAAATTAACCATCGTTACAGTGTCTTATTTAATGTTACAAATATGAAGAAATGATTGTTACCTTCTATTGCACAAATGATCCACTCGAAGTGATGTATCTTAGATTATTAGATTTGCCCTTAAACTTCCATGATTGGCAGTGTTCTTCTGTACTTTGGAACATTGCTTAGAGCATTCTTACCGATACAGCTGTATTTACAACTTTGACAATTGCATAGAATTGCTCAATATTTACTTAGAGCTTTCAATGTGATCTGCAAAATTTAACAAATTTGTGATTTCAGGTTCGTAATCCAAAGTTAGGCAGGTGAGAATTTTGGATTCCTGGATTGATCTTGTTTAACTGGTGATGTTCTGGCAAAAGCAAATGGGTTGATGATGTCTGAAGCATGGTCTAGAAGCTGGTGTGCTGCTCCATAATACAACCCAGTAGCTCTTTTGTACACAAATGTAAACAGTCACTTAAACTGTGTATGCTTTATGTTGTAATATTATTTTTTTTAATAGCCTAAACGCTTAATCTTGCAAGTAGGACTCTTTTTAAATGTTGTGACCTGTTGTAAAGCTATCACCAGAACAGTAGTTAAAAAAACATGCCATTAAGGAAATTAACCTCAGCTGTCCAACTGTTAGGCCAATGGAGTTCTGTACAAACTACCTTTTACCAGGTAGAATGTGTAATGCAGCATGACTTTCAGCTAAGATTAAAAGTCCTGAGTATGTGAACTCAACTTGAAACTGCAGCCAGACATGAGTTACGTCAGGCTTGATGCAGGAGCTTTTCACAAAGTGTTACTGATGAACATGGCTGATCTGGGTGAGGGGAAGTGCTGTACTGATTTTTTTTTTTTCTTTTTTTTTCTTGATGTAGCTTATTCTCATTCTCAGAAGGTTAGGCCAGAATGAAAAGTGCTTAAATAAAACGGATTGTGCCACTTCTGCAAATCGCCTTGTACCAACGGAGTTCTTGGCCATCTGTTTTAGAGTTTTTAGTTATGCTACTCTTCTCACACCACACCACTGAGGGTACTGCAGTTCTGTTAACTTTTTTATTTAAGAGCTACCTTTTGTGGTCTGATTCTGTCTGTACCATCCTGAGGAGGAAGAATCTGGGCATGTTAGTAAACCAGTTATCTATCTATCTGGAGTTTTTGAGCAACGATAAGTTAAGATATCCTTTCAAGGCACCAGCATTTCTTTTGAAATGCCTAGAAATACCAAAAGACCAAATAAGCACTCAGTGACACAAAAGTAAATTTATATATACCTTTGAGGCAGCATGGGCTCTTTTGTATACGTTACAGAATCCCAGGCTGGTGGGGGCTGGAAGGGCCCTCTGGCGCTCCCCCAGTGCCACCCCCAGTGCCAGAGCAGGGGCACCTCCAGCAGTGGCACAGGACGGCGTCCAGGCGGGTTTGGGATGGCTCCAGAGGGGGAGACTCCCCCACCTCCCTGGGCAGCCTGTGCCACTGCTCTGCCGCCCTCACAGCAGAGAAGGCCCTCCTCAGGTGGAGATGGAACTGCCAATGGTCACCTTTGTGCCCGTTCCCTCTTGTCCTGTCACTGGGCACCACTGGAAACAGACTGTTCCCATCCCCCTGGCACCTCCCTTGAAGGATTTATACACATTGATAGGATCCCCCCTCAGTCGTCTTTTCTCTAGACTAAAAAGACCCAAGTGCCTCAGCCTTTCCTCATAAGAAAGATGCCTCAGTCCTCTAATCATCTTTGTAGCCCTTAATTTTCATGGGAGTTGTCTTTGGAGAAGTTAGATATTTCTTTGAGGCAGGTAGACTGCAAATGTATTTTTTTCACAGGAGGATGAAGTTTCATAGTTTTGACCCCGAAGAATAAGTCTGAGTGTAGTTTCTGCAAGTGTTGAGATGCAGTTCATTAACAAAGTAGTAATATATGAATTTAGGAAATCTGAGGACTTTCGCTGACTCCTGGCTCATCTTGTGTTAGTACTAGTGCTGCTAGGGAGTCCCACTTGGAATATAACAGCAAGAATATATTGTAATATAATAATAATAATAGAAAAAGTAGCTGTGTTTCTTGTTCTCTAACATGGAATGGGAGGAGATGTAAAAAGGAGGTTACAAAAACTAGGGTAAGAACTTAGTTCCCCATCTTACTGATGCACAGTCAGACCAAAGCGCTGTGTAAATTTTGTATGTGTGAGTCATATTTATGATACACTCGGAATGACTTGTGCATGTTTTGCACGTAGATCCCTGCTTCTGAAAGAAAAAATAATCAGTGTGTCCTTATACAGGATACAAAGAATGGAGTCAAAACCCTCAAGAATTCCTCGAAGGATATCTGTTCAGGCCTCCAGCTCCTCACTGGGATCTAGAACATTGACTGGAAACAGTTTAGCTGGTGCATATAATGCGAGAGAATCTTCACGGAGATCTGAATCTGGATACCAGGTAATGTGTTTTGTCTCTTTCTGGAAAGTATAAATTAATTTAATGTCTGTTTTTCATCAAGAAAAACCCTAAAACCCAGACAAAAGGGAAATACAAGGAAAAGTCCCACCCAGGGCCCTCCATTTGTGAATAAAACCCAAGATTAATTCTAAAATGCAAGGATTTAATAACTAGGCCAATGACAACATTCCGCAGTATCAACTGGTAGTTCTAGGTTTGCCATCTTTACCTACTTTTGTTTCTAGCTGCACCTTTAAAAATCAGCTGTTCGACAAATGAAGGGCATCCTGATACTACGGGTCTGTTTTGGCACTAGTCACTGCAGTCTTAAATCCAGGTAAATGGGATTTTCTGTTGAGGGGAGGTCAGGATTTTGTTTGAATTTTGGTGTGTATAGAGGGTTACACTTCATGTGTGGATGATGCAGAAAGTACAGGAATATGTTGCAGTTCTAAGAGTTGCTCTGCTCTGCAGTGCCTACTTTCTTTGCATTTTGTGAAGGTAAGAAGAGGACCTTTAGGCTTATGTCATACCGTCATGTCGGTATGTTAATGCAGCTGGGCTTTGTGTGCAATGGACGTGACAGGGGTAAAGGCCTTTGCTGTTTCACATGCGACATGGTACACTAGCCAAATTGCTTTGTGGGGGAGGACGCCATGCTCAAGAATAAGAACTCACACTCTGCAGGTCCTTCCACTTTGAAAGAGTATTATGGGAAGTAGAGATTAAACTACTTCAGAAGTTATTTTGGGCACTTGGAAACAACAGGTGGCTGTTTGGCTCAACTCTCTTACTGTTTTGTTTCTGCTCCTGTTAGCAATGGTCACTTCAGTTTTGGGCCCAGAAATCGAAGCCCATCTTGGTCTTTGAAACTGCAGAAGCTTAACTCTGTGATTAAATATTCGTATTTTTTGATAAAATGGTTATGAGTTTGGTCCCTGCTGACAAGCTATCTGGGACATTGTGTTATATAATGCTTTTTCCAGAAACTGTTTTGAAAGTAATAGAACATTAATTATTTTTAGCACAATTACATGTATATGTGTTATATTTTGCCATATCTAGCATGCATGTGTTCATTAGTATATAGGCTATAGGGCGTGTCTAAGGGTAGTCTTCAGCCATTTTTGCTTTTTGGATTCCTGTACTGGATTTTTTACTGGCTGGCTGCTCAGCAAAACCAAATCAGATAGTCTTACTCTTTTGTAGGGATTTATGGACCTACACAGTCTACGTATCATCCTGAAAGCTGTTGATCAGAAGATGAGTCTTGAGCTGAGCTAGTGCTATGAACTTAGATGTGTTACTGCTGTTACAAATTTCTTGTGTTATAAGTTCATGTACTTCACATTATTTCATTTATTAAATGAACTGCAGTGTGTTCACTGCACTACATATTATCTTTTGACTATTTCCTGTTGAGCAAAGTGCTTCTAATCTGAGGAATGATCTTTATATCATTTCCCAGTTAAACAGAGGGGAAAATAACTGTATAGAAGATTATGTTGTATCTCTTCTTTCCATTCCAGTTCATAAAAGGTAGTCTGAGACCTTCTTATGCGAGACTAGTGCTTACTGATAAAATTATAGGAAAGTCCCCTCTCGTGACTAACCTTTGGTACTTACGGAGCTAGTAGGAGTAAATTTCATTTTTGCTTGCAGGTTAAGATTACAAGTGGCTGGGGCAAGAAGAAACAAGTAGTCTAAATAAGATTTAAGTCCAGTCAGATGGGAATGGAATGTGCAGGCCTTATCACTTTGTTAATCCATTCAGAAGCCTACCTTAAAATGTTAAGATCTGTTTGAGTTCCAAATCTTTTAAAAGATATGTCATTTAGAAGAAAAAATATATGACTATCAGTAGTGCTTTGGGCATATAGAGGAAAGGGAACTTGGAGACTTGCCTTTGTAATGTAAAGTTGTTTCTGCAGCTAGAGACCATACTTGATTATAGCTTAACTCAAAAACTTTTGGAGTCAGAGCAGTCAAACTTTGAGTATTTGGATTTGTCTAGGGCTAAAAAAAAAAGTAAGTTTCTGTCGGGTGGGTTTATTCTCCATCCCCTTCTCTTTTTCTCTTTTTTTTTTTTCCCCTCCATGTAGGTATGAATTCTTGTATGTCATACACTTTTGAGATCAGTCTGGGTAGTAGTATCTGCTCGTCTGAGGAGGCATAACAAGCAGAATAATTGTTAAGTAATCTGATGTATGTGACATAACATTGTTTCTGGGTGAATTGCAATACAGAAATCAAATTAATGTAGTGGTATGAGAAAAAAAAATCCTATGCTTTATGATACAACATTGTAACTGTTTCATGAGAAATGAAGTTTGGGTTGATTTTTTTTAATGGAGTGATAGGGTCAAGTGTAATGTATAAAATTGTTTTGAATGTCTTCCTGATCATGTTTCTCTCCTAATGAAGATGGATACCAAAAGCAGACTACCTTGTGTAATGCTGTAATTGTTAAATTCTGACAAAGGATGTGAAATAGTCTTAAGCTGAACTGAAGGAAGAAAGCAAACCAAGTGTGGGTCTTTTTGTTTGTTTGTTTCAGATAATAGCAATTAGGTTGAGCTTTCCTGACATCATGCCTGATCACCTAATTTCTCTTAAAGCCACTTTTTTGATACCTAGTATGTTGCTTTTTCTTCCTGTTATGGCCTTGGGACATCTTCCAAAGAAATGAGCACAGTGCAGAGATGCCACAGCTTCCAAAAGCTGTGTTGGCATTAGATCGGTAGATGGTGTAGTTCCATGAACTGGTTTTCACTGCTGTGCTAGTGTGGGTGTGGTGTTCTTGGATTAAGGTCTTTACTGTGCTGATCCAGACACTTAAACTAAGATGAAATTCTCAGATCTTCAGAATCTAACAGCTGGAGAAAAAGGAAAGGCAAGTATTTCAAGGTCAGTTAAGTTTGCAGGTATAGCTCATATTAAGAACATTTTAAGAGAGCTTTACTTTTATCTTAAAGTTGTGTAGTCTTGTGGCCGTGGGCAGATTATCCATATGTGAAATAACTTAGAAACCTGATGAATCCTACTGAGACTTTGAAATATGAGAAAACTGACTGGCTGATACTTTATTCTCAGTTTAATTTTGCTTGTGAGAATGACGAGCATGAATATTTCTTCAGCTTTTTAACCTAATACTACAACTTTTAAGAAATAGTGACAGAAACTACTGTAGTTGTAGTATTAATAGTTCATAGAAGGATGATGGACAAATAATCACTTACAAACTCTGCTTAGCTATAACAAAGTGGTTGAATTTCTGTTATTTGTATTAATTTTGCTAATTTTAATGATTATTCTGTGGAGCAAATAAAGTTGCAATGCCTTTCTGTAATTATCATCTATTCATTGAAATTCAGTGAAACCGGTAGTGTAGAATCTCATCTCTTCAATTCCCTTAAAGGTAGACAGATTTGTATGTTAAATGGTTCCCAGTTTCATTATTAGAAATGTACCTGTGTAGCCAAGGTAAAGATTAGAGCTCCTGAGTATCTTGGAAGAGAAAAACACAAAAAGAACAGTGACAGTCATTGCCCTGCAGACATCAGACTTCAAATAATTTGATTGCTTTGTTTGAGGTAGTGCAGCAAACAATGTTTATTTGCAAGACTGTTTTGCCAAACAGTCGTAGTTTGTTATGCATTTCAAACTGTGGATTCATTGTCTTGCACAGTGTCTGAAATCGGTTACCAGAACTATTTAGCTTATTTCTTAAGCTCAAAGTGGTTTTGTACCCAGTGCCGTTTCCTGTTTTGGGGTGGTCTTCAATGTTAGTGATTTATAAGAAACTTAGAGACACAAAAGTTTCCATTTTGTAGTGAAAAATGGAAAAGTATTTTTGCTACTTGCATGAAATGTAATTGGAATTAATAATGACTAATTTGCAATCCTTCCTTACCAATAGCACAATGGTGGATTATTGGAATAGACTGCAGAGAAATAAAAAACTTAAGCAGTGGTAAAAGGGAAGGGCTTAAGACTCGAAGAAGATACTGTGTAATTTGCCATAGCGTGGTTTTGGGTATGGTGGGGTTTTTTGGGGTGGTTTTCTTTTTTTTAAGGAATAATAACTTGATAACATAGTATATATTTGTTGTCCCATCTATTTCGCTAGGACAGATCATGCTCCTTCTGTAAAAATAATTATCTGTTACTAGGCCTAAGACATGATTTTTCTTCCTTTTCCCCCTCCTTGCACCCGCTCTTTCCTGTATTAACTGATGACCAGGACAAGACAGATGGCTTGCTGTAGTGGCCAAAGAGTCACTTTTGCTGTGGCACTTTTGCTGTCACGGAGACTGTTTTTCTACATGTGTGGGATTTTTACTTAACACTTGAAAGTGAGGTCCTTAATTCCACCCTGTTGCTGGAGTATCTAAGTTGGTGTAATGTCTCAAAAACCTTACACTTCAACTATTTATTGTCCACAGTCAAATGAGAGGACAGATAAAGGAGCTGATAATTGCTAGAAAGTAATTTTAAACCTTTCCTTTTGCCAGTGGTTCTCTCTTAAGCCTGTTTCATTTCCTCTCGATATCCCTTGAGATTTCTCTTGAAAGGTTTCCAGATTTGTTAGTACCTCCACTTCCCTGTATTTTCAATATTCAGATCAGATACCAAGTTCATTTTCAGTTACAAGGCGCACATGATAATATGTTGTTCTTCAGGAATCCAGTGTATTGAATAGCTCCAGTAGAGACTGGGCAATTGGAGAAAGAGACACCCATGAAACTCCTTGGAAGATTACAACGTCCTCTCCAACTCGCTACTCAGGGACACTTGATCATCCACATCCTGGAAGATTTTTGGGAAGCAGAAGCAGATTGGTGAGATTCGTTAATGTATATAATACTTTAAAAAAAATTAAAATAAAAAATCGGGCGTTTACCTGAGCCTTCCCAATCTGAAAACCTAGCAGGGTCTCACTGTAATGTTTCTAGATAAGTAGATCTTATTAAGTCAAGATGGAGGGGAAAGCAAGAACATAGCAATGGTAAGAAATCATTCAGAGGATGAAAATAATAATGTGTATTAGTTATACTAATAGTTAAGAAATAAAGTTGGAGTGACTCTGCAAGTATCCATTTTAAAAGAAAAAAGGAGGCAGTGATTAGAATCTCATACATATTGTAGTCTTACAGGTAGCAATGTTAATATTGTTTAAACTCAGCTTGTTCCATCTGGTTTTTATAGGGTGTGTGTTTTTTGGGTGGTTCCAGCTTTGTGAGTTAAGACAAAGTTTATGTTTTTGGAGACCTGCTTTAGAAAACTTAGTTGTGGAGGGGCAGTTCATAGCCTGTGCTTGCTTACGTGCTGCTTGCAGCATACTGTGAAAGGAGATGGAGGCTGAACGGTCACCTTACTGAGATCCAACCGGGCCTTAACAGCTTGTCTGAACTGGGCTCCGGAATGTGCCTTTATAACTCCAAAAAGAAAGTAGTTTGCTTCTTTGACATGCTTATGCACTGTAGACAATAAAACACTTCCAATTGCAGTAGAAATATTAAGATGGGAAAAGCACAGAACTGTGAAGATGCTTGGTGGGGAGGTAGTAAACAATTGAAAATTCTGCTCACTTTCAAACTGAAAGATGTCTGGGTACTTGAGAGTGCTCACACCTTAAACAGGTGTTTGTTTTCTTACTATGACTTAAAGGTGAAGACAGTGAGATAAGGGCAGGGAGAGTGGAGGGAGGAACTAGCGTGGAGATGCTGGCCTTCAGGGGATGTCATGGTAGGTGTTTCTACATATAGTTGAAATGCAAAGGGAGCCTGTGGTTGTAAGTGGCCTACATATCTAGTTAAATTGGTACAGTAGAGTTTTCAAAATAATATATTTTTTCCCCACAGAGGTTAATTTTTCTCTTAAATTGCAATGCAAGTGAACATTGCAGAAGACACCCTGAAACTTCCACTTATCACATAACAAATGATAAAAAGATAAGTTATATATTAAACACATGATTCATGAGGGAAGTTAACCTTGCTTTGTACTTGGTTTGTGATATTAGTTTCTGTGTCTCCCCATCTGTCTTCCATGATGGGATAACAGAAATACTTGGATACATCTTAATTTTAAAGAGTAAAAAAGTAGTGCTATAAGCTTAGTGAATTACATAACAAAATAAAACACAGCTATAACATCTACTCTAATTGGATTGACCCTTAAAGGATCTTGGTTGTAGATACTTTCTGGGAGGACTGACAGCTCAACTGAGCTTTTTGGTTGAGCTCAAGTTTTTTACATCAAAAAAAAAAAAAATTAAACGTTTCAAATAGAAAACGAATGCTTTGGCTGCAAGTAACCAGACTAACAGCTTTACAGACTTTCCCAATTTAAATTTCTTTTTTTTTAGTACTAGTTTCTGAAAACTTTTATTTCGATGCTGTTCACTGCAAGAATTGTTTTGTACTCATTCTTCACTCTAAACTGTTTCAGTTGCATTTGAGCTTAATGTAATCAAAATACGTCTGGTCTAAACAGCTTACTAGAAGCTAGAGTTGACTCCTTAGCCAAGTATATTTTAGGTTGGTAAAAGATGAGCTGAATTAGTTAAACTATTAAATAAAATAACGAAGCTGGTCAGTTTGGGCTGTTTCTGGATGGCAAAACTATTTTTCCTTGAAGAGTTGTAAAGCTATATTTGATCATGTTTGCAGCATCTTTACAAGTCAGGAACATCTCCCCTGTAAGCTACATCTATCTATAAAGGAAAAATAATGCCGATTGTAATAGAAATTGGCTTTTGTTTGTGGGACTGTCTTGAGTAAACCTGGGAATACTGATCAAGAGGACAAGCATAAATCCTACATGATTTTTAAATAAAAAGGCTTTGCTTCTTAAAGTTGTTCTTTACTATTTTTGTGAGAATTACATTATGTACACTTTTGTTCAGTGTAAGTACATCTGAAGTGCTGTCTGTAATTTTATTTTTTTTTAATATTATTGCAGTCTACATCCTCTTCCTCTCATTTCACATCTGGGTGTTACGGTGAGTCTGAGAGAACTCAGGGAGCATATTCAAGACTACATAGCCAGCAGCGAGACAGTGATTCAAAGAGACCTAAGCTATCTTGTGCATCTACCTCTTCTGTGAGAAGTAATGGCGTGACTGCCTTTTCAGGTGAGGTTGATTACTATAGCTGAGTTATGCGAAAATTGCCTGAATAGTAAGATCAGGTTTTATCAAGTTTTAAAAGACTTGCTGTGAAGTATTATGCTTTTATTATTCTCAAATACTTAAAAACCTATGCCTAACAGAAGAGAATGTTCACACTGATAGCAGTATCCAAAGTACTGAGAATGCTGTTAACATGGTCTTTTGAAAACCCAGTTGTACTGATGTCATTTAGAAATACCTGTAGCTATTCCATTTGCAGTAAAGCTGAACTTCATGGCTCAAATATGTCTTAATTGGTTAAGATTTCAAGGAAAGAATGAGTGCAGCTGCTGTCATTTCATGAGTCAAATTGCGTTGATAAACCTGCGTGTGCCAGGGACAGCAGAAGGGAAATCTTTAGCTTACTTAGCTCTGTGTTCCAAGAAGCACAGTGTCATGGCTGGTTAGAGCACTGTTGTTAGGGGTTAGGGAAGAAAGAGTTTTTAGCAGTGCCTAAACGGACTCTGTAGGCCAGGTAAAAGTAAAGATTCTACACTCCTTCAGTAAAAACTGAGATTTTCATTAAAGACATACATTTATCCAAGTATTACATACTTATTTAAGTTAAGCAATATGCTGAATGGAAGCCTAAAGGTCAGGAAATAATGGTCAAGACCTTATATTGAAAATATTTCTAGAACATTTTGAAATAGACTATTAGATCCATTCAAATTATCCGTGTGAGTACGGATCAATGTTATTTTTATATCCTCTTATCGAACCACACAGCCATCCAAATAAAAGTTAATAAATTCTTGCTCAAACCCCATTATTGTTGATGCTTTCTTGCTCTGTTAATGAAATGGCCACCATTAACATTTCTCGTTAGGGTGTAGGACTGTCTTTCCATTGCTAGATTGGTTGGTCATCACACTGCTGACCAATGAGTGCTTAAATTTGGATTTTATAAGTTAGCAGTAAAACAAAATCAAGGTGGACTTTCCAGAGCCATTGAAGAACACTTTTTGAACAAGAGTTTTGTTTGCAGCTGAAGTATGTACAGTTTCCTACTTAAGTTGTTGAAGCTGTTAGCAAAAAAACAAGACCCCTTTTTAAACTGAAGTGTTTTACTGTGCAGTATGAGCAAGAACAGTATTAGTCATTGTTCTTAAAGTTCTGTCTAAGCTGCATTTAAGCTTCAGCAGTCTTTCTGGAAAATGAATTTTAGGAGCATTTAAAAAGCATCATTAGTATGGCAGCATTTACTGAATCTCAAGCTGCTGTTTTGCCATATTGTGAACCCTACTTAATAACTAGCTACCATTCTAAAGCAAGATGCTATTTGTCTTCCTCCTGGCCTGTATGGGTGTTAATGGGTCTGACTCTTCACAAAAGTAGTGTTACTTTTTTCCCGTTTAGCTTTCAGAACTAACTCACTGCAAGATTAAATAAGTGCCAGCATCAGCAGAATGCTGCTTACTCTTGGCTTTATGCTAGCAGCTGGTCACTTGATCACCTTAGTGGTATTGCTAAATTCTCCTTTGATATGGTATAACCAGAATGCATGCATAAGTACCAGCTTTAATGGATTTTTAAATTATTACAAAACCAGGGGATTTATTCACTTGTTTCTAGATTCCTCTTGGAGGTACAGTAGGATTCCTAGATCTTCATCAGTGATGCTTGGCTCCCTTGGAACTGAGCTGGTGAGGGAGCGAAGAGAGTTAGAAAGAAGAACAGATCTGTCTGTTAATAACCTGGTGGATCACAGCTACAGAAACAGTGACTTTCCATCTTCAACATGTATGTATTGTACAACTGAAAGCTTGCACACCCATAGGTTGCGTGCCTGTTAATTTCTTCACATGTTCTTTTAATGTTTTCTTCAAAACACAAAGCCAAAATATCTATTTAATTTCAAGGTATCTTTTTAAATAAAGTTAGTTGGCCACTTTCCATGTGTTGGCTAAACCGTCAAAGGATGTCTGAATGGTCTAGCTTGTAGATACATTCAGTTCTAAGAAAGGGGTGTTGGTGTTTGCCACTGTAACTCTGCGAGTAGTCAGTAAGCCTCTTTTCTTCATTCATCTTAAGATCTCTCTGTATTTAGTTATGGGAAAAGAAATAAAGTTACTTTGAGTCAGGAAGGGGTTTTCATGAAGGCGCCCGTATCGTATTATCTCTTTCCATTTGGGTTCCTAAGTGGTTATTAGGTGAAACTGCTAGACCACTGAAAATAAAAATGAATAGACACATACTTTACATGAGGTGAGATGTTTGTTCCATGGTAGCTGCAGGGACTGGTATGGATTTCTGCACTGTCATTTTCACTTTCTATTCAGAATGTTGTGGCCTTTTAGAGATGTCTTGGGGGAAGCTCGCCATCAGTCTTGGTGTGCCACTTTTTGCAGATGCATTAGGGCTATTTTGTAATGCAGAAGTTCAAAAAACCCCCAACAACCTACCATTTTTACAAGTGTAGAAGAAAAGCAGAAAAGATAAAAACTAGTTCCAGATTTCATCATGCAGTCTAGCCTTAGCAGAAGAGTATATTTTAATGTTGTCAGACTCTACATTTCTTTAATAAGTGGACAGTTGAAGTTTACCTGGCAGAGCCTAATGGGAGAAATGGATGGGTGGACAGCCTTGCTTTGTAGTGTCCGTGCTGCATTTCTACTAGTAGTGCCACTGTTAAGTGTTACAAAAATAACTCCCAACTGTGTTCCCCGCTATGTAATCAAAACCATATGGCAGATGCTTGGCATCTGTGCAGATGTTTCTTTAGTTAGTCTGCCAGCTGCATAAACCTCAGCTTCAACAGTAAATGATGATCGCAATACAGAACCCGTTAAAAAAACCCAAAACAACACCAAAACTAAAAACTTGAAAGGTTTCAATAGAGAAAGCTTCTGCTTCCTGCCTTAGTCTACCTATGCTTGTTAAGTAGTTAAAATATTGAAGAAGTTTCCCTTCTTGTGAATTTAGAGGGCTTCAGCTACTTCCTCCTTCCACCTCTTCCCCCCTTCCCAAATCTAGCTATTTGAAGGAGGAGACTAGCTGATGTTAGCCTCCTTGGCTGCTCTCTGTAATGTTAACAGCTACAGTAGAATTCTCAGTGTGTTGAGGTACTTGCACAGTATTTACAGAAAACATGCCTATAAGAATCACAGAATGGGTTGGAAGGGGCCTTTAGAGGTCATCTAGTCCAACACCCCTGCAGTGAGCAGGGACATCTTGAACTACATTATGTTGCTCAGAGCCCTGTCCAACCTCACCTTGCATGTTTCCAGGAATGGTGGATCTACCACCGCTCTGGGCAACGTGTTCCAGTGTTTCACCCCCCTCATCATTAAAAAAAAAAAAAAAAGTCTTCCTTTTATTTAGCCTGCATCTACCCTCTTTTAGTTTAAAACTAAAAGAAATAAAGTTACTTTGAGTCAGGAAGGGGTTTTCATGAAGGCGCCTCTTGTCCTATCAGTACAGGCCCTGTTAAAATGTATGTCCCCATCTTTCTTATATGCCCCCTTATACGTGTCAGATTTGAAACAGTTTTGAGTAAGGATCACAAAATCCTGAACTTCTGTAATTACACTTTAGAGTTATCCACGTGGATTGTAACAATTAGAGCACACCTTGTCACAGTATTTTCCTCTGCTTTTCTGCAACAGATCTTGAAGACAGGCCTGCCTCTTCGTATGCAGAAGGAGCAAGACCAAAAGACAACTCGTTGAGCACTTTGAGGCTGAATGCATCCATGAACCGCCAGTTGCCTTCTGATCATCAGCCATCTTTTTTCAACAGAGACTCTAACATGAGCTCTTCAAGATCTAACTATTCTTCAAGACAAAGGAGAAATGAATTGGAATCTCCCCAGAGGAGCATGCAGCCAGCATTTTCTCTTACTGCCATTAGAGATGAAACTCCTTCCTCAAGTAGTTCTGAAAGAGTTTTATCGTCTCAGAGGTCATTGAACGAGCCTGCAGCTGACAGCGAAGGGAGGCGCACAACCAGACAGCTGCTGTCTCGTTTAGCATCTAGTATGTCATCTACATTTTTCTCTCGAAGGTCTAGCCAAGACTCACTGCATACAAGATCATTAGGCTCTGAAGAGTCAACAGTGGTCCCAAGAGTTCAAGCTTCTACTCTGTCAAGCAGTAATGGAGCTGCAACTTCGGAAGTTCCAGGACTTCAGGCATCTGAAGCTTCTCAGGGATTTAGTTTTCTTAGACGAAGATGGGGTTTATCAGGAGTTTCGCAAAATCATAACTCTGATTCAGATGGGGAAAGCTACAGACCAGACTCGGAAAGTAGGAGCACGGGATCCTGGTTATCATCATCTTTGAGGAACAGATGTACACCTCTCTTTTCCAGAAGAAGAAGAGAAGGAAGAGATGAATCCGCGAGGATCTCTACCTCTGATACAACTGCTAGATCACAACATGTCTTCAGAAGAAGAGAGTCAGGTGAGGACACCTCTCTTGAAGCATCAGATAGCCCTCCTCGGGCTTCTGTTAGCAGACCACCAACACCTGCAGTATCTGGTATTCCTACAGCTACTGCCTCCCCATCAGATTCAGCCCACAGTAGAAGAAGTTCTGGAATTCTGCCTGGTTCTCTCTTTCGCTTTGCAGTGCCTCCAACATTAGGAAGCAGTCTGTCTGACAATCTTATGATAACTGTAGATATTATTCCCTCTGGCTGGAATCAGTCTGATGGACAAGAAAGTGGCAAGTCTAAAATACCACCTTCAAGAGACCCAGAAAGACTCCAGAAAATTAAAGAGAGGTAAATTAGTATGTTCTTTTGAGATAATAAAATGTACCTGACTTAACATGAGAGAGTTTTCTGTAACCATGATGTTAAAAGGAAACTTTCCTTCAGAGAAGATGGCAACTCCGTCCTCTGTCACCTGTGTTCTCACTTTTGTCTTTAGAGAAACTTTGTTTAATCCTTGTAGGTTTGAGAACAGTTTGATGAATGCAATTGTCCTTATATGCAATGTGTCACAGCGTTTGTCAATATTCCTTCCTATTCAGCCTGCTTTTAGAAGATTCTGAAGATGAAGAAGGTGACTTGTGCAGAATCTGTCAGATGTCCTCTGCAAGTTCTGACAACCTTTTAATAGAGCCATGCAAATGCACTGGAAGTCTGCGGTATGTTCACCAGGAGTGCATGAAAAAATGGCTGCAGTCCAAGATTAATTCAGGTAAAGCAGACTCTAGACCAAGGTAGACCTCCAGTTACATTAGGAGGCTTGTCGGGAGTATCTCTTAGTAATATTAAGGTATTTATTTGAGAAACGAGCATCTGAGGACAAACAGCGGTGTGGCACTTCCAGGTGTATTTTTTGTCTGCCGCTTCTCATGTGAGTGGTTCCAAGAACTGTATTTGTCATTCAGAGAATTAGATTTTTGGGATCATCAGCCAAGATACTAGACAAACTGTATCATTGCAGAAGTGCAGTTTTAGAGCTGCTCTAGCAGTTCAGGTGAGTTTGTTCCCCATCATTCCTTGTGTGTGTGGTTCTAGTTTTTAAGGCTTGTATAGCCATGCTGACTGTAGCAGAGTGATAGGAATTTGAAAATCCAAACACATTTTTCTGTTGTAACTATACTTAAATACTTATTTTTTCTTTAAGATACTAACTCCTGTTCAAGGCAGTTAAAACTGCCAGTTCAAAAAATTACTTCAAAGTGCATATAGATTTTTTTTAATAAATACTTTAGAAAGTGCACACTGTACAAATGTTTTTGTAATAAATTGATTGACCAGTTTATAACTAAGTTATCTGTAGTATTTTTAAGACTCAAAAATAGGTGGCTTGGTAGAAGACATGAAGATCATGGAATACTTTTTACCAAAGGAAGGTGTTAGCATCTCTTTACTTTTTTACTCGGTGTCAGAGGACCCACATCAGAGTAGGGATGTATTGGAAGCCTCAGCTTGTAGGAGAAATTAATTTGAAAAGACATAAATCCACCATAAACTTGCTTTGTTCATCTTGTTGCTTATGGAGCAGCTTGTTTTAAACCTGGTACTTTAAGACAAAAGTAACTTTAAGACTGGCAGTAACTTTAGGCTATTCCAGTATACTTATTATTGTTCTTGTGTGCATATTTGGATTACAATGTAGAATTCAAACAGCCCAAGCAGCGATTTTATGCCAGATTTTCAGTAACAGGCATATGGTGTCCAGAACGAACATGGGGCAAAATATGTGGAGGTGGATGTAGAGCATAAACATTTTAAACATTTAAATTTTGACATTAGCAGATAGTCAGTACATTTCTATTAGAGGCTTTCTTTTCTTCTAACCTTGCTCTGCAAAATAAAGCCAAGGATTAGTTGCAGTTTGTAATGCTTGTATAATTGTGTCCTGTGTTATAAACTTGACACTGACTTTCCCCTGCCCCTCCCCACCAGGTTCTTCACTGGAAGCAGTAACAACTTGTGAACTGTGCAAGGAGAAGTTGCATCTGAACCTGGAAGACTTTGACATTCATGAACTCTATAGGGCACATGCAAATGAACAAGTTAGTATATTTTGCCTAATTTGGTAAGTGTTGGTTTAGTGCTGGGAGGGCGCTGTCCTTTAGAGAAGGAAGATACGTCTTCTTTTCAGAAGGACTGTTACACACAAAGTAATGTCAATATGGAACAGATTTTTCTCCTCAATATGGGGACAAATTTTGTCTTCCTGCTGTGTTTCCTATAGCTGAGGTTTCAGTAAGTGTAGTATATCCCTTATCCTTTTCTTACTTGCTGATCTGTCATCTAGCGTTGCAGTCCAGTGTCTGTCACATAGGTGCAGTACTAGTATGATTAGATTGAATTTCACATTAAGTCATGAATTGTATTTGATTTTTGCTGTTTTTTAACACACTTAAGCAGTTGTTTTAAACATACCATTAAAAACGTCTTTTGTTTCATTGGAGTGGTAGAAACTAACCTCTCGTCTAACAGCTTCCTGCTGCTCCTTCAAGTCCTTTCCTAAATTAAAAATAATTAAAGGCCCATTAGAATCATAGAATCATCTAGGTTGGAAGGGACCTTTAAGATCATCAAGTCCAACCATCAACCTGACACTGCCAAACCCACCACTAAACCATGTCCCTCAGCACTGTGTCTACCCGTCTGTTAAATACCTTTTAAGTGGTGATTCAACCACTTCCCTGGGCGGCCTGTTCCAGTGTTTGAATTAGCATTACTCTTGTTATATGAAATACATTATCTTAGCACTACTGTATCGTGTAGTATTTAAAAACAAATAATTAACAAAAAGCTGGAGTTAACTTCAATGAACTTCACTCGGAGGGTTTTCCTTATTCTCTGGCTTGTATCCTGTGAAAGAAAGACTAACGAAATTTGCCTGCCTCAGAAGTTGAAGGAAAATACGAAGTGACACCAGTTTTGGGGTCAAACATCAAACTCTAATTTTCTTATTATTTAGAGTAAGCTCTTACTCCAGTTCTTGTCACTTGGGCCAGACTCTGAAAAGACTTTCTCTAGAGTGCCATCATTACATTTTAGTGCTACTGATTGTTGGTTACTGTACTTTGATTGAAATAAGAGCTTTGAAACTTTTTCCTAAAGAGTTGACTCTAAATGATCAGTGCAGCACTAGCGTTTTGAAAGTTTTTCTTTATCTTAGCAGGGAAAATAATTTCCCAAAATATTTATAACATGATAAAGTTCTTATATTTCCCTTTTTTTGGGGCTTTCTTTAAAGCATTGGGACCACTGAAAAGAAACCAGCAAAGTTTGTTGGTTTTATTTTCCCCAGTGGTTTGTTGGTTTCTTCTGGTGAACTAATCATGCTGACGGAGATTTTAAGTGTAGAACTCTTTATCTTCAAGGATAACTTGTTAGATCTGGGGTGAATGGGAAGAACCAGAAGTATTAATAGCTTTTCAGTACTTGAAATTTTTTAGTATTGCATTTCCGTAATTCTCTTGGAAGAACTAGAGATCAAATATATAGTGTTTCCAGTAAAATTTAATTCTTGTTCTAGTTGTTGAATTGTATATGCAGATATATCACTGACATTGCAAATGTTTCTTTTGTTCTCCTTCAAGGCAGACTATGAATTT
Organism: Charadrius vociferus; assembly: GCF_000708025.1. Lineage (NCBI taxonomy): Eukaryota > Metazoa > Chordata > Aves > Charadriiformes > Charadriidae > Charadrius > Charadrius vociferus. The sequence goes on from NW_009648443.1 coordinate 1,667,731, forward strand.
ATCAGCTCTGGTCTTTACCTTGTAGTGTTGTTACACTTATGTGAGCAGCGCTTTTCTGACATGCTAGGAACCGCGAGTGAGGCCAGCACACGTGTCAGAGTAAGTATGCAGTGATTTTATGGCAGGAATTGCGTGTACAGAGAACCTGGAACTAGATTGTTACCTTGAGCGACTTGGGAGCTAGACACCCAAGAAGTGTGGTTATTTAACAAATTTCGGTCTAAAATGGTCTAGGTTTGTTAATGCAGTAACACCATGTTTGGTTTTTAAACTGAAGGTTCTACTTTATTGCAGTTACTGCATTGCAAAATAATTTTTGTCAAGGTTGTTGGTAATTCACTGCTTTGCATGTCTGTTGTCATGATTATTGTGAATTTATGCAAAACTGGAAGGTTGACCTCCCTCTGTACAAAACACGCATTTGAGGATGGTTGGACTACCTTGATTTTTCTCATTATGCCAGTCTACATTGCAGAGGTCTAGACCTTGCAATGCTTGTCTGCTGGATTGCGCCTAAATACGTGCTTGAATATTACATTCCGAAACTGACTAGCTATAGTATGATTTTCTGGCATTAGTTAAAACTCGTATTAGTTGTATTTGACTGGATTCTTCTCACTTAAATGGCTTGGCATAGGAATGAAGTAAGTACATGTTTTACCAGTAAGAGATCATCGTACAAAGTTATTTCTGCATAATGACTCATTTAGAAATCCTGTATTCTACACGCTTATTTGATACTAGGTAATGAATCAGTGCTCTTTGTCAACTGAGCTCCTGAAAAGCTGGTTTGTGCTTTGGTTTTTGTTTTTTTTCAATGACATACAAAGAACTGACAATATTAAGTTTGTCAAACGCTTATTGGAATGGTTGGTAGCAGGTACTAGGCCTCTGGGGTAGAGGCAGGACTGTACTCTAATCTCTTACTTTATTAGAACAGTGATCCTCTTCTGTACACATCTAATGTAGAGCTTGTATTCCCTGATCCACAAATGAATTGTCCCGTTGTCTCTTCTGCCAGTGTAGAGACATAAAAGACATAATCTAATAGTAGCCAGCATCCAGTACAGGTTATTAGCTTGAGTGTATTGTGGAAATAAGATGGTTTTTACTGTTTTTTCATCAAAAGTGACGCTACACAGTTGTGTGATGCTGCATTTTAAACCAGTGAGAGCACCAGTGTGCGTTTGATACCGAGCATACAACTGAGCTGTGGAAACTAGCGTTATATCTTGTTTCATTTTACATCTGGACTGTCTTAAACAGTGATGCAGATAGTCACTGACAAAAAAAATCACTTGGCTGAGACTTTCAAAGTTGCCCAAGGAACTTGTATTCCTAGGGATTTTGGCTTTGGGTTTTGATATCATGTACTTCTAACATTAAACTGCCACCATTGCCTAATAGTAATCCTGCTCTTAAACGTTTTATGTACAGTTAAAATCTTCAGTGCATTTTTCATTAACCTTATTCAGTCAGAGGGCTCTGTTTTGCCGTATCAACAATGATGTAAATTAAATGGATCCAACTAATGCAGTCCTTGCAGATTATGTTTCTCTGCATTACAATTTCTAGGAACGGTTTCCATAAAATGGGCACTTGTTTATGTGTGCTACTTTCAAAATTGATGTGTTTTACAGACTGTAGAACGTGAAGATGATGCCACTAACTGCTACCAGGAACATTTGACATAGAGTGGAAGCTGAAATAGCTGTGCAATAGCGATTTGAAGTCTAATGTGGGGGGATTTATATTAAATTTTGTGTTGATTTTTGTAAGTTGGGCAAATGTGTTAGGATAACCGACATCTGGGATGAAGCTTTGGGATGTAAAAAGTGAAGAAAAAGTGAAGAAAACTTTGCTAACTTGTTGCAAATTTCTGCAGATAACTTTGCAACTTTTAAACTACTTTCTTTCTGCCTTGTTTCTAGTTTATTAACCTTGCAAGAACTCTTCAGGCACATATGGAAGATATTGAAAGTAGGTGCTTCCCCTCTTCCCCTCCCCTCCCATTAGATCAACTCAAAGTTAAACGGGTACAATCCTCCTTGCCAAGATTCATAATACTGGACTTAATTACTGAAAATTTGACTCTACCCAGCAGTGCTTTTTCCATTATCAGTAGAATTATTCCGAGGGGGAACTGGTTTTAATTCTCCATGATTAATTTCCCAACAGCATAGAGTTGTTTAGACCACAGAAGTGTTTTTCTGCAAGTGATAACAAGATTCCTTAGTAATTACAGTTGGGTTATTGTAATTCTAGTAGTACCTAGTTATGGAATTGGTGGTGACCTTCAGGTTGTAGGCTTTTACATGAGTCCTAGTAGAAAAGAAACATTTAAAGTTGAATTTCACTGCGCTTAAATTACTATACTTCTCTTGCCATTTCTTTTTCTCCCCTTTTTTTGCCCTCTTTTTTTTTTTTTTCCTTTTTTCTATCCACACACGCTTTTTCATTGTGTGTGTTCCTTGATCAGACCTATCCACTTCAGGAATGCAATTTAACAGTTGCCAAATTTGGCAAAGGACTAGCCTACTGTTCACTTTACGGCTTCTTCAGTGTGCTTAAATTCAAAGCTATATGCTGACTTCTGGTAGATGTATTCAGAATCTAGGTATTGTTTGTGGAGTAGGCAGTAGAAGGGAGTTGGTCTACTTTCCCCCCCCCCTCCCCCCCCCTCCAGTGTGCATGTGAATGTCTATCAGCATTCAAAGCTTGTATATGAATTTTCCGTGCATAGGACCTATTTGGAGTACAGTAAGATAAGGAATATTGTGTGTTTGGAAGTTTTAGTTCAAGAAGCAGATGATTATTTCTGCATTCAGAGCAGACAAAAGTGGACTTGAGTTCAGAATTTATTCGTAAGTTATGTGCGTTCTTATTAGAGTAAAAATTAATGAGAGCAATTTTACACAGTAATTTAATCTATATTTGATTCAGGCTTTATTTAAGTTGCAGGTGAGGAATTCTGAGTTTTAGATTTATCGTTGATGCTACTTTAGTTACATTTCTCTTCCAAGAAGTGGAGAAGTGAAGAGGCGGACCTTGCTTCTTTCTGTGTTCAGAGATGGAGTGTAAATACTTCTTTGACTGCAGAGTTTGCTTAAGAAGACAGATTAAATTCCTGTTACAGACAAGCTAACACTTTACAAACCTACTGTAGATGTGTGTACTGACTCTTTTTATCATAGTTGACAAGTGTGTATTTGTCTTTGAATTCACCTTGCAACAACAAAATGCTATGCATATGTGGGCTTTATGTTCGTTTTACATATGCTGAAAAAATGGGGGTGGAGAGAGGAGCTGCTGCCAAGCAGGCCTGACTCAGTTGCATTAAGCAACATACATAGAAAACGCATTATTTTAAGAGTCTTTCTCTTTGTTCAGAATGCTGAACCCTTCTAGATATTTTTAGTACCCAAATTGTGAACTCTGCGAGTCATTTCTTTCCCTTGTGTTGGGTGCTGCTGTCATGGATAGAATATATTCTCCTCTGACTACTGTTGGAATTAGCCGCTGTAAACACTGCATGAAAGTTGAATCTCTGGCGTAATTAAGTTTTCTTCCTTTTATTTTGAGGAAGAACAGTGGGAGGACACTGCATTTTGTAATGTCGAGTTTTGATTTGAAAATGCTGCATTTTTCAGAAACAAGATGCATTTAAAAATTAAGCCATGTAATTGTACAAGGTTTGGGCGGCTATTACAATCTGCTGTTCAATATTATAAAAATACCTTTATTTCCACTATGTATCTCAAAGTGCTCTAATTTGACCAACCTCTGTCAAGGCTTCTGATTATACTGTGTTGTTCCAACAGCTTCTGAGGATGATTCTGAAGACTGATGCTGGTAGAACTTTCATATTGCAAGAGAAACGGAATTGCTGCAGAAATGCTGAACTGGCAAGAACAACATCAACATGCATTTGTTTTTTTCCTCTCCTTATTAAAAAGCGCATTGAATATTAATGTAGTTTTTGAAGCGTTGTTGAATTCAAAATCAACTGCTGCACAGTGGAACTCGGTGGACTTGAGAACTACTCAGCATGTGCGAGGATTAGATACATATAAAGCAACTTCCCTTTTTAAATAATGAGGATGATGTGCTTTGTTTTGGAAGACATCAGATTTTGAATATTTAAGGAAGCTATATCTCCCTTTGTTTTCTTCTTACTGTAGTCAGATTTCTGGTTTTGTCTATCAAGTTTTGCTCCTCTACTGGCACTAAGTGGTTATAGTGGATTTCAGGGTGAGGGTGGGTAGGGAGGGTGGGGATGTCCATGTACTTAAAAATAGGGGGGTTTTGGGGTTGTTTTTCTTTTTTTTTTTTTTTTTTTTAAATGCCTCTGTTGCCATATCATATAATAACTGATTGCTTCCAGTGTTAATGAATGAACAGGAGGATGAGCAAGATACTGTAGAGATTGTTTGGGTTTCGGTTTATTTGAAGATTATTATTTAACTCAAAAAGCAATAAGAACTTGCAGTGATCTTCTGATACTTAGTGTTAGTGATGATGGCTTTTTTTATGATTTGGAAATTGGAGATTATATTTGATATTGTGTGGCTGTTCCATTATGGAATATTGAAGGTTTAAACTCTTGCATTTCAGCATTCCTGGCAGTTATGCAACTTGATAAAGACCTAAAGTTGTTTAGTTTAATCCAACTTTTCTAGATCCCACCTTCACTGTTCAAAGCACTGGTTATCAATGTGTTTTCTAGTGTTGTCACTTCTTTATAAATAAAGACAATAGAGGTATGCATCTCTACTGGTATTGTCCATTTTATTTAAACATGGATATCTACCAGAACTTACACTTGAAAACTTAGAAAGCTATAGTCTGTGGTATATCTTTACTAATGTTTGTAAATTCTTATGAAGATATTTAAGATTGTTTCTGACCATTTTGGATTGAAATGCTTTATATGGATGGTGGTACAATAAATTGACATACATGTATTGGAATTGTATTTGCTATAAATATTTATGTTGGGTTTTTTTAATTACTACAGTAACAGTGTATCTGCAAAGAGTGCAGTACGTTGAAATACTTTAGTTTATTGTTACAGTATGTAAAACTAACTTGCGTGGAAGAAAGGATGTGCCTTAACAGCTGAAATGAACTCACATGATTTTAAGAGTTAACTTTGCTAGCATTACGTGAGATGGCCCCTCATCCCCAAGACTTGAAAGAAAATGGGAACGCTAAGAAAATTGCACGTTTCTATGCTGATTCCAGTAACCTTAGGCATTGCGTATTCAGTGCCAACACTCAGAAGTATCATTCCAGCGATTAGTTATACAGCTCTCTTTCAGACATTTATTTTTTTCCTGTCCTTGTAACAAATAGCATTCTGTAGAGGTGAGTAATCTAAGTAGGTGCAGTTTCATGTACAAATCTGGTTGAAGTCAATTGTCATTTTGTTGTCCTGCAGCCTTGTTGAGCTCTAGTGCAAATAAAAGGAGTGACAAAGGAATATTGGGGTGGAACGGGCAAAGAGCAGAGGGTCTGAGTGCAGCAGCTGGGAAGACTGCTGTGGAGTAGAGCTCTGCCTCTCAACCCAGAGGCCCCCCAGCTGTAGAAGGGTAGAGGCTGGGAGCAGCCGGGATTTGTTGTTTTCCATGTACCTGTGCTGGCAAATCTCTGCCCATGGCAGCGTCTGTCCATGCAAGCCCTTGTGGGTCCATGCAAGCGTATTTGTGCCGACACTAAGCATATACGTGTTCATGCAAGTATCTGTGCAAGCATGCATTTGTCTTGTCTGCTGATGCTGTTTCATGCCTACACCATGTTCTCTTGCTGGGTTTGGAGACATGAGGAATGGCCACAGCTTGTTGCTGGTTCTAGCTGTTCCTAGGTGTACCTGATCCTCAGTGATGTGCCCAGATCTCCCCGATGAGGCCAGTGATAACAGCTCCCGGTGTGGATGGCATCATGCCATGGATGGTAATTAACAGCAGAGTTGAGTGCCTCATCTCATCCTGGGGCCAGTTAAGAGCTATGGGGTTGATACGGCCCCAAGGTGTTGCTTAGTGCCGCTATGAGTCCTTTGGGGCTGTGGCTCCCTCAGATGTCCTTGGCTGCTTGCAAGCATCCATCCTGGGGTTCTGTAGCTGCTTCTGTGTTGGAGGTGAGGGAAAGTCTAAATCCCAAGATAATAAACTACATGCTGAACTCTAAACGCTAGGATGTGAACCCTTCTGTGGGATTTGTAACCTTCTCCTGTGCCAACCAGGGTTCAGCTCTGTGCTCTCGTCTGTGGTCTGGGTTTGATATGGTACAGCCGCTTCACACGCAGTCAGGCTGCTAAGGTGTGATGAGTGAGCCGAGAGCTATGAAGATTTCTTGTGGGCAGAAGTACAGACAGATGAAAACAGGCTTTTCCTCTCAAATACCACAGCTGAATCCTATCCCTGGAGGAAGAAGGGTGTGGGTTTGACAGCTGTTTAAGTTTCTTGCATCATCAAGGGCAGGAGCAGGAGGTGATCCTTCTCTACTGGGCTGACAGTGGGAATGGCTCCTCGGGTGTCACGGGGGGGAAAGGGGAGTGTGCTGGCACCGAGCTGTGTGATACGCTCAATCCTGGGTGTAATTTATGTGCAGTAATTAGTAAACAATTGCTTTATTCTTTCAAGTCATGTCTGTAAGATGGAGCTGGCACAACAGTGACCTGGTAAAAGCTGACAAAGATATCTCCCCGAGATGTCCCTGGAAGCTTGACATCCTTGATGAGGAATAGTTGGCAGGACAAGAAAAACGTTGATGGTTGCACAACAAAGAAACTGTGATAACGAACTGACCATCTAGGACAACAGGAGTCGGCAACAATGATTCCAGGAACTGATGTCCTACACCCACTTACGTGTCCGCAGCAAAAAGGTATAGAAAGTAACTTGTACCTACCCAGAATGAGCTGCTCTGCCTGAGCTTCCTTGCACGAGATCTGCCGGACCCTGGCCGAGACTGCAGGGCTGGCTCCAGGCCATGATGCGGACCATCGCTGAAGTGAGACTGTTCCGCTGTTGATTAGCCTCACTCACAGGAGCCATGTGGTGAGCATCATACTGGTAATACCTCACGTGATACATTTATAGGTGTGCACGCAGGTAAAGGTTTATAAAAATATACTTGCTTCACTAGGTGGAATTCTGTACCATCCTGTAGTACACGTACATTTGCTTTACTCTTGTAATATATATACTTGCTTTTCTAGTGGTAATTTTGTGGTGACTTGTAGAGTGTGTGTGTATATATATACACCCCCACTATATATACTACTTCTATATATATTTTCTGCACTGCCGATGGCTTTTCACAAGGGAACCGGCTCTGGTTTTAGCAGAACAAGGTGTCGGTCGCGGGCAGCTGCAGATTGCTGTATGCAGCTGTTTTCAGGTGTCTCGCTTGTAGAGGTGTATTTCTTCCCTTCCGGTCTTGATGCCAAAACAATCACGGGTTCAAGGTACAAAAGCTTTTTGACATCAAAGCAAGAGGACAGATTTCTGGCAGCAGTGTATTTTAACTGTGTTGGTGAACTTGGCTTGCAGGCCAGGAGCTATGTAGAAGCCTCTGACTTAAAGAAACCGAATTGTGAAGTGATAGTTTTAAGGATAGTTTTAAGATAGTTTTAAGGAGGCACACGAGGCAGCCAGCGGAACTGAGCTGCACACCCCACACGTCGGCAGAACGGCCCATCGCACCTTCCACAAACTGCATGTTGCAGGCGGCAGGTGCCACCGCAGCGCTCGCTGGCCGGGGCGGCATGGAGCACAGAGCTACGCTCCTGCACGGCACGGAGGTGGAACCGCCGGGGCTCTGGCCGTCTGCTGAGTGGGTCTGCTCTGCCAATGTGCCTCTTTGCTTGCCCTGATTCCTGTCTAATTACTTCATATGCTCTAGGGCAGAGTGGTAAGCAACATCGTCAGTGGTAACTAACATGGTGCTGATTGACGAGAAGCTCAACATGAGCCGGCAATATGTGATCACAGCCCAGCACGCCAACTGTATCCTGGGCTGCATCAGAAGAGTGGCCAGCAGGTTGAGAGAGGTGATTCTGCCCCTCTACTCCACTCTCGTGAGACCCCACC
>NW_009648443.1:1675906-1677342 GCF_000708025.1 Charadrius vociferus
GTCCCTAAAGGGGCTCCAGGAGAGCTGGGGAAGGACTTTTTACTGGGGCATGGAGTGACAGGACGAGGGGGAATGGCTATAAACTGGGAGAGGGCAGGTCTAGATTAAAAATTAGGAAGAAATTTTTCACTCTGAGAGTGGTGATCCCCTGGGGCAGGTTGCCCCGAGAAGCTGTGGCTGCCCCATCCCTGGAGGTGTTCAAGGCCAGGTTGGACGGGGCTTGGAGCAACCTGGGCTGGTGGGAGGTGTCCCTGCCCAGGGCAGGGGGTGGCACTGAATGGTCTTCAAGGTCCCTTCCAACCCAAACCATTCTGCGAGTCTGTGATCGTGCAGTGTCCCCTGCCTGAGCGAGGCGCAGGAAGCCATGTGCGTGCAGGAGGGGGAGGGCGCAGGGGGAGATGTGGGGCAGCGCTGCCCCAGGCGTCCGACGGCACCGCTCCTTCCCAGATCTGCCACTTCCACCCGGTCTGCTCCTGTGCGCCGTTCCCCGATAAACACCGCTGCCCGTCTCACGCAAGAGCAGCTTTCCGTTTCCTCTCCTCTGACGTCTGGATGTAATCGGTGTTGACTTTTTTTAAATCTCGTGACAGCAGGTGGTACGTGTAGAGTCGCGCATGCGCAGTACAGCGTGCATGACTGCCCTCGCTGCCGCCGCCATGTGGCCACACGCCGGTACTGCAGCCGGGCGCTGCAGTCCGTTTCCTTCCCAAGGCCCGAGCATAGCCCGTCTGCCAAAGTTGATGGCATCGCCGGTCGTTGGCTTCTCAGTTGTAACGGTTACGATATCATAAAAGCACGTTCCTCTGCACATTCAGCACAGCCAAAAGCATGAGCCCATCTGCCAGTACTTTTTGGTAGCCATATGGATTGCAGGACCAGGGATCTGATTTCCACCAAAAACTACTCCCCACCCTCCTTAAAAAAGTAAAAATATATGGGGTATGTCTTATCTCACTGACTTTCAATGAAACTTTAAAAAAGTTAATAACGTGTAATTCATAAATTCACTCTCATTGTTTAAACTGCAACTGCCAAATAACTGTAACATACAATTTATGAGGTGTACTTAAGCAGTTAGCTCTTTATTGTAAACCTTTAAGAAGACGCAACTGAATGTTACAGGGGTTTTGTTGCCGATTTTGAGATGGAGCAATCTGAAATACTGTATTTCTGTCTGGCAGTCAGTGGTGCGTTTCCTCGGCAGTTCAGCAGCATCTCTGCCGGGCAGGGCAGCCGGCCAGATGTCCCCGCTAATTGTGCAGCACCCAAACCCCCCAAGTCAAATTCTAGCTGTGTATTTTGGAGATGGACAGTTTAATGGTATGGATTGGCAGCTGGGCAAGTTCATTTAGTGCCAAAGGAAAGTCAAATACTTTGATCGTCTAAGTATTTTTATTAGAGAGAGAGATATCTCTCTAAGCGTACGTGCACCTCTT
>NW_009648444.1:0-3652 GCF_000708025.1 Charadrius vociferus
CAATATGCATTTTGTAAATCACTACTGATACTTTACATCAATGCTCACTCACGCTGTGCATAATCCCCCACCTCCTAAAATTTTAAACATTTAGAAGGATATGAAATTTGGAGCAGAATTTTAGATGCCTTCACACAAGAGGTTGTACTGCAGGGGACACCTCCTCATAACAGCCCAGGAAAACACTGGATGATGAAACAGGCGTCAAGAAAATGCAGTTTTCATAATACATATGACAGATCCAGCATGGGTGAAATGGGCGAAACTAATAGCTGACTAATGCACATCCTGGAATGGCTTATTGCATTATAGCCCACTGTATTTGGTTTAGGTTTCAGTGTCTTGCCAGTAAGGGGGTGCAGGGATGGCCTCTGCGAGAAGAGCCTGGGGATGCCTCATGCTGGACACAGCTGGTTCCAGAGGGCTCCAAAAGACCCGCTGCAGGGCACAGCTGAGCCTCTATGCCAAGTAGCACCTCTAGGAAAACGTTTTCAAGAAGGGCTAAAATACTACACAGTGGGGTGGGGAAGAAAAGTGTGACACAACCCTGCAGACACCAAGAGAAGGAGGCTGAGGAGGTGCTCCAAGTGCTGGAGCGCAGATTCCCCTTTGCAGCCTGTGGAGAGGACCACGCCAGAGCAGATACTCAACACTGCAGCTCACAGAGGACCCCACTCCAGAGCAGGTGGGTATTTCACGAAGGAACAGCTGCCTGTGGAGAGGACTGACACTAGTAGAGAAAGAAAGCATATGGAGGAAGGAGCAGCAGAGTGGATCTGTTATGGACTGACTGCAGCCCTCGTTCCCCATCCGCCTGTGCTACTGGGCAGGGGAAGGTAGAGGAGTAGGGAATGAAGGAGGGAAGTTGAGCCCGGGAAGAAGAAGGGAGAGTGCATGTGTGTGTGAAGGTGTTTTATTTTGTCTTTATTTCTTTATTATTCCAACTCTATTTTTAATTGGCAATAAATGAGATTAATCTTCCCCAAGATGAGTCTGTTTCACCCATGACAGTAATTGGTAATTGATTGTACTGCCTTTATCTCAATCCACAAGCTTTTTTCATCTTATTTTCTCCCTTTGCCCTGTTGAGTCAGAGGAGCAGCAGAGTGGCTGGGTGGGCAGCTGACAGCTGACCGAGTTCAACCCACCACACTTACTATTGCATTTCTGTGGTGATTTGAAGATGTGTACAAATAGTCCATGTATGGGGCACATGGAGATGGATTCTTACTACATCACAAGAAAAGGAGAAAAAGGGGGAGACGGTTTGGGAGCATTTCTGGGATTGCTGAAACCAAGCAATACAGAACAGTGCAAAAGATGGTCTGAAAGAACAAGTTTCATTCTTTTTTGTTTTCATATCAGAAAACTTCACAAAATGAGGAAAAGATGCCTTTGATATGTATTAGAACAAAGATGAACCACTGTGCAACTATTAAAAGCTTGATTGTCACTAGCTCCCTGGAACCCTCAACACTTATGTCAATTAAACACAGAGAGAACACAAAATAAATATAACTAAGAACAGTCTTTCAGCTCCTAATTATAATGTTATATAAAGAATCAATAACGCTATCAAAGATTGGGTCATCACATCTCATCAGCCACCCACAATATCAGGACAGCAAGGTAAATAATCATATTTAGATTTGACACATTTGTTGCGTTTCCCATCTACCCTGCTTAAATACATTTATTTCTTGCCTTCTCATCAACCTTCTGCTCTCAAATCCCTTCTCTTTCTGAAAAGTATCACAAATCCCTTCTTCTAAAACATCAGTAAAAATTAAGTGTAGAAAATCAGATATCTCTGCAGCATATTAGTGTAGTTCTGTAAGCAAGATGTGTTTCAGATCTGCAGAGTTGAAAGGTGACAGAAAAAACTCTGGCCCTATCCTGGACTGGAGTGGAGAAGGAATAGCAGCTCTTTAAAGCGGGTTCAACTCTTGAAAGTCAAAAGTCAGCAAAAGCCTTCCCCAGCATACTGTGGATGTGAAGTGACTTAGGTGACTGGAGTGTAATCAGAGATTTCTCCCACCTCTACATATAGGGATTCCTTCCTCCTCTTTCCAAATAGTTCCTTTAACCCTCTTTATTGGCACTGCAGCAGAACTAGCGGGATTTGTGGCTGTGCAACCACGAGTGCAGGAGCACTGCTAAGGCTCAGGTGCTGCTGGGCAGCTCCCCTGGTGAAAAGCTTCACCTGTTAGTCCAGGACTCCTCCTGCTCTGTGCTGTAAGGGGCTCAGACATTAGTGGCGCAATTCACACATTCTCTGTCACCTGAGGTCACGTTGTAGAAAACAAATTTTAAAACCTTTTGTCAACCTGCCGCATTCTGTCAGATGGGCTCTGAAAAGATGAGAAAAAATTTTAGGCATGGCAAATCAAAAAGAAGCTATCTGAATTTTTGGAGTGGAGGAAAGGTATGATGTGCCCCAGCATTTCTAAAGGTGAAAAAATTACATGGCATAGTTAGTCAGTGTACAGTCAAATAAAACCTGCTGATACTAAAAGACTGAGCTGGAACTTAATGCAGGATGGGAAAGGATGCATCTGTGCCTCTGGACTGGAGAAAGTTGACAGTTACATTCAAATGTGCCTAAAGTATTTGAGACCTATTTTTAGGGGTGTGCTCATGATGGAAGTGTGTACGTGGAAATGAGGACTTACAAGTCCATCCATCACAAGTTTTGGGCCACAATCTAAAGTAAAAAATTGCTTGCTGACAGCTGGGTATGAAGCAATGTAGAGATGCTCCTTTACCAAACTGGAATGTCTTGTATCAGTTTAATGAAATCTTTTTCCCAAGTACCACTTTTTTCTGTAGTTTGAGAAATTCTGCAAAACACATTTGGGACTACTTAAACTAAAAGAATTAAAAAAACTCCAACCCTGAAATTAAATCTTCAAACTCTTAAATTAAAACTTCGTAGACGCCTAGCCTCTGTTTTCATACTCTTGTAACAGATCATTTTAAATTTGAGGCAACTACACTGCATCCCTTTGGTGATGTCCTTTAAGGCAATGTTCTTTTCCTGTCCTCTCCTCCAACCCTCAAAAAAAGAAATTATATACATACACACACATATGTATAGAAACATATATCTCAATAAGCATTTATAGCTGTGACAAATTTATTCTTACTGTCAATTTAATACATCTGTTTTCCATTTGAATTTGATATACAGCCTGGTGTTTTCTATTAGATCATATAAACAAGTGTTTGATTTAAAACAGGATTATTTTTCTTCACTGAGATTGAAAGCAGCAATAAACATCACTCTTTCTGGGAATACAAATGAGGTGGTAATTCCATTAAATATAACGATTAAAATAAAAAAAATCATTAAAGAATAAAAAAAACTTGACCACAGGCCTGTTTTGTCTACTGATCATCTGGACAGAAATTGTTCTTGCATGACTGACTTCTCCAATGGATTACACCAAAATGAGACAAACTTCATTTTTCCAAGTGTGTGAGCTTGGAAAGACCAGTCAGTCTGCTGTTAGCAGTACTGGTGTGAAGCCCAAAGCAAGAACTAGGTAGGTACTTCACCACTCCATAGGATGAAGTTTCCTTTCTGTTCTAGATGTTTTAACCACTTCTTAGAAAGATGGGGAGAGCGTGGGGGCATGGGGGGAAGAGCAAT
>NW_009648444.1:3681-22049 GCF_000708025.1 Charadrius vociferus
TAGGAAAACTGTGAGTCTGCAGATGCAGTTTGGAAACTTTAAAACCCTAAAGGATTTGAGTGAGAGCATGTAATCTGACAGTGAGGGATGAGGGCCATAATCAAACTCCACCATCAAAGGAGTAGTACGTTCTTAAAAGGGGACAAGCTCATCTCAGAAAGGTATTCACTGTCAGCATACCTTCAGAAAAAGGCAAAGCAAGCAAATGTAGATTCTGGCCAACAGACAGCTTGTTATTCTGCTCAAGTAGCTGGCACATGCAGGGACAGTGAGCTGATGGTAGGTACTACCCACTGCAGCCAGCAGTGCAAAAGAGAAAATTTAAGCAAATCAGATTTTGGAGTGTGAATTATGGTCTGGCCCAACAAACTGCACCTTTCAGTCATATGCATGGAAGGAACAAATCAGATAATTTCTGTTGTTTTGCCTTATCTCACCATTGGAAATTATTTTACAGTGATTGTGATGCCCTACAAATCTAATCATAGACTCATAGAACCATTCAGGTTGGAAAAGACACTTAAGATCATTGAGTCCAACCGCCAACCTAACACTGCCAAGTCCACCACTAAACCATGTCCTTCAGTGCCGCCCCTACATGTCTTTTAAATACATCCAGGGATAGTGACTCTACTTCCCTAGGCAGCCTGTTCCAATGTGGGTGAATAAATTTTTCCTAATATCTAACCTAAACCTCCCCTGCCACAACTTGAGGCCATTTCCTCTCTTCCTATCACTTGCTACTTGGGAGAAGAGACCAACCCCCACCTCGCTACAACCTCCTTTCAGGTAGTTGTAGAGAGCAATAAGATCTCCCCTCAGCCTCCTTTTCTCCAGGCTAGACAACCCCAGTTCCCTCAGCTGCTCCTCCTAAGACTTGTGCTCTACACCCCTCACCAGCTTTGTTGCCCTTCTTTGGACACCCTCCAGCACCTCAATGTCTTTCTTGTAGTGAGGAGCCCAAAACTGAACACAGTACTCAAGGTGGGGCCCCACCAGTGCTGAGTACAGGGGGACAATCACTGCCCTTACTCCTGATGGCCACACTATTCCTGATACAAGTCAGGATGCTACTGGCCTCCTTGGCCACCTGAGCACACTGCTGGCTCATATTCAGCCATCTTTCAACCAACACCCCCATCTGGGTCCTTTTCCTCCGGGCAGCTTTTGAGCCACTCTTCCCCAAGCCCATAGCGCTGCATGGGGTTGTTGTGACCCAAGTGCCAGACCAGGTACTTCACCACCTTGAACCTTATACTATTGGCTTCAGCCCATCAATCCAGCCTGTCCAGATCCCTCTGTAGACCCATCCTACCCTCAAGCAGATTGACACTCCCACCTAACTTGGTGTCATCTTCAAACTTACTGAGTGTGCACTCGATCCCCTCATCCAGATCATTGATATATATGAAACAGAACTGGCCCCAATGCTGAGCCCTGGGGAATATCACTTGTGACCACCCACCAGCTGGATTTAACTCCATTCACCACAACTCTTTGGACCTGGACAGACAGCCAGTTTTTTACCCAGCAAAGTGTACACCCATCCAAGCCACGAGCAGTCAATTTCTCCAAGAGAATGCTGTGGGAAACAGTGTCAAAGGCTTTACTAAAGTCTGGGTAGACAACATCCACAGCCTTTCCCTCATCCACTAAGCAGGTCACCTTGTCATACGAGATCAGGTTAGTCAAGCAGGACCTGCCTTTCATAAACCCATGCTGACTGGGTCTGATCACCTGGTTGTCCTGTACATGCTATGTGATGGCACTCAAGAGGATGTGCTCCATAACCTTCCCTAGCACTGAGGTCAGACTTACAGGCCTGTAGTTCCCCAGATCCTCCTTCTGGTCCTTTTTGTAGATGGCTGTCACATTTGCTAACCTCACTTGCTAATCAGGCTCTAACAGAATTAAACTGGGATTCAAGTACATTCAAGCCAGACAGTGAATCATTTGGATATATATGGTGGTGGAATTAAATTGAGATTCAGCCTGTTAGGATGACTGCTTTGATACCACCTGTGTCGGGACTAGATCTGCTGAGCTGCAGTGATTTGCAAAAGTATTACTACTGATTGTAGACCATCTGTGATACACAGGGGGAAAGAACAGCAGGGAAAAAGGAAGTAGGGAATAAAAATATAGAGACAAGTAAAATATGGATAACCTAGAACAATAGTGAAATATGAAAGTAGAAAAGATTCTCTACCTGTCTTTTAATATGTCCTAGTCTAATATCATTATCAGAAGAAATGTGGCTTCCATTAGAGTATCTGGTAAGAAATAAAGGCACAAATGAGGTTTACAGCCTGCCATTATTAGTTTGGGTTTTTTCTAATAGTAAAGAGACTATACAAAGGAATAATCATAAAATTAGAATCAAAGCAGTTTATAGGAACTTGCAAAGTCACTTAGCTGAGCTTGTCCTAGTGAGTGGCCAATGAGTTAGAAGAAGACTTAAAAGATCTTGAAGGTTGGAAAAAAAACAGGAATTTTGTCACTGTGTCTACTAGACACAGAATAGGGAAGTTTATATGACTCTACAAAGCATCTTTGAATGGACTAAGTAGGTTCTGTTTACACAAGAAATGACCAGAAACAACACATACACTGCTCCAGTCTGCACTGGAGCAGGCATCAGGACACATCTTTGTCAATCAAAATGAAGCACAGGGGCTATGAGAATTGCACAGAGCTTACTGGCCTCAGCTTTCTGCCTGTCGATCTGCTCCTTGGCACTGGGGCCCAAGTAACCCTTTGCAGGGAGAAGCTGGGAAAAGTTCTTATCAGTTCTCAGATCCAAGAGGAAAAATACCAGAGCTTACAAACACTGGTATGTATTTTGCGGTGCTCTCGAAGTGTAAATGAATAGCGTTTTCTTCCAGTGAAAAACCTCAAACAAGATAGAAACTTACATAATGCAAAATGAACCTCAACAACCCTCAACTGTTTGGGGATTTTTTTTAAAGCCTTGTCTTTTCACACCTAAGATTCAGGCTATTTTATTTCCTGATGCAGTAGATAAGATGTGGAAATCAAAATTTTCACTCAATACATGACATTGGACTTTAAGTCACAAGTGTAGTACTGCAAAGTTTTCAGCTTAAATGATTAAGTACTTTTTAGTCACAAGTCCATGACATTGGACTAGTCACTAGTCACAAGTGTAGTACTGCAAAGCTTTCAGCTTAAATGATTAAGTACTTTTTTTTAGGAGTAGTTTAGCTTGGTAAAGTTAATGTCAGTCACCTCAATAAATTATAATCAATATTTTCATTAATCTGAATATTTTCCATAGTGAAGTTAAACTATTAAAAAAACAACAGTAAATGGGATTTTTATTTCTATGGAAAGGTAGTACAGCATATGAAATATACCCAAACCAAATGACAGTACTTTGGAATACCCTCAGGGGTTTTATTTGGGACCACCAAAACATTTTTACATGCTCTGCTAGGACAAAAACAGCTTTTCAGAATTGTGCTGGTTTTGAGCCCCATGAAATCAGCTCACGGGGCTGTATTTTGCTTTGCCTTCCACTGCAAGAGTCTTCCCAATACTATTACATGAGATAAATCCAAGGAAATAGGCTTGGTTTTCAATTTTGTTGTTTCTGGGATTGGGACAGAATTGGAGAAAAGATGGGCAAGTGTGAATTACCACAGCCTTACATGGATTTCTTGTGCCCCACTATGATCACAACTGTTGCTCCAGGAGTTGCCCTGATTTATCACTTATTATTTTCTGAAAAATGTAGAGCTGATAGATCATGCTTTTATTTGGACTATTTTATTTCTCCTCTGCATTGTAGCAGAGAAATGGACCCTGATAGGGTGGATGCAAAAAAAGTGAAGGTTACACAGATTCAGGTGAAGACAATTTGCCTTCCTGAATCATTACTATCAGTGATATTACAGGACAGAAAAGCAGACTGAGTGCCAAATTGCTGAACCCTGAAGACCAACAGTTAGGAATAAAAAATAAATACTGGTTTACTTATGAACTTAGTATTTTGACTGTGGAACATACTGGGAGAGAAACATGGAACTCCACACACTCATTCTTCATAGAGGAAAATACATTAAAGAAGTCACCTTTTCCCTGGCTACAATGTTTGAAAAACCATGCAGTATGGAACAAAAGTACTTTCCATATTCCCAGTGCACGTATGTGAGATATATCAATACAAGTAATTGTTTTGTTATCCTTGAGGGATAACAAACAAATACATATCAGAGAATGGTAGGGGTTGGAAGGGACCTCTAGAGATCATCCAGTCCAACCCCCCTGCCAAAGCAGGTTCACCTATAGCAGGTTGCACAGGAATGCATCCAGGCAGGTTTTTAATACCTCCAGAGAAGGAGACTCCACAGCCTCTCTGGGCAGCCTGTTCCAGTGCTCTGTCACCCTCAAAGTAAAGAAGTTTTTCCTCATGTTGAGATGGAAATTCCTGTGTTCCAGTTTGTGCGCATTGCCCCTTGTCCTATTGCTGGGCACCACTGAAAAGTCTGGCCCCAAACTCTTGACACTGCCCTTTAGATATTTACGAGCAGTGATGAGATCCCCTCTCAGTCTTCTCTTCTGCAAGCTAAACAGACCCAGGTCTCTCAGCCTTTTCTCATACAAGAGATGCACCAGTCGCCTGATCATCTTTGTAGCCCTCTGCTGGACTCTCTCCAGTAGTTCCTTGTATTTGAAGTGGGGAGCCCAGACCTAGACACAGGCCAGATGGGGCCTCACCAGGGCAGAGTAGAGGGGGAGGATGACCTCCCTCAACCTGCTGGCCACAGTCTTCTTAATGTACCCCAGGATATCATCGGCCTTTTTGACCACAAGGGCACATTGCTGGATCACGGTCAACTTGTCCACCAGGACTCCCACATCCTTCTCTGTGGAGCTGCTTTCCAGCAGGTCAACCCCTAACCTGTACTGGTGCATGGGGTTATTCCTCCCAAGGTCCAGGACCCCACACCTGCCCTTGTTGAATTTCATTAGGTTCCTCTCTGCCCAGCTCTCTAGCCTGTCCAGGTCTCACTAAATGGCCTTCTGGTGTGTCAGCCATTTCTCCCAGTTTTGCGTCATCAGCAAACTTGCTGCATGTACACTCTGTCCCCTCACATCCAGGTCATTGATGAATATGTTGAACAAGACTGGACCCAGTACTGACCCCTGGGTCCCACCCATCTAACCCACACTTCCTAAGCTTACCTATGAGGATGGTATGGAAGGAATTGTCAAAACCTTTGCTAAAGTCAAGGTAGACAACATTCACTGCTCTCCCCTCATCTACCCAAAGTATTATACATAATTTATAAACATAGTGATACAAAGATAGTAAGACAAGACATGGAATGATACACATACTTATAACAGGTCAGTAGCAGGAACAATTCATTTCCATGTTACCCTTGAGCTCGGATGTTCGCATTTTATACACTTATTCTTCATGGTCAGATGAGACAGATGTGCAAACTGAAAAGCTTCCAGTTAAGGAAATGAAGGTCATATAACATCATGAGTTATATTTATTGGGCCATCATCAAGATGGGCCATTGTCTATATAGCAGGTGATTAGAAAAACATTAATTTTAATGTTAGAGATGATTTATAGTACATTGTGTATTGCTTTACACCATTCTGTCATCAAATAGCAAAGAAATGTTAGCACCAAAACACTAAGGCTTTCATGCACTTCGAGTATAGCAATTACTCATAGTTTAAAGAGGAATAACAAACAGTAAATATTTTTTCAACTGAGGGTTAGTATAACTTGTCAAAAAAAATTTAAATTGTGGTAGAAAATCTTGCATCCCAATTTTTTTTAGCATCAAAAAAATAAATTAGAAATTTTAGGAAATCTAAAAAGGAAAAATCTTACTTATTAAGGTGATGACATATTAAGTTCATATGCTTCTCTTGCAAACCTGCATAATTGATATTTTGAAGTCTGGATGTGCCTTATGAAAAGCTATGTCACTGCAGCTGAAATAGACAAGTTTTTTAACTAACCTTTTGAATAGGTTGTTGCAGGATGTCTTCATATACACATGCACATTTTGTGATAAACCAGAAGCATTTTACAAGCAAGTTCATAGAATGAATGAATTACTGATAGGTGCCACATTCACACAGAAATTGAATTGGATATTACAAACAAATGACACCAGGAAATAAAGGGCATTCAGCACCATAAAGTGCATCTAGAGCATAGTCAAAATTTACCAAACAAAAAGGAATTAACTCTGAGGAAGTATACTTCTGGAAACAAACTTGTTTTACTTCTCTTATGAAGATGAAAATGTATTAGATGCATTCCTGGGCTTTTTTCTTTTTTCCAAAGACAGAAGTGAGTTGATTGACAAAGCTGCAGAAATTACACTGAATAGTTGAGAAGTTTCTTGCAGGTCTAGTAACTTTATTTAGTATTCCTACTAATAAGTCTGCAATTGTTGTGTAAATTAACTTAATGTTTACTCTCACTCATAAATCTGGTCTTCACAAAAGGTACTTTTTTTTTTTTTTTATTCACTCCAAGTATAAAAAGCCCACCTATTTTAGTGAAAAAAAAACCATGCATTTCTTTCTTCCTCTAACTAGTCCTGCAGCTCTGCCATGGAGGCTGGATTTTATTTCTGCTTGTTCATCAGGAACAGAATTGGCCACCAGGGATTTGATCTTTCAAACATGTTTAAAGTTAAACACATGAACAGTTCCACTGGCTTCATTGGGACTACTCATATCCCAACAGCTAAGCACATGCATAAATCCCTATCAGCTTACACTTGTGCAAAACCAAGACATGATCTCTGTGTGGGTTTGCTCCCAGCTGGTGATGCTTTCAGTGAAGGAGGAAAGCATAGTTAATTAGGTTGGGCGAAAATTTAGCATGGCTGTAGCACATCCAAGACCTGAATTAGAATTGGATAATATACTATTATACAGAAACCTATTTATCTAGATCTCTACAGGACACATCACTGTTGGTGCAGGGATACACAGAGACTGACTACTTCATTACATGGTAGAGTTGAGAGTTACGCTGCTTTGACCTGCCAGGTGCCTATACAGCACAGCAGCAAGTTCAGATAGGTTAATTCCAAAACCTGCTGAAGGTACAGCTCCTTGCATTAGCTATGACTCCAAAATGGACTATCAGCTTCAGTTTGGCGATCGGCTCTCAATGAATCATTCAGGCAACCCCTTAGACAATTTGTATCAGTCAATAAAAAGTACAAATTATGACATACAAAGATTGCATACAAAGATGAGATGCAAAGATTAATTAAATGAGATGCCTTACACAAATCAACAGACAGGCAAGTTTAGAAGGAAAACCAGACAAATGACAGGTGGAAAAATAAAGCATAGCTGACAATTTTGGACCCTCACAGTAAATTTCTACAACTAAATCCATCGGGGGTGGGGGGAGTTAGGGGGAGTTAGAAGTGATTAGAAGAATGGCAAATTAAAATGGTAATAGTACAAGAAAAGTAAGGACAGTGAGCAGATCTGTCTCCAACCAATGCTGGCTACATTATTACACAATTTGTCTGATGTAATTACAGTTTCAGGACAGACACAGAGGTGAACACTCTTACATTTGAAGCAAGGAGGATTTAGAGCCACAAGACTTAAATTGACCTGAGGGTGGAAATGAAAAACACAAAAGACTAACAAGAGCTTATATAAAATAACGACAGCAGGAACAGGATAGAAATAAATCTCCCACCAACAATAACACAAAAGAGAAATAAAAGACAGATTTCAAGACTGGCTCACTCAGATGGGCCACAGTGAAACAGCAGTAAAGGCAATGTGCTAGTAACCTCTGATCCTGGCAAATCCCATGCTCACACAGCAATGAAAACCGTTAAATGGAAAGATGCAGCAACACTTGTGGAGCTTGGTGGAGGAATGCACCTGCCTGCAGGGAACAGCCTGGAGGTTGATCTGCACAGACATAATCTTCTGCATAAAAAACAAGCTCACATGTACACGCAAAACATTCTCCTATGTTTCTGTCCAAACAGGTACTAAACGCAGGTACAAGTGTAAGAATTGCATCATACTCTGATCCCAACTCTTTCATGGTCTTTGAGACCTCCATGTTTTTAACTCTGATTAATAGGGATGGCTGGCTGTACATTATTTTTCATTATCATTATATATTCATTGGGAGAAGCAGTAGTTTTGCCTTCTTAGCTGTTTTTCATACTTTAAAAATTTCCCCCAAAACAAAGCAAGATGAAGTCAAGTCCTTTCAAACATTTTAGGAGGGCGAAAGAATAAAGACTAAACTAATAATCCAGTGGTATTTGTTGGCACATTTGGATTTTTTCTCTTCTAGACAAATGGGAACCTCTCTAGGTAACTTAATGTTCTGAGGTGTCCAACTCTGATCAGAAGGCCTATTATGAACCCAAATACCCAAATACTCCATCTCAGGATAAATAAATTCAGATGAGAGCATACAGATCGATGAGTCATTCTGCAATAGAAAAGCTTTGTCAACAAATAATTGACCAGCTACAACTAAAGTGTATTGGCATCTCTTGAACAGCACACTATATTTTTCTATGAATTAGAACAAAAAAAAAAAAAAAAAGACTGTTCCAGCACATTTTAAAGACTGATAGTTTGGCTCCAGACCTGCTTCTCAGATTTGCATTAGTACTGTCTGTCATGTTCAATCAGATGCTTACAAAAATCATCCAAAGGTGAAGCAAACAGCATATTTAGGTTTAAACTGCTTGTGAGAATACAGTGCAGCACAACATTCTGCAAATGATGCTGACAGAAGATGCCTAAAAGACAGGATTCTCTGTACTAATATACATAGGGTAAATATTTTCTTAGCACTTTATATATATCAAATACTTATGTGCATGATAAATGCTTACTTAGTATACTACACATTCAAACCTAATAACACGAATAATTAAGCAAATATCCTAGTGATCCATAAAAGCGTTTTGCATATAACATCGAGCCCCAAACCGCGATCATACCGTTGGGTATCCCTGCCCACTGTCAGCACCAGCTGAAACTTCAGTAGTACAGGGAAGGGAGGCGTTTTGGGGACGGCCACTCCCGTAGGTACCTTCAGAAACTGCTGCTTTACGCGAACGGCTCAAAAGAGGGCAGCAAAGATTTGTCACCCTGTGCAAGCACTTGCTCTGTTTTCTTTAAACCCAGAGACTTAAGCCATGCAGGGGCTCCCTCTGCTGTTCTTTTTGTTTTCAGAACTATAAAAGGGAAAAAAAAAAACCCACTCCGTTGCCATCTACCTTTTGCGGAGGAGGAGGAGGGGAGAGAGGCTTTTGACATGCTTCCTGTATATCACAAATTCTCTTTTCTGCTCCTCTGTGCCAACTCAGCCTGTTGGCCTCAATATTAGATCTCTGAATATGAAATAATTATTTGAGACAAAGATATAGTATTCATATACAAGTATTTACATAGCATATGTCTTCTTTGGACAGTGAAAAAAGAAATGAAATAACTTGGCTATACTAAAAGAGCTTAAAAGGAGTTCTTCAGCAAAAACGGCAGTTAGCTGATATTCTACATGAGCTGGTGGTTTCAAACCATGCCTTATTTTTACAGGTTTTACTAGGAATGACACTTGGGGAGTATGACGCAGGGAACTTTTTTAAAAAAAAGGCTTTACAATCAGTGCTAATTGTGAAACCTCTCTGGTTGTTCGCTTCATACCTGCACATCTTGCACAGCACAAACAAGCCACGTCTCACACTAACAGAACATAACAAATAAACTCTCCTCTATTTTTTAGTAATGGAAAAAACAACAACACAGAAGCACTCCCCACCCCCCAAAAGAACCAAAGCTTTCTCCTTATTTCAATTTAAAGCTGTTTAGGTGACCATCTAAAGGAGCCTTCTAAAACTTTTTGTCTTTCCTTGTTATTTTTATTCTTGAAGTTTCAGATAAATTGGGTGGGAAGCATTTGCATGCAAAAACATCAATCTACAATCTTTATAAATCTTTAGTCCATATAGGGAATTATCTAAAGTTAACTCCAAAGACTTCTCTACGTTCATTATAAGGAAACAGAAAACACTGTAAAAAACACAAACAGTGCTAACGTAAAGAGAGGGTCAGGACTTCTTCTTTTCACTTAAGTAGCTGGATGGACAAGTTTAAGGTGTTTGTAATTTCAACAAATTTCTTTCACTAGCCACTAGTAAAAAGGAAAAAAAAAGGGGGGGGGGAGAAATACATTCTATCCATTTTTGACACACCATCAAGTAGGTGAAAACTTACCCTTGAACTTCTACCTTAATCAAAAAGTATTAATTTCCCCTTTAAGCATAAAGCTTTTCCAACAGCCACAGTGGAAAAAAAAATAAAATTCTGTGCTGTCATTGGAAACTATGGTTTACAGAAACTTTGACTTTGTTTCATAAAAATCACCTGCTTTTTAAAACCCAAAAGAAAAGGACAACACCATCAGCATTTATATTGAGACTGTTCCTAAATGCCGTATCAGGGTGATTTAATTTTCCATCTGCCTGTTGGATTTGCTTTGCATAAAGAACTGGACACATACAAGAATGTGTGTGTTTTCTTTTTCTGCCATACTACTAAGAAAGTAACTCAGGATCAGAGAGCAGCCTTTTGCTGCAACTAATCCCCCCGGATTTGGCCCAGCCTTTCAGGCTTCAC
Source organism: Charadrius vociferus (assembly GCF_000708025.1). Taxonomy (NCBI): domain Eukaryota; kingdom Metazoa; phylum Chordata; class Aves; order Charadriiformes; family Charadriidae; genus Charadrius; species Charadrius vociferus. Next base: position 14,368 of record NW_009648444.1, read on the forward strand.
TTCCTGTCTGAACCCGCCTATGCGCTCTACAAGCAGAATGAAAAAAACCAAAAAAAAATCGGCAAAGAGCCATTTAAAAAAAAATACCAAAACATTTGCGATGCAGACTGAACTTCAAAGAATCTTTAAAAAAAAAAAAATATCAGGGCAGAATCCTAGTTATTCCTTGGCTTCATCATACACTGTAAGGGTCTTTTCTAGGATCAGGTTTGAGCCCTTAATAGTGGGAAACCCCAACCTCTTTGCAGCGTTGGGAAGAAACTGAAGGGCTTCTATCATCAGAACTAAAACAACTTCACTGAAGCAAGATAAAGGACTGGGGGGTTGATTATTTTTTCTTATGAGCAAGAATCGATTTAGAAATCCATGAAATAAACAAAAAAAAAATTATATTTCTGTTAAAATAATCAGTAAGTTATTTCAAAAATGATTCTTCACAGTATCTATTTAAATACAGAAGTGACTAACAAATTTGAGTACCACATTTAATAAGAACATAATTAAGAACAGATCAAAATGTCTAGGACCTGACTATCTCTTACACACAATGGAGAACTTCATGTTTGCAAATTTAAACTGATTCAGAGAATTCATCATCTGTATGCATGGGCAGCACTGTAAGGAAGGATGTGTCAACCTATTCCTCAATCTTGTCCCCTATTTTAACTTCATAATGTAACAACTGACAAATGCAAAATCTTCAAAGCGTGCAGCACACTATTACCTCTATTGGTCACATGATGTGTTTAGGTAAGTAGTCCTTATGTAGAAACGATCAAATGAATGTCACTTCGTGACCACTCTTGCAAAGCACCCTCTTATGATGGAGAGGCCAGCAGATCTCTCTCTTCCCCCGAATTTACGATCTACGCATGCCCACTGATCTGGCAACCCTTGCCACAACATGGCTAACTTCTCACACCTAATAAAAGAAATACAGAAAGCACTGCAGTGCCTCAGAAGTCATGAACATCCATGGGATGCCAATGTAAGCTTTTGTAAGAGAATCCCTATTACTATCCTGCTTTTCTCTCCCACTACAGAGAGAGAGCCTGACAGGAGGGCACTGGCCAGACCATGCATTTCCGCACACAACTGATAATAAGTTGTACATGCTTTCTTTATATCAATAGATGGCATGACAAAAATGGGGGCGTGGGGGGGTGGCGGTGTTTGTTTGGGGGATTTTTTTGGTTTGGGAGCAGGGAGGGGTTGGGGTTTTTTTTGGGTGGTTGTGTTGTTTTTTGTTTGTTTCTGTTTTGTTTTGTTTGTTAAATAGTACGCCAAGACATGCTTCTGCTTCCTAAATAGGGCACTGGAAGCCTGGAACATTCTGTTTCACTCCTATGGCAGTATAGTTCTTCCTTCATTATTCTTTGGAAAAAGCAGGCATAAGTTTTCTTTTTATTTTTCATGATAGGAAGGAAAAGAGTTATTCCTGCCATGTTCTGAAGGCTTTTAAGCTTACAGAAGTGTTTATAAATAGAATAGCTTTAATTGGGATTGCATCTTCTTAAGAACAGGGAACATGTAATATTGATGCAGGTAATGCAAGAAGGTAGCAGTAAAAAAAGGCTAGTGAATATGAGAAAAATGGATCAGTATTCCTTTCCCACAACACAGGAAACACCTATGGCCCATACTACTTTTTTATCATGGACACTGAAGCAGGATTAGAAGAATAGTACTAAACAGACTTATTTAACTCTCACTGACAGAGGATCGAGCAACCTAGAAAGTTCCCACTCTGTCACTACCTATGCCCTCTAAACCATCTCCCTTCTATGGCATGAAATACAAGTAGACATTTCTTTCCTTCCCAGTGATTTACTGTTTTGTAGATAAACTTAATCCTCCCCACTGTCTCCCACATCCTTTTTTGCAAGAACTTGGATCCACTACAAACCGAAGTCGTACAGGAAAGACTTACTAACAGGAATATAGATTTGCTATTGTAAAGGAAGGTAACAGCTCTACTTCCCTTTACCTTGCCTTCAGAGGGGTAGAAGCTCACTAGACATTGCATCAGCAGGTATTTCTCTGCATGTTCCTTGTAGTTTTAAGATTAAAGTACTCCTCAGCAAAACAGCTAACGATAATATCAAAAGAGTGTGATACAAATGTATTGTCATGTTGTATAATATTCATAAATGCATGTTTCATACCAGTATCTCTTACACAAGGGGAGTATGAAACAACTGCATTTTTTGCTTCACCTTTAAAGATAATGACACTTCCCAATTTTGCAGGAGTATTTCTGTCTGATGAAAAAGAAATGGGATATTTCCTGCAACCGCCAAAGGATTGAGGTCTGCCAGAGAGGCTCATTTTGCTTGCATCATCTTATAGTAACTGTCCACCATTACTGTTTAAAGAAGCTATATGATGGCCAGCACAGCATCTGGAAATTCTGTAGCTGAACTTGAAAGCCAGGGCATACTGTGGCAAAATATTACAAAGCCATTTACAGTGCCACTAAGACAATAAAGATCAGAGCATAGTTTTGGTACAAAAGAAAATTCAACCCTCAACTTTCTTCACGTTTGCCAATACTATCTTTATCTGCTTTAGTATAATTATTCATTTAACAAGACTTTTGTTTATTCATTTTAAGAAATCAGATAATGGCGTTAAGTATTTAATTACTACAGCAGACTAAAGAGGAAAAAAAAAATAAATCCTTAAATCACATCTTAAAAAAAAACACCCAACAAAAAAACAACCAACAAAACTTTTTCAAATGTGCTCTTAAACTGTTCCAGAACTTTTTTACTGATATTTTATCTTTTTTTCTGGAAATTGTCCTTCTGTTTCTCTAAAATACATATAGTACAAATTCTAGACGGAAATTTACTAAGCAGGTTTACATGCCTACACAAACACATATGCATGTTTAGTAGTAGAGACATATATATATATTCTGTACCAGGGGAAGTGCACATTCCATGTACTTGCATGCAGTTGCATAGATAAGCAACGTGTTGAGAGGAGAGTACTAAGGAGGAAAATTACGTCTTGAAATATGACTGGGTGATTATATTTAGACTCCGAAAGACCCACTGAAGTGGGAATCATCTGCTTTACTAAGTAAACCCCTGGAATAAACACTGGATGTACAGTATTAGTTTGTAACCTAGCAAATGACTGCAATGTAGGACACTGTGTGGATTACAAATGTGCATTAAATGACATATTGTTACAGAGTTTCTTCCCCTCTTTGGATGCACTCAACACTTTCCTCCTTCCTGTCTGACAATATGTTGCCATGCTATAAAAGCCCAAATGCCCATTTCAACGATTAGCTGTACATCAGCATTACTACTTCAAATCCACAAGTTTCACATCAAGCATTAAATGGGATGAATATTGATCTGCTAAAGAGGATTTATTTATTTCTAGCTCTATCCAAAGATCAACTACTAGCAGCTTTTGGTGGATCTGTTGAGCTCTCACAGCACAAAGCTACTGCATACATGACACCGGACTTGACATTTCAGTTCTGGAAGAAAACCAAACAGTAAATTCACTGCAATAATCCTAGATAAATGAGATGATCACTGGAAAAGCTGAGATAGTTAAGTGGTCTATCAGAAAAGTCCAAAGGATGATATTGAACTGTTGCTACATAGTAACCTCTCTCATGACAACATGGCACAGGATCACCATATCAGATGCCAATATCTTCGCCTTAAAAAAAGCACCATGTCTTCAGATTATCTTGGAACACTTCACAATCATGTTCCGAGCTGAAAACTATATACTCAATATAAGTATAATCAGATACATATGAATATCACAATGTTTACTCATTCATTTCTTTTTTGTCCTGTTCAGTCAATAACACACTAATAACTGTATAATGCATTCAAGAAATACAGATATATATTTCAATTCCCACAGCACAGCTAGTAGGTTTCTAGCAACGTTAAAGCTGTCCTCAAAATGTTCCTTTTAGTATATTTCAGTAGGAATCATTTTCTACTCTTTAGCAGCCATAAAGCGCAGAAACATACAAATGAGTTTATGAGGATTGCAAGCAGATTAGAGTTGAACTGGTGAGTCGCTTTGCCTCTTATACTCAAACGGCAAGGGCGCAAGAGAATGCTGTTTTCACTAACTTTGAGAAGGAGCCTTTGAAATGCCAGTGTAAGAAGCCATGAAATTTTTGCTGTGTCACTCACACAGGAAACTGAAAAAGTCAGTCAAAACATTGCCTTAGTGCTGTGAGTTCATCAAGCTGTACCATTCCAGTGGCTAATAATGTCACCCTAGTCATCTGCTAAAGGATTCATTTTAATTGATTTGATTTCTCTTCACCAGTATTCCCTTATGAGAGTATATTCATTTACAGAACGCATGGAAAAGAAATAGAAATAGTGACATACAATAGGGATATTTGCTACCATTAAACATCGCCTCATTTTTGGCTTCTTACAAGACCACAGTTCTCAAAAAATCCATCAGAAAAAAACCACAAAACCTATGCAGCATGTTATCAAGAACAGATCTGAAAGCTGAAAACCAATGCTTTGTTTTGGTTGCTTGAACTCTGTGAATTTCTAAATGTCCTCGCCACAGGTAGCACTCAGTTTAATTAGGTTTTTGTCTGTAGAACAGTGTGTCTGCTTTGCCAAGGATAGGGGACCTTGGGCCAGTTCCAAGCCCCGATGAAAGAAACAAAATGTGTTTCAACATTAGCCCTGCATTAAGACAAACTCAAATCATCTCTCTCTTGGTTGTTGGGTTTTTTTTTTTGTGGGGTTTTTTTGTGGTTTTTTTTTTTTAATAGCTTCAATTTAATCTATGCATAAAATAAATGCTTCATGCTTCTGAAGACAGTGCTGGTGAAACATTTTCAAATATATTTAAAATGTATAAGCTTGTATTATTTATAAAATGTCCTCAATAAAACAACTCAAAACAAGTCTGAAAAAGTAATCTGAAATCTTTTCTGGGTGATCCCCGTCTGGTTAAGTATCTTTAATGGGACAACACTGCAGAGTCCCCACAAAGTTTTCTCTTCCAACAGACTGTTTCGTTCTTTTGTGAAAAAAAGAACAGAAAAAATAAAATGAAACAGCATAACTGTGAGTAAATAGCGATAGGAGAGTCAGTCATACATTGCCTTAAGCTTTCAGGCTATCCATTTCTGAAACTCGTGAAACGATACTGAATTCATATCCTGAGAAGCAAGAATCATTTTCCTGTCTTTTGTATTCTCATAACATGGCTCTCTACAAACTGCCTTCTAGGAATTAATTTGCAATTAATTTGGTATAAAGTTAATTCAAGTCACTAATTATTTCCATTTTTCCCACTACTAAAAAAAATAAAAAATAACAGAAAGTGATGTAAGAAAAACTTATATAAAAGGATAATGTATATCAACATTTCTGTAGTTTGTTGGAAGTATCTTTCACAAGGCAACAAAATCAGAAATACTTGTTTAATCCTAGTTTAGTACATAATGCTTTTGCCTAACAAAAACTCCTTTCTTCACAAACACTTCATAACACATGTCAGTCTGAAACAGATTGCAATGCTTGTGGTTTGAATATAAGAGCAAAATTTCAGACATGGTGAAACCCTGTATTCCACCTTTTATCCTCCCCACGTCCTTTTGACATCCCTATGGTCATTTCTGCCTCTGCAACTTGCTGTATTGTTTTATTAAAAAAGGCACAATCTCTTTCATCTTCCTGCCCTCCCTCCTCCCCTTTGCACAAAATTCCCAAACTGTTGAAACATGGTCACTTTTTTTTTTATTATTATTTTATAGTGAGTTTAAAATAAACCTTTTTTTTTTTTCTCTCTCTCTAGACCTACTTACTCATCTTTGGAGCACAACTAATCTGCACATAGAAAATGAAAAGCAAAGATGCCACAGAGCAATACTCAGTGTTGAAATAGAGACACTGGTCATCACTGGAATAATCACAGACAAGGGTATGACCAAAGGCCAAAATCTCCTGCAGAGCTTCCACGAGGTAATGCGAGAAAGAGCAGCAGCAAGCGATGCATAACAGCATAACTTCTTCAGGCAGCAGCATCTCTCAAATGTGCCATATTATTATTTAAATCACAGACACTTTTGCAAGTCATATTTCCACAAAAAATACCATTTTACCCCCTATTTCATTCATTCACGTGTTTCTTTTTTGGTACAAACCACCAATTTCCCTAACCTTACATGTTTATTAGAAACTGCGAAAAATCAGTCCGTCCCGTTGTTCTCCCAAAGTACTTAGGTTTTTAGGAATGATAACAACCCAAACAGGGCTATATGATGCACTCCATGTAATACACGCACCACGTGAAACACAGATGAGGACTTTTTTAAGTTATTGTTTTACAAGTCACAAATTTTAACACTGCCTAACAAAACTCCTAGCCGCATAAAAAGATGCAATAAACCGCTCTAACAGTAGCTGATTTGTATGCAACACTGACCATAAGGGTAACTCTTCAGTAAACCTGAATCTCATATATAATGCATAGCAGTTAATAAATCATAGTAAAATCAGGTGGCTTAGAGCCAACAATACCCAACTAGTAATGGAAAGGGAGGAAAGATTTATAGAGAGACAGACTCTGTCTGGATTTTGCTTTTAAGAGGCTCACACAGTGCAGTGGGAAGATCTTCCAAGTGGACACATCTGTGTCATGCTGACTCATTTCATCCTTCCCCCAGCATTGCCCCCTCACTTACCCCAGGTGATGCCTCTTCTCTCCAAAATGTGCTTCTTTGACCTTCCACTGGCTTCTCGTCTATCTGCTCCCCAGCACACGAGGTGGAAAGGAGAGGGGAGAGATCAAGATGAGGTCAGGGTATTGTTCCCAAAATTTCACAAAAACGTCCCACACTAGATTTCAAGCTTAAAGAGGAATACTTAAAAACAGCCTCTTGAAACTGGTTTCTCAGCCCTCAAAATGCCATGCTACAAAGTATACAGTGTCACATATTTCCCAGCTTCAAAAACCGATTTTATACAAGGGAGAAAAGCGACTTCAGTGTTTATGATAGGAAGAATGTTTTTTTGCTTTAAATATCAAGGGCAAAACTCTTCTCTCTGTTCTCATTGGAGATCCAGGAGAGCAGGATATTAGAGAAGATTGCTCCTGCACGCATCTAAGAAAATATTTTTTTTTAAAGCCTGTCCACAGCGATCAGAGGCCCTTAGTCAGACAAAAGTGCTAGCGCAAGATTAAGATGCAGCACCTCAAAGTTAAGCGTACTTGCAGCTTCATCAATACATAGTGTGATGTTAATTACATATGTGCAATAACTAGCATGATATACTTATTTCGCAAGAATCACGTTCTGAAATTACACTAAACTAATGCTGAAGTTATTTAGTTTTCAGTTACCTTCGCATATGTCATTCACTTTGACTAAGGGGAAAATATTTCTCTTTTTGGTTTGGTTATATTAAGTTTATGGTTGTCATTGCAGGGAGCATCCTGGTTCAGGATTTGGCTTGGAAAAACTGCAGCAAAGTTTCTAAATCGAATTAAAACTAAATCCCACTGCCCCACTCTAAGAAGCAAATTATATGTCTATTTATGCCAGGTTGTTTAAACCCTTTTTTTTTTTTTTTTTTTCGTCATTAGAAAGATCGATAGTACTCCACAATAAGCTTGAAAAACCAGAAGCGCCCCACAATATCACAATCCAAGACACA
>NW_009648444.1:22485-35850 GCF_000708025.1 Charadrius vociferus
GCCGCTCCGCGCCGGGGTGAGGGGGAGCGGGCGGCCGCCGACCCCGCCGCGGAAAGGCTGACTGCTGGCCACACGCTCCGGGCTTCAGAAACCAACTTTAAACTTCATCTCCAGCGCACAAGGCCGGGGCTGGGCGTTCTGGGCCATACGCCGTTGTAACAACGCCCTCGACTACAAAATAATTAAAAAAAAAACCCAAAAAAACACCACCACTCCCCCCCAAACATCGTGAAACAGACGAGAAAGGAAATCACCCCAGCAAAATTGACAGAAATAACATGAAGTCTACCATTTCAGAAGAAGATAAATATTTAAGTATAGCCAGGGAAGAGGATGGGATTTTTTTTTCCATTGACATCAGCAGCAGTAGGATTGAGTTCGAAGAGGTGGAGTAACACATTTCTCACAGTGTTGCTCTCATGCTCTCATTTTTTTTTTGTTCTTTACAAAGCAAATTACTTATTTGCAACTTATTTGCAGTGTCAAACGGCAGCAACGATTAAGTCCTTCAAAATGATGGCTAACAGCCAGTCTCAATAGTATTTATTTAGGGATAATAATAAGGAAATGAGAGCTCTTAACACGTAATTCAAGTTTGTTCACTTTTTGTGTGTAGTTCGGTTTAGTCCACTTTGCAGATTTTTGGTGACATAGAGCTAGTCTACTGCTACCAGTACAAATAGTTACAGGTTTACGGAGCTTTCCATCTCTGCACTGCTTTAAAAAGATACAAAGTTCATTCATGCACAATAACTTGTATGTAAAACTGTCTTGCAAAGAAACAGGCCAGCCTAACAATTTGGGAGCTACCACCTAAGGAAAGGGGTTCTCAGCTGCTGCCACCCTATCCTTCCAGAGGCACGGCAGGGGCCTGGCTTGAGCATCCAGTGAAGTTACCCCGTGGCAGCTGCCCCAAAACACTGCCCCCATGCAAAACCAGCTACAGGCAGATTCCGCTCGTTTTTATTCCTTTTCCGCAGAGTACTGCCCGTCCAGAGGATGGTCACGGGAATCCTGGCTTGTGCAGGTACAACTGGTGCAGATGCTGTTTTGTCAGAAGGAAAGGACAAGCGAGAAGGCGATCACACAGAAAGCAGCACCCACGCGCTGCTACTGTGAGGAAAGCATCGCTGGAAGGCGCTGCGATTTCCAACCCTCCCTACTTCATCAAATTGGGAACGAGGCCCAAAGGATGTACAAGCATAGAGTGTGCTGATGAATGAAAGCACACACTTCTTACATGCACAACAACTGTTGACAAATAATCATAACAAAGGTTTTTCACGTATCGATGCAAGCATGAGATTATTGTTTTCTGGCAAGAAATGTAGACCTACTAACTGTACTCCACATTGCCTTTACAAATAGCCAAGAAAGTGTTATTCCAGAATTCATAGTTAGACTTTGTAATATTTTGCAAGGAATGGTCTGCTGGCAGACTCCGAGATGTACAGTCTGTACAATGTCTCGGTCTGTGGTTTGACTCTATAGCTCTTAGCCAGACTATTCCACTGTCAGTCAATGCTAAACAGAAAACGATACTGCTTTGGCTATTAAATTAAAAGAAGAACACATATGAACTAAGAAGATCAGATGAATGCATAGCAAAAAAAAAAAGATAAAAACCCCAGGTCAATCAAGTTATAAATTATTGGAGAAAAAGTGTAAATAATAAACATCTTTTGCCCTGCTGCCTCAGCTTCTTCGGCAAGGGTTACACGCTTCACATTCAAGAAGAGTGGTAGTGATGCTACATGGGTGCAGCATGTCTGAAATGCGTTTAATTGCTGTTTGATCTCTATTTATCACTAATGGGTGAGACTCACAGAGGAAGCGGGGACCCCTATAATCTGTATTGTTTGCTTCTAATATTTTTTTTAAGTCCTTGATAGGCCATGTGTAAAGTGTCAAGCAGATACAAAAGATGCAACTGGAAAATAGTACCTTAAGCTTTTGTATTAACTCCCATTTGGTAATGGTTTGTAATATGTGCTGTTTGAAATACTGGGACAAACTCAACAAAAGATGATGTAAGATTAAATAAAGAGGGTCAGAAGTTTGGGGAGAAGCACTAAACAGTAGCAGGGGAGCACAGCAGCTGTTAGGCAGCGCACAGCAACACCACAGGATAGTTTATGACAGGAAGTGAAGAAATTTCCACAATCCACCTGAAGCTACAGTGGGAATTATATAGGCAAAATATAGTTATTAAAACTGGAGTGTAACCAAGACTTCAGGGGCTAATAACCCTTTTCTTGCAAGAGATAGCAAAAAAATCCCCAAGCATCTTCATTGACCACAAACTGCGAGACCACAGCTTTACATCTCAATTGAAAGACACAGCTTTCTCCGTGATAAATTGTCACAAGAACGTGATCTTTCTGGGATGTGATTTCCTGGCCAACAGTCTCCATTTCCTTCCGTAAACTGCAAAGAGCGTTAGTGATTTTGGGATAAAAAAAAATAAATATATCTTTTATATGTACACCTTTTACATATATACACACACATATATATGCATATAAAAGAATTCTCTTTAAAGCTATTGCCAATGTTTAAAAAAATATGGGCCAATCTTGATGAACTGCACTTTGACAGTCACAATGTGAATATATTTACTATTTATGGTGACCATTATATATCTTTATGCTAAAATTTTATTTTTTCTTGCCTAGAAGTTGACTGGATTTTACAGGCCAAATACTCACTTCAATGAGGAATTCAAGCACTTGACAGAAAAATTAAACTACACAGACCATGTAGTGCGTTTTATGTCTGCATCTATAAAACACACAAACGTCACACACAAATATCTAGGTATATAAACATGCAGATTCTGAAAGAACATATGCATTGGGACCATAAATACTCTCGGAAGTGGAACACATGCATTTATGCAGCATGTTTTTGTTTATACAAGTATGACTACAGCACATAAATATGGATAAGCCTTGTGTGTATTATACATTGAAGGTTCCTCAGTGCAGTCTAAAAGATTCTTTTTATTCTTCTCTTCTTCTGTATGTGTTTCAAGGAAAACTATGTAGAAGAAAACTATCTAGCTCATCCTAGGACTGAGCAGATAATGGGTGTTATTCCAATTTATCAGACCCATTGCACGCTTGATATGTCCTAGAGAAAAATCATTTTTTTGCAGATGTTTATTTAAAAAGCAAACAAACTTCTTGTATTCTGCTGCATTCAGAGATATTAATCTCTTGCAGAGACATAAAGCAGCTGTAAACAGCTATCGATTGCCATTACCACATAAAGAAGCCACGTACAAGAGGCATTCTCATGGTAGGAATGCAGTCATCTTTAAAAATGGCAACCCCTCTGGATGCATGCTGGTATCAATAAAATTAGGTAGGTTAGAAACTTCAGTCAAATTGTACCCACAGTTAGGCCTGCTAAAGCAGAAGAATTTATTTTTCCTTTCTTTAAATGTAGCATGGTAAATGCTGAATACGTTAGAAAATAATTACTTGGAATGCAAAATTGAGCATTTGAAAGTAAGAAAATGCCATGTTTAGAATTGCCAGCCAGTTCTACCTCTTATCTTTATATACATATATAAAAACTACTCTATAGTCTGTAATTACATAAGAATATTAATTGTCCTTGCCTTATTCACTGCTTTGAGTGAGAGCACCTCCCAATGCAATTAATGCTGGACTGTTACGACGTTCAAGCGTTTATCTTTGCAACCAAAATGGCTTGCTTTTATCCTTAAGGAGAATTTTTGTTTAAGACACTTGTTGAGTAAGTATACGATTTTTGGGATTACGTCACTGTATCCTTCCTCCTCGTAAATTTCTTGCCTTAAATTATTCTTTCAAAGACGACACTAAGCCTACAGCCCTGAGTATAATTTGGAAGTACCCATAATGGAGCTGCTTCAGTCTGCATCAAACTCCAGTATGCCCAGTTCTTGTCCGCATTAGATCTGCCAGGTACACACCAGTGCACAAACGCTCTGCCTTCGCACCACTGGCTGGCTGGCCACGAGCCAGGTTCTGCCTGGGAGCTGCGTGGCCACCTTAGCTTGTGCTACCACCACCCCACCTCCTGGAGCTCTTTACTTCAAGTGCAGGGCGATGTCAAATACAGCTTTGAGTCTGGAGGTGGTTTGCAGCTTACAGCACTGGCTGAGGGAGCTCACGCTTACACCGTCCACACTGCTCATCTCAACCCGAGAACTCCTACTGGGAGGTGCAGTTACAGGCTTGTCTACAAATACATAAGAGAGCATTAGCCTGAAGGATTCTGTGTGAGAATTTGCCTTCTAGGTACAATCACTGAATTTGGCCCCCAAACTGCAATATCAGGTGCTCGCTTACATTCCGGGCTTTATGAAAATGGCTACATGCTCAGAGTTTTGAAAGTTTACCCATTATGCTAGCTGCTTAGGGTAGCATTATTTTTAATATATATATATATATATATACAGCTTAGGGTAGCATTACCCTCATGTCCAAACTCTGCTAATGCTTTTTTTGTTGTTGTTTTTCTTTTAAGATAATGATTCTTTTGATGCCTGCAGAAAAGGGACATAAATAACTAGGGTTCAGTTTCATTCCCCAAATTTTTTGTAGTTAAAGTCAGTTGGAAATTTAGCAGGCATCATTTGTAACTATGAATTGGGAACATAAACATTTACATGACCTTGGCATTCATACCACAATTAACTATAAATTCTGACTTGGCTCATGATTATTTATGGTCTTTGTGAAGAGTAAGCATATAGAGGGTTTCATAAGGCTCACCAGAAAATCATCCACAAGTAAAAATTGCCTTAAGCAACATTTGCCACAGAAAAGGTCTGATCCTCTGATCCTAACGACAGCTATTCCCAAAATAATCTGATGGAAATACATAAGAGAGCCGACTCAAATAAAGATTATTCACTCAAGGACACATTTTGAGATTGGGCCCTAGTTTGCAATTTTTTACTTTGGACTGCAAAGCACAAAGTATTAGATTCCTTTGTTAGCATTGAGCTTCATAGCCTTTGTAATCCTAAATTATTTGTCTTGTTTTGTATTTTATTTTTATTTTTTTGCTGCTGCTGTGTGTCGTGTGTCCGTCCCCCATCCCCCCCCCATCATTCCTGTTTTCTTTACCTTTACATTTTTACATACCTCAAGCAGAGTTGGGATGTTTATAGATGGCAAGTACAAGGGTGAGGGGATGAGCCCACACAAGAAGCAACTTGTTGGTTCAAACAGCAAGCAAGCAAAGGGTTAGCAGACTTGGGCTGCTCATCACAGAGCCGGGGCCTGGACAAGATGACAGCAACAGCCTGCTTGAAAGCAGGTTGGGACCATTACTGGTAATTATAGTTAATCAGCAACAATTGTCTTGACCAAGATACAGATCAACAATGAGCACTAACCTAACAGGACCTAATGAGTGTAATGGAGGATGAAGAAAGCCTGATTAAACTTGCAAGGAGCTGAATGACCTGAGCAGATGAGGCACTGCTAATTCCCAGCCCTTCTGCCTCCGGTGCCGATGGCAACCAGCCTTGTGGCTGGATGGCAATACAGACAGGAGAGCAAGATGCTCTCCGTAGTGGTTAATTGGTCAGAATCATGAGAAATGGAATTAAACCTTACACTCAGATATGAGCAGCTATAGTTATAGGCATTTCTTTTTAAAGCAACTGCGACTGCCGACTGCTTTTTTGCTATATAGCGATTGTCCTTTAATCAATAATGTTGTTTAACAGTCTAAGGAAATACCCAGAGCACTTTTTTAAAGCATTTTCAGAGGTAATGAATATCTAAGCATTTAAACATAATTGGAAAAGGGTCCATGGTTTTCTGTATCCTTATTGCTATTGCTCTTTCCATTAGAGTCTAAATTGATCAGTTTTTTTCCCCCGTGAAACTCCTGTGTCAGAACAAACAATTTTAATCCTTAAGATCCTTGTTAGGAGTATAGCATTCTCATAAAACACCAATTGCAAGATATGTGTCATTTTTGCAGGTAATTTATTCTACGTAAATTTTGATCTGAAAAGGTTCTCTTTTAAAATAAAAATCTGAGAAAATACTTTGGCCTTTATAGCAAAAAATATTGATGCAGTAACTGTGAATTTTTCAAATTTTAGATTTAAAAAGGTACAGCTTCTCACAGGATACACTATACAACAAGCAGTAGCCTCACAGGAAAAACATGCTATAAAATGATTTTATCTATTGACTCTTCAGGGTTAAGAAAGTGAGTGTGAAAAAGAATTAATTACAGTTCTCTAGACTTTCCCAAAATGTAAGTACAGACATACACACTTTTTTACTGAAACACAGCCATGTCAACACCCATTGTACTTGAAAGGAAGAGTAATTTCACCAAAAGTGGAAAAAACCTGGGCTTCTGGCATGACACGAGCCATCAAAACATGTAAAAGCCAGCCAGCATTTGTTACACCTGTGTTTTGTTGGGCCATAATGACATTTGTTTCTCAGTCTAACCCTATTCTCAAATATACTTCACACTGCCTATATTCCTTACAGGAATTCTGTAGCAGTTATAGCAGGAGTGGATAGCTGGAAGCCAGTCCTTATTTAGAAGAAGGTCTCTGCTGAATCTTGGACTGATTATGGAGACAGACACATACAAGCCTATGACCACTCTCCTCTGCATGATACACTCAAGTCCAACTCTCCTTTTATCCAAACGGTTCAGTAGTATCAGGGTCGTAATATAATTTTGGTGCCAAATGCTTGTGTACTCTGAGGATAGGGCATATCACAACTATTATTCACATGAGCCACTGTGCTCTTTGGGCCCTCTCTCTAGGAAAGGCACTGAAAAAAAGCACAGATGCACTCAGATTTTTCTGGTGATGCACCATGCTGAAATCAGTGCAGGGTAAGAAAAACCAGCTCCAGGGAGGAAAGGAGTTTGCCAAACAGCTCAGTTTCAACACTGGTTCAGGCCTTCAGGCCAGCTGTGTGTCTAATCTACACTTGCCTTTTGGGCAGACTGGAAGAACAGCACTAGAAACTGGGCTATCTTTAAGCAAAGTTCAGGATTAAAAAAACCAAAAAAACCTATTCATTTAAGATTTGGGGTGAAAGAGGAGCAGCAGACCAAGGTTTATTTTTTTCACCTAAACACCTCTTTCTGCAAGAAACATGGGACAGAAAAAGCTAGTGGCTGCTATATCCTAACTCTAAAAAATAGGACCTGTAACCAACATAGAGAGACAACAGAGATTACTTAAGCAGTTTGGAGAACCTCTAAAACTACTCAAGATTATTGTGAGGTGGTCCAAGATATTGATAAAGTGTATCAGGGGTACCTTGAAATCCATTATGCAGATAAGGTATCCCACGGTTCTTAGCTTTATTTCATGAATTAAAAAAAAAAACACAACAAAACATTAATGATCTAGGAAACATCAGTCTTTTACACTTTCCTGCAAAAGTAACTTAAGTGTACCTACATTCAGCCCAAAAGTTTATGTTTGAGTACAGGATTTGTTCTAGAAATATATTTCATCTTAAATATGAAGAAAGTAAAAGATAAAGAGTCACCTCCTTTGTTACTGCTGAGGTTCCCCCCGATTCTCACTCAAAGCTTTGTAGTTCATTTTTAAGTAGAAGGACATAATTTCTTGTCATGCTTCTCTACTAGGTTGGAAAGACCTTTTACTATCCAGCTCTCTTCTCCCCATAAAGACATTTCACATTGTAATTCAATGACATCTGTGTTCCTTTCCATAAAGTAGAGCTCCTTAACGCCCTCACCGCAGCATATTTTCTCCCTTTGTCCTTAATTCATTTGTGTGTCCTCTTTGCCCTTTCCAATTTTTCAACATTTTAAATGTGCCAACACCAGAATAGACTAGACTACACCAGTATCACTTAGCACCTAGAGATTGCTAAATTCCTAACTAAAACCAGAGATGACATAGCCCTTGCCCATACTTTTTTAATACAAAATTTAAACATTGTAAGAGTATGATTTAGAGACATGAAGTTTTTGCTCAAGAAATTTTTAATGAAGAAGAGACGATCCACAGCCAATGAGTCTCTGGCTGTCTGTGAATGGAGCTAACGTTACATTAGTTCTGCTCAATAAGAAGAAACTGGGTTTTTTTTAAGATACAAGAGAATGTACCCAAGACATAGCTCATAAGTCAAACACACTTTTAATGGTTTAAAGAAGTCAATTTACTATCATCAACATAATATTGCCAAATATTGCACATGACTGCACTTCCTGTCTCTGAGCAGAACTTATTATGCTCCCTGAGGTCCACAGGAATGAAGATTTCTCCCTGACCTTGTGGATTCTGTGCATCTCACCGATGCAGCCATCATTCTTTCATGTGCTTAAATCAGAGGTGGGTCTGAAGCAAATACAAAAGTTTTGGATACCATGTAAGCAAGTCTGAAGAAAACCTAAGCTCTTAGAAGGGTTACTATAAGGCCTTGTTCCCAGGGGTGGAGCAGTATCAGTCACGTTTTCTATTAAATGTTCCAATAGCTTTCACATCTTTTTCATCCTGGAATTAATTATTCTGAATGCCACCTTGATTGAAAGCACAAGATTATTTCAGTACAATTACCCCTTGCACATGACTCGCACCATGTGAAAGAATATAAATGTTCACAGGACTGAATTAGTTTACCTACACCTGTTTAACATGACACACAACTGCTTGTGGGGATTGCTTGAAACAGTAGAGTTCCCCCTCAATATATAGCATATTTACAGAATTGTAGATGCATTATTTGAACTTCCACTTTCTTCCAAAGCATCTAGTATAGGCTAAAGTGAGAGTACAACATATCTAGTAGATCTTATTTCAGTTGCTAAGTAAATTAATTCGTGAATCATGTTATTTGCTTACGTAGAGTTTATTCCGAGTTTAGGTTTTCAGTTTACGCTCTTCTGTTTGTGGAGAAAAAAAGGAAGGGGGTGGTGTCTCTTTACTCTTTATCAAATATGCCTGTCTTGAACTTCAGTGCCTCTTCTTATCCAATTCCTACTAGAATTATATGTTGTCTGAATAAGCAAGAGGTTCTCACTTCTACTGAAAGGAAGTGTGATTAAATGAACTACAAATTATATTTGGTCATATCCAAACACATTCCACACTAGTAAAGATAACAGCATTTGTCAGATGTTGCTGCATAATATGCTGAATAATACATACGTTTTTATGAACAAGACCCTTGCAGTTTTAGTGCATTCTACAAAAGAAAGAAACCAAACCCAACCCAACCAACCAAAAAACCTGAGGCCCAGTCACATGAAGAGTGAAAGTAACAGAAAAGGAAAAGATAAAAATGCAACCACAGAAACATCCCTGATTTCATGTTCCAAGAGAAATGGGATCAAAATATGAGCATGTATGGGCTGGTGAATGAGAAAGGCACCTGCTTTATTCATATTTCTTGGCTTGCCATTTAAAGGACTAAAAGAATGCAAATACCCAGTGAATATTTTTTCTTCAGATTTTCCTTTTAAATGCGATATCTCAGAATCTGACTTTTTAAAAGTAATTGACAATCAAAATCTGTAGGCTCTGCTGACATAAATACTGATGTAACAGTCCTCAATTCACTGCATCTGGAAATGATTAAATCAGTTGCTTTTTAACCTTGATAGCAAATCATTATGATGATGCATTTGTAGAAATATATTTTAATTTCATTTTTGTTTTGTCCTTCCACAATGAGTGTTTCACTGCACAGAAAGAATAACTGATGCGCTGCATATTTAGCATAGCCAAGATGCTCAAGGTCAGTTGCAACAGGGGTTTTCAAAGGGGAGAGAGCAGGACAGGCTATCATTAATTTTGGCTACAGGTGAACCTCAAACATGAACTTCGAAAAATAGAGATTATTCATATTCAATACGAATCCAAGTCTTAGTCGAGCCTCTTTTAGCCTGAAGTCTCACGCAGAAGTCATGCTTCAGATGGCTTCCTGTAGGATTCTAGTTAGGTTTTGCTTCAGGGAAGGACCAAAAGGCAAGTTGCCTTTTCCCTAAAAAGAACACAGGAGAAGTCAGAGCTGAAGACCTTAATTTTCCATAATTTGACATAAGAAATCATAGAATAATAGAATTGTTCAGTTTGGAAGAAACCTTTAAGATCATCGACTCCAACTGTTAACCTAACACTGCCAAAACCGCCACTAAACCACGTTCCAAGGCACCACATTTACATGTCTTTTAAATACCTCCACAGATGGTGACTCCACCACTTCCCTGGGCAGCCTGTTCGAATGATTGACAACCCTTTCGGTGAAGAAATTTTTCCTAATATCCAATCTAAACCTCCCCGGGCACAATTTGAGGCTGTTTCCTCTCTTCCTATCATTTGTTACTTGGAAGAAGAGACTGACCCCACCTCTCTACAACCTCCTTTCAGGTATTTGTAGAGAGTGATAAGGTCTTCCCTCAGCCTCCTTTTCTCCAGGCTAAACAGCCCCAGTTCCCTCAGCCGCTCCTCATAATACTTGTGCTCTAGACCCCACAACAGCTTCATTGCCCTTCTTTGGACACGTTCCAGCACCAGTAATTTGGGTTGGAATGGACCTCCAAAGATCATCTAGTCCAACCCCCATGCAATGAGCAGGGGCATCTTCAACTAGATCAGGTTGCTCAGAGCCCCGTCCAACCTGACCTTGAATGTTTCCAGGGATGGGGCATTGACCATCTCTCTGGGCAACCTGTGCCAGTCTGCTCCAGGTGGTGTCTCACCAGAGCAGAGTAGAGGTGCAGAATCACCTCTCTTGACCTGCTGGTCACGCTTCTTTTGATGCAGCCCAGGATATGGTATTATGATATGTCCTTAACAGAGACAGATTTACTGTCCTGGGAAGCCAAATGTTGCAATTTTTAAGTGTACGTTTCTAAGTTTAGTCCCCGAGAACAGTCTTCAAAATATGAACCGATACAAACCAAGGAGAAAAGGATTTTTTCAGTTCCTCTTCCCCAGACAGCTGTAGTCTAAATGTTTGTAGATGAGGCATGATGTTCCAAGTCCATCACCTCCATCCACATTTCTTATTTGAAAGTAATTCTGAATGTGCCCCAAAGCATCTCCTCATTTTAAGCTTCCCACTGCCACAAACCAGGCTGATATAGAAGGACTGAACTGGTTTTGCTTAGAAGTAATGTGCTTCTGTCCTGGCCTAGAGTTAAAAGACTAGGTCTTCGCTTTTACAGCCTTCCTGAGCGTGAAACGCAGCTGCTGCTCCCGAGCCCCATAATCTTCTCAGGTTCATTTCACATCAATGCTGGGACATACGCTAGGACCAAGAGTGATGTGTCATCTTTTCTCCCCTAAAACATATGCCTGCATCCCAGCAAAAACAGCAGGACAAAGGAGTGCTCTCTCACCCTGCACCATGTCCTGCAGGAGGACGTGAATCACCCCACCACGCTGCAAAGCCATTTTGCAAATGCATCCTCAGCCCAAATCTGCCTCTCGGAGAGGAAATGTAAGAAACCAAGGATTTCCTATCACCACCACTGCCAGAAGGAACATATCACACCGATAGTAAGAAAAGCTTTTTGAAGATATCTTTTGCTGTAATTTTGCCAGCATGTTAATTATCCCCAAATTAGTCTGAGAAAAACAATACCCTTTCAGTTTAAATGGAAATTACTTATAAATTGACTGTGACCGGGGACAATACTGGACAGTTGCTACTGGTTCTTCAAATGAACTTACACAGGAACTTCTGGAGTCTGCTTTCTTCCTTTGGAGAAAATAACAGCAAGTGGAACTGTGACAAGGAGTTGTGTGAGATAGGAAGATACCATTTGAAAGTAAACTCTTGCCGACGTACAAGCATTTTTGCCCTAAGCTTCAGTGGCAATGATTCATCTTAAATAAGGTAAATACAAACTGGTGCATAGAAACAGTCATCTTTTTCAGTTAATAAGTCTTACAGTGATTTTAAATTCCAGTTTAGACTGGAATAAAAATATCTATTGAGTCAGGGCATTTACTCCATGTTTATAAAAACATTTTATTTTTCCAAGGCTAAACAATTCTCACTGGTATTAACTATACTTGGATATAGATTAAGTAGGCTATATTAATTTTGGTTTTAAGTAAACAGATTTTTGGTTACCACTTTTCTTTTGTAAATGGAAACCAGCTGTTGGATTTTTTTTTTCAGGTGCTAGAAAAATGGCTCTTAACAGTTACTTTTTCTCACACTTGAGCTAAACAAAAGCTAATGCATTTTATTTATGGTTAAACAATACCAATGTTTCCTAAAGGTAATTTTATGGATATACTTTTGGTTTAGAAGTTCCTGACAAAGAGTCAATTGGAAATATCTGAATCAATTATAGTGTGTTCATACTTGTCTAATACCCTATTAATTCAGAAATAACTAACTCTAATCCCTGAAAAGGGAGAGTGCTGAATCTTCTTTTGTTTTACCTGAACTCTCCTTACAATTATAAAGGCAAACCTACTGGCTCAAAGAGATTTGGATTGCCATCTGCCAGTCTGTGTTGCCTAGTAATCAACTTACTACCTGCTCAGCCAGCCTTGGATTCTTCCTGGAAACATTAAATATTTTAGTGTTATTGCATCCCCCTGTCCTCCCTGCCCTATAAATCACCCTACATTCTCTCTAACCGACTTTGGGATGCTGTGCAGTACACTATACATCAGATTTTAGCTTAGTATGTGGGCTGTGTGTATATAATTTTTCAGCTGGTTCGTGTAGAGGTAGACTGGGTCCAGTTGCCAACGTTCCCATCTGAAATGAAGAATATTCTTGGTCTTGCTCTACTTGTTTGTTCTGTCTGGTACATTCTGCCTGAGAGTGCTGTTACAACTACATTTTGCAGGGTCCTCTCCTAGCAAAGTTTCCGTTGATATATTATTATTATATGGCCATTTATATAGACCCAACTGTGTTATTTCCATTTTATTGCAAGGACATAAAAGCTGGAAATCTACCAAAAGTACAGAAAGGAGCCTAAGAGCCTTTGAAAGTAAATGCCTTAGGGAAATACTGAGTATTAAATGAAGTCGATTTATAGCTGTTGCCAAAATTTGTCAAAGCTTAAGCACTCCTTAAATCCAAAGTTATCCAGAAGAGAAGGTAGAAATACTTAGGTTAGGAATACCAGCCATATCATTGTTAGATATACTGGTTAGTCATTGCCAGCATACATGCTGGCATGATGAATGAAACAGTCCCAGCCAGAATGCACCCCCCCCGCCCCAAACAGTTCATACAGAGAAAGAACTAATGGAAAATAGAAACATGGAGGTTGCATGAACAGAAAGCACTTGTAATGTAGCACAGAATAAGATCTGTTGGCCTAGGAAGGGTTCAGATTTGTAATAGAGTTTGTAATATCAGAACC
>NW_009648444.1:35890-136477 GCF_000708025.1 Charadrius vociferus
TTTCCCACCCATCGCAATGAGTGGTGTCTCTATTTGTCCCCTAGGGCTTGGCTGTCTAAGTTACAGGGATGGAACAGGTAACAGCAGCTGACCTGTAGTAACAAGTCACATGTAAATTCTGTCCACCTCAGCTGCAAGGTAATATGGTTTAGCTTTTAGTAATTCATCTGATCTTGCAGTCACAACAGGGTTAGAGCAACTGGGCAGAGTTGCCCACAGTAGAGTAGCATAGTTGGTGTGTTAAAATGCGTGAAGCCATTATAACTGAATTGTGCCTCAGACACCCAATCTGCACATCAGTTATTTCGGGAAAAAAAAAATTAAAATGTATACATGCCTCTGCTGTTAATCACTAAATCACTTCCCCCCACATTTTTCAACGTCTTTCCCAGCCACTTCTCTAGTTCTTACTCCTCACAATCATTATTACCTTCCTTTTTCCTTAACCAGCTCCTCTTTCATTTATAATGTTTAGAGATTGGCTTCCATAGGCATATCCTTTGAAGACTTCAGTTGCCCATTTAAGGCAAGGAATGAACTCTTGCTCCTGTTAAGTATTTCATTCACTGGTAGGCATTGATGTTCTGTCCTTCTGAAAGCACTCTCTACATGTCTCAAGCCTCTGGGCAATGCTTTAATGCACATAAATTAAGAAAAACAAATGATAGAGATCGGCATCACATAGGCTGAATTAATAAAACAGACCCTAATGACTTCAAGTTGGAGGCAATCTCAACACTTAAGTTCTCAGAATAAGAGAGTTTTCTCACAGGTTAGAAGACTAATAGTGTTTGGGAAATTATCTGTCTTTTCAGAGAGCTTGGTTTAGCTTCCATTCTGTGTTATGCAATGCTCCAATTCATGCTACACACTATATGTCTGGGACAGAGTCAGCAGCAGACTTGGGACTTGCTGGTAATTGAAAACAGGTTATGAAGCAATGATTATCACACAGTAAAACTACAGTACTCCACGTGCTACACAGAGCCAGCCAGTAACTCTAGCCATTTTGTTTTCATCCGAGAGAAGAGAACCATGCATTTGAATTTTTTTTGGCAGTCAAGCAGTAAATGCACTGTGAACTTCATTTTCAAACTGTGTTGATATCTCCTGGATTTACTAATCATCAAATATCAACTCTGCACTAAAACAAGACACATGGTTACAAGTTCCAAGACAGTAAGTCAAAAGACTATTACGCATTATGCAACTGTAAGCTAGCTAACAATCTTCCATCTACTTTGGCCTAGTGTCAAGTTTTCAGAGGTGTGATTCACCATTCCTGAGAAAGAGTTTTCAGTCTGAATTGTATACATGGATTTTGCAAAGCATGTGGGCAAGTTCCTCAAAACAGTTCAAATTCACTAACACACATTTTCACTTTAACACTCCTGAAGGTCTCCTTTAAGCATAATTCATATCTTGAGCTTAAAGCAAGAGAAACAAATAACTGCAATTTCTTCCTTGGGATTGTAAGGAAGCTGCAGCTGAAAGTCTTTGGTACGACATTTAGGAATTTGCACAGCCCTTACTGTGAGAACCAAGTCAAGTCACGCTCTAAAGATCCAGTTTCCCCTTCCAGTACAGAAGTACAATTCAGGGAAAGTAACCCAGAAGTTACTGCAATGGATGTCTGGACGTTGGGCTACCAGATATTTCCTCTCTCACCTTGAGCAACTCACATAAAGCAGAGCTCTGCTCCCACCTCTTTAAAAATGGTGTTGCAGGATCCCAGTGCACTGTCTCTGTTAATTTCCAAATTTAAGTGCTTGCCTACCGAGTAAAAAATGTCCTTTCCCCCATCAGCTCTGCAGATTTCCCTGAGTATTTGCCATTCCTTTTAATTGCTATTACTAGTCGTGTGTTTCAAAGGCTGAACGAGGCCATAATTAACCGCTTTATAATGTTGTGGCCACCCATGGCTGGCATAGACAGATGGAAATGAGAAAGCTGTGGTACAGATGATACATGTCTGAACTCCCTTCCAAATCGCTGCCTTGGCTTTGCAGGGTGAGCAGGATTAAAGGGTAGTAAGAATTGATTTTCTCACAGAAGTCAGGTATAGCTATCTACACAGCAATCAGGTTTCTGGAGCAAGAGAACAAAATTTGCAGAATGACTTGATTTTTCAGGCCAGGACTGCACCTGATATATGTTTGTGCCTTTTTCGTCTTTGTGAAGGGAACAAAGAGGGTGGCAGCTGAAAGTTGGAAGCTGGATGTCTGAGGCACTTTCACAGGCAGCTATTAAAGTGATATTTTGGTATGTGAATTGAACTTTATAACATAATAATTTCACGGGGGGGTGGGGTGGGGTGGGGTGGAGATTTTCACACTTGTGACCCTAAAATTCTGACAATGTGAATGTATACCTCATTTCATATTACTTCAATATATTAAAAAAGTCAGTTTTATAGTCACTTGACAACCAAAGTTCTTCCTTAAATAGTAGCATCACACAACCAGCTGCATTGAAGGCATTTAAAATAACAGCTTTTCAGTCCCTCTTCGTATCTTTTCAAAGATGCAGTATGTTATATTACTAGCTTTTGAACATCTTAAAACACTTCAGAGTGTCTATTCTGAATTTTACGTGTCTTTAAAGCCCTCTTTTAGGTGATGTTCTACTATTGATGAAATGTGAATTGTCTTTTTCAGGCTTTCCATTAGTCTGTAGCTTTCTCTGCTTCTTAGTCATAAGCCATTAGTTTTGTTGGAGTGAGATTAAAGGCATATGCAAAAGTTTGCAAAACTGGATTCTCTTGTAAACTTGTTTTTAGTAGCTGTTCTGAATTTTGTGATGTTAGAGCTAAGACAATGTGTTCAACCTCAGCTCTTACTGGTTTTATTTAGCTATTTTTCTAGCTACAAAGCCAAACACTTGTCAGTGGCTCCTGTTGCAGGGACTTTTCAACCTGAGATCTAGAGAGTTTAATGAAACATGAAATAGTTTCAGACTTTAAAGACAGCCCAGGTGCTTTGCATGATTTTACTGTCAACTTTTTCCTATTTCTAAAAGTTTTTCAAATTTTTCCTTTGTATGGTCTTTTTCACAGAAAAAAAAAAAAAGAGAGAGAAGGAAAGTTGGAACTGAAATTATTTGAGGAAAGAAAAAGCTTTAAATAAGCAAAGTCAATGATCTAGAAAATAAATCCACATTCTCTTGGCTGCAAAAACCTCTTTAAAAACCTGTGATGTTATTGAAACACTAATGGATAAAAAAAATTCACAGGAAAGCATAATTTTCATCTTGACGGTAGCTATACAAGTTGAGTAAGACTAGACGTCCACCTGTTTCCACAATTTACACTGACAGAAGGCAGTGGAAGAGTTAATAATTTCTTCTTTTCCCGTGACTTGGAAAGTAGGGAAACAACAGCAGAAATTACAAACTAGATCCCAGGATTTAGCAGTCTTAAAAAAGAAAAGTTTCGGCCCTGACGTGCGGCAGCAGCTCCCCAGGCTCTGAAAAAAAGTGCTACCTTTGGTGGCTCCTGGGCCACAGAGACAGACCTGAGACAATGTTGTGCAAAGATGATGCAGTTTACCACATAAAATACACACACTCTAGTGAAAATAGTTCACTGAGAACATGTCAGTCCAAGCTAAACCCTCATTTTAGCTGGTGTAGATGCATATCACTTGATTTTTCTTGTGATGCACACAAGATTTTACACTTCCCTGCTGCATTACCTCTATAGGCAGATAGGAGCAGCCTCACGTTCACAAGCCCTGGTCCTCATGGGGGACTTCAACCACCCCAATATCTGTTGGAGGAACAACACAGTAAGGCATAAACAATTCAGGAAGCTCCTTGTCACCCAGGACATGGACAAGGCTGAGATACTCAAAGACTTTTTTGTCTCAGCCTTCACTGGCAAGTGCTCTGGCTACACCACCCAAGTCAGAGAAAGCCAAGGCAGGGACTGGGAGAATGAGGAACTGCCCACTGTAGGGGAAGACCAGGTTTGAGACCGTTTAAGGAACCTGAAGGTGCACAAGTCCATGGGACCCGATGAGATTCCTCCACAGGTCCCAAGGGAACTGGCAGATGAAGTTGCCAAGCCACTATCCATCATATTTGAGAAGTCGTGGCAGTCTGGTGCAATTCCCGCCAACTGGGAAAGGGGAAACATAACCCCCCTTTTCAAAAAGGGGAAAAAGGAAGACTCAGGGAACTACAGGCCGGTCAGTCATAGCTCTGTGCCTGGCAAGGTCATGGAGCAGATCCTCCTGGAAACTCTGCTGAGGCACATGGAAAATAAGGAGGTGACTGGAGAGACATGGATTTGATGGATGGACCACTCACCGGATAAGGAATTGGCTGGATGGTCACACTCAACGGGTTGCAGTCAACAGCTCAATGTCCAAGTGGAAACCAGTGACGAGTACCATTCCTCAGGGGTCGGTACTGGGACTGATGCTGTTTAACACCTTTGTCAGTGACATGGACAGTGGTGTGCACCTTCAGCAAGTTTGCTGAAGACATCAAGCTGTGTGGAGCAGTTGACATGCTGGAGGGAGGGGATGCCATCCAGAGGGACCCAGACAGGCTTGAGAGGTGGGCTGGTGCAAACCTCATGAATTTCAACAAGGCCAAGTGCAAGGTCCTGCACATGGGTCAGGGTAATCCCTAGCACAAATACAGGCTGGGTGGAGAATGGATTGAGAACAGCCCTGAGGAGAAGGACAACCAGCAATGTGCAGATGCAGTCCAGGAAGCCAACCGCATCTTGGGCTACATCAAAAGAAGTGTGGCCAGCAGGTCGAGGGAGGTGATTCTGCCCCTCTACTCCTCTCTTTTGAGGCACCACCTGGAGTACTGCATCCAGCTCTGGAGCCCCCAACATAGGAAGGACATGTACCTGGAGTGTGTCCAGAGGAAGGCCATAAAGCCATCATCGGAGGGCTGGAGCACCTCTCCTCTGAAGACAGGCTGAGACAGTTGGAGTTTTTCAGCCTGCAGAAAAGGCGGCTCTGGGAAGACCTTATAGCAGCCTTCCAGTACTTAAAGGGGGCCTACAGGAAAAGTGGAGGGGGACATTTTATCTGGAAGTATAGTGATAGGACAAGGGGTAACAGTTTTAAACTGAAAGAGGGTAGATTCAGATTAGATATTAGGAAGAAATTCCTTGCTCTGAGGGTGGTGAGACACTGGATCACGTTGCCCAGGAAAGTTGCGGATGCCCCATCCCTGGAAGTGTTCAAAACCAGGCTGGCTGGGGCTTTGAGCAACCTAGTCTACCAGGAGGTGTCCTTGCCTATGGCAAGGGGATTGGAACTAGATGATATTTAAGGTCCCTTCCAACTCTAACTATTCTGTGATTCTATGATACTGTGTGTCCTATAAAAATCAGCATTTGTTGGATAACCAGTCAATGAAAATGAGAGTATTATAACTTCCAATCAGTTTCATCGAAAGAACATAACTTTTTTTTTTTTTAATTTCTGACAGAAAGTAAAATTACAAAAGCAGGCATAAGAGCAAGTGTATCACTTCAAGTTGCAGATGTATTAATACTTTCAAAGGATAATCGCGATGCTATAGGAAGAACTGTTAGGTTTATTTTTCCTTCTGGTGTTAGCATAGGCTTTTAAGTAAGGATAGCTTTGATTATGCTTTATTAGGCACCTATTTCATTAAAGAGTTGGATTGAGCAAGTTGATAAACTAGACTGAAATGATAGCTCTACCACAGCCATCCTATGTGCTCCTGGGCAAATCACTTAACCTTTCTGTGCCCTGGGTCCCAATTTGTAAAATAAGAAAAACAACACTTCATTATCCAACACTTTATACGTCTTATGTGCTTACATTGTAAGTTCTGTGGAGAAAGACTCTCTGTATTTGTATAGTGCCTGGCACAATGGGGCCTGGATAACCTACTGGGGACTCCAGATATCACCATCATACAAATATGTTTATGCACATTGAAATTCTTAAAGGCTCTGTCAACTTACAATTCCTACAACACTGCCTCAAACGCAAGCTCTGGGTAAGTCGTAGCTCCCTTTTGACAGTCTCGCAAATCCTTGTGATATGCATTATTTCTAGCACCATTTCTGATGTACCCAGTTCTCTTGGGAACCACCTCTGAATGTCATATTTACAGACTTGCACTAAAGTATATTTAAATAGGTATCAAGCCCGGGGAGCTAAATGCTGCAGTGGGTTAATGCATTAACCTTTCACATCTGGAGACCTGAGGTGAAACTCTGGTTCTGTTGAAGTCCACAGCAAAGTCTCACTGATGTCAGCAGGGCCAGGGATGGTGGGGGTTCAAGCATTGCTCCAGTCACAAGTAAAATAATTCTGCAGCGCCACCCACATCTCCAGTGAGCATCCACCCACTTTGCACTGGGCTACCAAAGGGTCTGTGACACCGCGGTGTCTTCCCAAGAGCTGGAATAGCAGAGAGGGCTTTCCATTGCGACCTGAGGTACCGCAGAAGTGCTTTGAGAAGCCTCTTCCTTGTCTCTTAATCAATATTTTCAGGCTTTATGCTCCTCCCTTTGCACAGACATCATTCCATACACATACATACTATATTCTTTTCACCACAGCCAATTGTAAATGTGATGACTGCCTGGATTAGAAAAGAATTTCACTAGCAAGAGCAAAGAAACCTATACTATACTACTATTACTTTTGAGGTATTTGATCAAGAACTTTAAAACAAATTTATCACGAACAGCAGAATTTAAAACTGCTGTACATTTAGCTTAGAAAATAGTGTCACACATCTAACTCTGAAGTTTGAAATAGTCTTTAGAGAATGTTAGAAAGAACACTCAAGATCTTTTGCATTTAAAAGTAAATCATGACACCAATCTGTCCAAGACTGAGAACCTGCATCAATAACAACGTACTTTCCCTCTGTGACCACTCAGTATGATTTCCATACCAATTTCTGAGATGAACCTATTTCAAGAAAGTGTACTCTAAGAAACACGAAGCTCAGGACATCACTTTCAGGAGAAAGTAATCTCTCCAATACCTTTCCTGACACTGCAGATATTCATTGACCCAGGCAACGTATTTCTTCCTTGTACACGGATAAGGTTAAGTCCAGCAGGGTGTGAAATGATCCCTCTGTTCTCTATAAAATTTAGGAAGAAAACTTATCTAGATTTGGGATGTTTCTCTGGGAATCTCAAAGTCTAAAGGAATTATTGCCAATATAAGGTTAAAAAAAAAAAAGTATTTTTATTCATTTTGAAACAGGAATATAAATCTGTTTTGCAAAGTGTTTTGCAGAATGCTGTTCTGAACAGCCATCATCTTAGTTATTTGAACAACAACAACAATTACCGAAAATTGCATTCTCTCCCACACTCACAGTTAGCATTACATGTCTGGCATTTTAAGCTGACAGCAAACTGACATCACTGGGGCATTTTTCTTCATCGCAGAGGATTCTGTTAATGTGTGTTCTCTAACCATCAATGTGCCAAAGGCTTTGACAAAGACTATATGATGTGTACTAGACATGAATCATCCTTCCTGCAACCCTTCTGCCAAGTGTCAATGAGAGTAATGAGCACTCAGTTCATTAGCAGCTCCTTACTTTCATTTGAATGAAAAAGTCTGACTTAAAACCCCACCCAGAATTGTATTCAATACTCCTGTTCTGAAAGGAGAAAAAGAAATAAAAAATATACAAACCCTGTTGATCTGTGGAGTTCTTGTTCTCTCGCAAATGCAATCTATACATATTACAGTTAGAGCATGTGCGTTGAACAATTAACGAGTACAGAACACTGAATAACTTGGGTCACTTGTACGTCTGAAATGATGTGAAGTACTCCTGCCATAGAAATTTCTTTAGGTTTTTCTTTTACCCATAGATGCAGCTAGCACATATGCAGATAAACTTACAAGAAATGTGTAACTAGTACTCCACCTTCCCTTTGAAAGCGGCAAAAAAAAAGTTTCCATTCCTACAAGGCTAGGACTCTGTTCATGGTTCAGTGATTTATTTTACTCATGCTGTATTCTGCGACAGAGTAAGCACTGATAGGAATTAAATATTAGCATATGTTAGCTTTCAGGGATGAAACAGAGGGACAGGAATCATGGGTAGCAGTGAAATGCAAACCAGGTACAGAAGCACTGGCACCAGCCGCACAAGTGCAACGATGGCATCTACAGTCAAGTACGTCAGTTGTAATACCCAAAGGAAGCTGCTTAACAGTCATCATTAATTGCCCCCAGATACAGTTTCTGAAGCTGCACAGACTGCGTTCTCACTTTAAAATTAATCAGGACACTATTATTCCTGCTTTAAAATAAAGTGGTATACCCAGGTACTCAGGGGAGGTTTTTTTTTAATCCTAAGGAATGTCTGTTTGAGAGGAATATTAAAAATTTGCAATGTCTTATGTCTACTCCAGCCAAAGAGGCTGTGCCTGTCCATTTTGATAGTCATTCAGATTCTTATATTAATTTTGAGGGCAGCATAATTCAGTGTGGCAGAACCACAGGATCTACCAGCAGAAGGGAGATGCTAGGTGAAACTGATCAACTTAACTGTGTAAGTTTGGGGGTTTTCACTGAACTCCCTCTACCCAGATTTAAATGATTCAAAATTTGAAGCTTTCACCACTTTCCTTGGGAAGGTGTATCACACCCTCATGGAGGTGACATCAATTATCTAAATACGTCATGGGACACTAGAATATTTGGGGGAAAAAAAACCAAACCAAAACAAAACCCCACAAAAACCACAGAGGTTTTTGTGTAACCAAATACTTAAACTCTATGAAAGAGAAGCTGCACAGATGGTTTGCAGATTTTCAGTCCCAGAGGTATAACCTGGCTCACAAAAAACCACACATATAGCATGTTAGTAAACCAATTTCTCCTCTTTGTTTAAATTCCTGCCCTTCTTGTATCCCATTGAATTACTTTCATTAACAATTCCTATTTCTCATTGAAGCTTGTGTGTCCACTGCCATATCTGTGACACTCCAGATAGTATGGTAGGCATTGTGAAAATAACTCACCTAGTGACATAAAGTATGTATAAGAAGATATCTGTCAAATGGTTCACAAAACCAGCATGATTACATATGTTATGTTTACATAACTTCAATGTGGGCATCTAAACCACTTTTATTCATGTAGTATGTCTAAACAAAAGTAGCATTAGTATTATACTCCTATATACTTTGTATTCAAATAGTCTGTTTTGTTCTGGGTGATGGTTCATCCTCACTACAAACACAGGAACCAGTAGGAGGAACTATAGTTTCTTGGATCTGGAGAGATGATTTTGAAAGAACTCTGTTGCTTGAAAATCTCCCTGTTCAGCTGATGAATCACTTCTTAAAACTGTTGGCACTAAGCACTGTTACCACTTTAGCTAAAGACGTCTGCTGATATGCACCACACACATATATACACACATACACACCCATAAAGGAAGCTAGAAGAAATTAAGTATTTTGCAAAGGCAATGTGAATTCATACTTTAACATTTCAAGTCAAGAAAAAAACAGCATGCTTATTATTTTGAAGAAACGTCCTGAATTTGCCAGTATTTTTTTAATAGCTTTGACTCAGCCAGACTCGGAAGAGAACTTCTGGCCTGGGATGGAAACGGAGACTTTGCCGATCATACTGGACTGGCAATGAAAACATGGTGAGACACTGAACTTACACAGGGAGTTTACTGACCTCCTATGAGATGATTTCTACAGTCTAACGCATTCAGATTTTCAGGAGTGTCACACAACATTGGAGAGGATGTAATTTCCACATCTGCTGATATAGGGGATAAGGTCTGGACTTCAAGCTAAATCATTCACTGCTATCTTGATACATCATATAGAGATTTAAAAAAAAAAGTAGAGAAGCAGCATGGAAACCCTCTGTAAAAATCAAGTTTCTTTCTCCATCATATCCTGTACTCTGAACTGCGTCATCATATGCTCCTTTTAACACAGTGGAATAAGATTTTAACGGGTCTAGCAAGTGCTGCTGGTAGAAGCCTGTGCCCTTGAGGGAAGTTGCCTGAGCTCCTGGTTGGGTTACAGCAGTGGGAACGGGCTTATTTCTGAATGGAGAATCAAGCTTCCCCAAGGTTCCTACCATTCACTGAACTCATTCCCGCTGCAGCACTTCCCACCACAGAGCACAAGGGATTTTCAAGCCTGCGTGGCAGAAGGTCCTTTATGAGGACCCTTCACCAAGCGACTTCAGGTCCCTCCAGGAAAGGGGTCTCTGCAGAGGCAGGGGAAGAAAGCAGGTCCCCATTGCAGGGACACCCGACATGCAGGCACTGGTGCGCTAACAGCAGCCAGGGCTGAGCTCCCACGTGGCAATGGCAAAGTTCTTGTACTGAGTGGAAATGCATCACAGGACCTCTGATGCCAGAGTGTTAAAACCTAATTACCATAAAACAGAGTAATGTGGACAGCAATTAGCTGTTCAGAACTGATAACAGCAGACTCCTTTCAGCCATTTAAATCCCATCTGTTGAACATTATAGACCAACCACTGCACTGTGATTAATATTTATGATAGAGACAAACTTTTCCAAAAGGTTATATCACCAACAGAATCTGAACATTTCAAACATTTTTCATTCTGAATGCCTGAAGAAAGCATCAATAATGGAGGGTCTGATCCTGCTGCCACTGAAGGCAATAGCCAAAACTCTCCTACATTTCAACGAAGGGAGGACACGAGGCTCTTTGACTAAGCAGAAAAGAAACTAAAACCAAATAACAGCTGGTAGAAATCAGCCTGAACATAATGATTTTTATACCTGTCAGTCAAAAAGGTCATTCTGTCCTTTTTTATTTTATATACAAAATTAGCCAACTAAATTTAAAATGCATGAACTTTTGAACTTTGGAGAAATAAATTGCTATTTTCAGTTACATATTTTTAAAAAAGAATTTAAAAACATTTTCATGTGTGGACTTACTCTTTTAAGTGTCCTAATATTAATCCAGGTTGGTGGTGTCAAAGCAAGTACATCTGTACAAAAGGAAAATTTGTGCACTAAACAAGAATCATTGGCATTTCTCAGTTTAACTGCCCCTACTATGTGTTTTTTTATGATCCAGACCCTGTTTTCTGCATGCTGAATAATAACTGGCTGGCTGAACGTAAGGGGCTAAAAATTTAACAGTGATTTGTTGCTCAGCCTGTTGATTAGTATTTGGCTACATGAAGGTGCGCGAGACTCACAAAATATCTTAGTAATTCTTTTTTGACAGAAGGGCCTGTGTAAATCTTGATGTTGATGGGGAGAGACCTTACAACTGTGGAAAGAAATTATATAGCAGACTAGCAAAGCAAAGCAAGCAAACAAGACTGGAGCTCAAAATTCCTGGCAGGAATTGAGACACCTCAGATCTCTTGTAGTCTGCAGATCCGTCCCTTCAATGGAAATAACTTCACAAAATTTTGCGCCATATTTTTGGGTACTATCACATTAAAGTCAGGAGACAAGGAAGCAAGGATGACTCCAACAACAGGCATGGGTTTTGGATTCTCGTGCTGTACCTTCTGCAGCTGCAAGAAAGCGTTCAGCACTTAAGGGGGTCTTACTGCTGGTTCTTGGTTTTTAATTTTGTACTTGCATTGATTTGTTGATTACTTGTTCTAAAAAACAATGATGGTCGTGGTAGGTGTATGCATATCACCTTTCTTTGAAAGTTTTTGAATGGCAACAGAAGCCAGTCTAGATTTCTTTGTTTTTCCAATCAGTTTACTGTATTTCATTAATTTCTCAGTCCTACAACTATGTGCTTACCAAAGTTCTCACGTTTTGAAATAGCTGCTTTAATTTAATGTGTTTAAGTACACAAAATGAAACAATTTGGCAAGTTTATTATGGTAACAGTTTTTGCTATAGATAAGAGGATGTCTATCAATTACACATTTCTGCAGACCAGAGGTTGAACTGCGTTCTCCCATAACCAGGTTTAGTGAGGTCATTTAGATAAAACCACTTGCACTATAGAAGGAAGCACTGACTCCTTTCTGGAATCATTCATTTGTGCTTTGATTTAATTGTAAATAATTGCTCTGGGAACATCATTCTCGTTATTCTTCAAAGTTGCACTCATGTCTGCACACGTTAATATGTGGTGCACGAAAATGGATATTCTTCAACTTAAGACACGCTAGCAGAATGACACTAGAAAAGAAAAACTCTTATTCCGGAAATTCATATTCTCTTAATGAGCACAATATAAGCTGACCAGAAGAACAACTGGTTAACTTGTACTAGACTATATAATAACAACGCAATTTTAAAATAGTCTTTCCATGCAGCACAAAATGCATATATATGCTGTGTATTAACTCTAACTCACTCCACATTACAAAAATGTGGATAGCTCAAATTCTGAGGTTTTGTTTGCATTATTTACATGCCTTTAGAGCCACATAACAGTGAAAATCTGTTTCCTGAAAGTTATTAGATACAGCTATATTATCTACCAAGTATGAAATAAAAGAAAAAAAATCACGTAAAATTAAATATCAAATTAAATAGATCTCATTGGTGACTCAAAGCCAGGTGAAAAGGTCTATTATTTTTTACACAATAGTACTTGTGTTTAACTTCAACTGGGAAATAGAGTCATGGTATTGTACCGGAACCTTTCCCTGAAAAAACTTGATGTGACAGAATTACTCCTTTGAAAAGGGGATGATGCTTACAAGCAGCTTTTGATTCACATTTAATAACAGTCAAGTAGCTAAAAGCAAAACAAGGCCTTTGCTTGTTTCACTCAACAGTTCTCTCTGCTTCCAGAGTCCCAATAGCATCTGCACAGAAGAGCTGTATTGCTCATGCATTGGGCAGCTATGCAGCCCAATAGTCCTGGGTAACGTTCAGGTGAGCACATGGTTCTAGCACCTTAATGGAATGCACATTTATATTGAAGATGTTATCTGAGGACATTACTGGATTAGAAACTAATGAAAACACTTCAAACAGACTGAGAAATGTTAAAAAACAAGGAAGAAACTCTATTTTTTCCCATATCAGTGATGGGACAAGTAGGTGTAGAGCTGTTGCTCACCAAGCTAGCTGCGTGCCCAGCCACTCAAAAATGTCCCACTGATGGGCTTAGACACACCATGCCTTCAGAAAGCTAAGAGCAACACATCCTTTCTATGTACAAGCAAAGGAAACCTGCCTTTGTGTCAAACTCAAATGTCACCCCTTGCTGAGAGGATTGCTATGAAAGATCTTTGAGCAGGAAGCACCTTCCTGACAAACTGTGCCCCGGTGGCCAAGGCGGCCAATGGCATCCTGGGGTGCACCAAGAAGAGCGTGTCCAGCAGGTCAAGGGAAGTGATCCTCCCCCTCTACTCTGCCCTGGTGAGGCCACATCTGGAGTACTGCATCCAGTTCTGGGCTTCCCCATTCAAGAAGGACAGGGAACTCCTGCAGAGGGTCCAGCAAAGGGCTACAAAGATGATTAAGGGACTGGAGCATCTTTATTATGAGCAAAGGCTGAGGGACTTGGGTCTTTTCAGTCTAGAGAAAAGGCTGAGGGGGGATCTAATCAATACTTATAAATACTTAAAGGGAGGGTGCCAGGGGGGTGGGAACAGTCTTTTTTCAGTGGCGCCCAGTGATAGAACAAGAGGTAATGGGCACAAACTTGAGCATAGGAAGTTCCATCTAAGCATGAGGAGGAACTTCTTTACTTTGAGGGTGGCAAAGCACTGGAACAGGCTGCCCAGAGAGGTTGTGGAGTCTCCTACTCTGGAGACATTCAAAACCCACCTGGATGCTGTCCTGTGCAACCAGCTGTACGTGACCCTGCTCTGGTAGGGGGGTTGGACTAGATGATCTCCAGAGGTCCCTTCCAACCCTGACCATTCTGTGATTCTGTGAAATGCGTGGGTAAAGGAAATAACACGCTGCACTGAGGAACAATTCAGCAGCAGGAGCTGTATCAGATGTACCAGCATTGGGCACAGAACAGCTGGGGCTGAACTGTGGGCCTTGCAAATCCACTCCTCTGCCCACCCATGGGGTCGCTTGAGCAGCTCCCACCAGCCCTGCTCCCACGTATGCCTGCATTCGCAGTGGCAATGCCAACCGAGGGCTCTGGGAAACTCTGCGGCTGCTTGTTGGGTTCTTTTGCCAGAATACTCTTCTCTTCCCAAGCCCCTCCACTTCGGTTCTGTATCCAAGTTAGTAAAACAGGACACTACGTAGTGACTGAGTGTTCGTGAAGTTCAGGGAATGGGAAACAGATACCAAAAAATAATTAAGTCCATCTCTTAATAAAGGAAAATGCTGTCCCCTCCCATTTTTATTTGATTCTTTAAAAAGTTCAGTTCTAAAAAGAACATGTTCGAAGTGCTTTATTTAAATTAGACTCCCGTAACAACCTCTTTGAATATTTTCAACACATGTTTCATACTAACATACTAGAAAGACACCTCAGAAAGGAACAAATTTCAAATACTACAGCCATGGTTGGTCGTGGAGGAAGTTAAGTAGCCTTGATTCAGATTTGTGGATGAGTGCTCCCCTCCACATTTTCTCTAAAGAAACTGAGGAACAAAGATTTGGGGAAGAAAACTTTTCAGGTACACAAAAAAAAACTTTCCCTTTCTCTGTATATCTCAATTGAACAACATATTACGCATTTGCAATAGCTTTCATCATAATAATTCTCTTTGCTTTCAAATGAAATATCGTCATTCTTGTTTAATAGATAAGGAAACAGAGTCAAGGACTCATCTGAAAACAGAAGGGCCAAGCACAGGATGAAACCTACACATTGAAGCCTGACAAACATTCATTGAGTTAAATCAAGAGACTTTTTTCCCTTGAGTTGCAATTATCATGACCCACATTTATATATTTAATATAGAGTAAAAATTTACAAAAGTCTTTTGAACAAAGAATAAAACTTCAAGAAACAAATGACAGATTCATTCATCCTTCTCACCCAGTAGGATCAGTTTTGGCTTTGTATTTTTTTTATTAACTAGGAGCTAAATAATTTCTACATATTTCTGCAAATATGTCCTACTTCATAACAACTTTATGACTGGGGATAAGGCAGATATATTGCACACAAAATTATTATTTACATCCCCACATGAGGTAGTCACCCATGCAATTAGAAGATGTCAGTTATGCATTATCAGAAGTCGATTATATTCAAGCCAGTGTATTTACAATTAAGTGTGTTCTAAACTAATACAGTTTATCAAATACAATTAGAAAAATGCCTGTGAAAAAATGCCTATTTTATTACCTATTGATTTCCTCAAATTTGACAAAACATGTTTGTAGATATAGATGTATATACTACATGTCTATATCTAATCCTCCGAATGAACACTAATGCATAGAGATATGCATCATATAATTACGGGAAACTGAAAACACTGTGCTGGTGACAAGAACCTACTTCACAGTCCTATGATGTGATTTGAAAGAGTTACCTACAATGGGAAATGTAACACTTTTGCCCCAGTATCATGACTGCCATGTTCTTGATTTATATAAGCATGTGACATTCCCAAATGCTCTCCCCTCCATAAAGCCATCCATAGCCAGCTGGGTGATGTTAACTAAGAACTAATCATAAACATCTGCTTAGTGTGCATAAATGTTGCTCTTATTCCAGATTTTCCTAAAAGAAAATATACTCTCAAGCTACATATACATATTTTAGTCATCCTTCTTTTTTAAGTTTTTTTTTTCTTCTTTTTAACCACACAAATCCATTAATATACTTCGATCTGTAGAGGCGCACATTATTTGATCTGACACAAAGACTAACAAGCTTGCTATGTTTGAGTTTTGGTTTCCCTTTTCTAGCACTTAAAGAGGTCAAATCCCTTGTATCAATCTGTCCAGGTTGACAACACCTTTTTTTTTTTTGCTGCGGCCGGTCCTCCCACAGCGTTGTGATCCATGGGTGGAAGGGTTGATCTGCCACCTACACCCAGCACATGCTCCACTGAAAGTGCTCAGGTGTTTCAAAAAAGTATTAAACGATTTTTGACCCACCTTAGGAATGAAATCTAGTGTAATGCACTACATCGGGTACAAACTTCTAATTTCTTTATCTTAAGGTATTACACTTTCCTATTGAGGACTAGACTAGTCCTTGAGCTGCTATGAACTACCTTCTTGGAGACACCCAACCCTACAGAAAAGGTGCAGTAATACCCTAAACGTTATGTTCCTGTACCTACTCTGGATAACTGTAGGGCTCCCTAATACCCAGAGATGGGGAGATTGAAGTGCACAGTTTAGTTCACACGTAGCTGCAGTCATGACAGTGCAGAAGGTGAACTTTTTCAAGATTGATTCATCAGCTATTTCCATGCATCCAAAAGTCACATTGACAAGTTTTTATTAAATTTTTACTCTTTGAGAAGCTGGAGATTTTTCTCCTTTGCAGCCAAAGAAAGTATGTTAAAGTGAAGTCTAAACCTTGCCATCCCTATTGACCATTCCTGTTACAAAACATGAAAAAAGTAGTAAAGAATGAGAAACATGTTCAGGAAGACGCCTTCAAAGCAGCTGTCTTATCAGCTGCCCTGCAATTCCCTAACAGAGTGTTACGCAATGTCTTGTACTACTTGTTTAGAAAGAGAAAACATTTTTATTAACTGTTTTCCTGATCTACAAAGCTGAGTTGCATTTGCATTATCATCAAAGACCAGGCTGAAGAGAGAGACACTAAGGGGGAACGTGATAATACATTATTTGCTAAAATTTCACCAAGGTAAACTTAGCCATTAATTTAGAGCAGGTGTGGCCTACTAAACCTCTTTCACCACATTTCATTTCTGAAGGTGAACCTTAACTTGTGCTCTGCTGCAAGAGCAAAAGTGTCTATTCCTTCCTGGGCACTTCTTGTGGAAAGACAGTCTCCAACAGTGAAGGAAAACTTGGTAAGATGGGAGGGAAAATGCATTTCATGCAGCTGAAAGGCAGTTGACGGTTTTGGAGCATGATTACAGAACCCACAGCTGCTTCTCCCACCTCTGCTGCTTTTTCTGGTTGTTTTTCTTTTTTTTTTTTTTTTTTTAAGAGTCTTCTTCACTCAGACATTGTCACCTTGCTTGAGATTAGTGGTTAACACTAATACTGTTTCACAAAGGTTTCGTGGAACGCACACGAGGAAGAGATCAGCTGTTTTCCAAGCATCCCTGTCTCGCCTCTGTCAGCAGAGTAGCGGTGGTGTGACAGACTGGGTGTCCCTGGCACCCCGCTTGCTTTCACAGTGACACTCCATAACACCACCTTTTTCCTTAGGAAAGGGGAATTTTTGCTTCATCCTCCTGCTGAGTGGTTAGCTTAGCCCCCTGGAATATGGCTATGGGCTGCTACTACACAGGCATTATTCTTACATGTTAGGAAAGAATAATAATTCATTTATAGAATCGTCTAAATCTTTCCTGATGCAGAAGATTATTTTCATTTACTAGCAAGCTGCACTGAGTGCAAAATTTTGCTGGGGTAAAAGGATATAAAATACCACTATAGGACTTCAGGGCTACTCAGTCTTCTAAATTCAGTGAAGACTGTTTCTGCCTAATGATGGCACACAATAAAACCTCAAACCAAAGAGCTATCATGGCTGTATCACAGGCTTTGCCAGCTTTAGGTTTGAAACTTCTAGAAAGCAGCTTGCTTACAGTACAAAAAGGCAGCAAATCTCCTACTCCTTTGAAATCCAATGATATCAACTTCCTTTAAAGAGCATAGGCCACAATTTTAAAGTGTTTTGTCTGAATGATTTAGAAAACTTATCCAACAAGCTTGCTAAAATCATTCTGTTGAGAGGAGTTTTGTACATGCAAAAAAAGTACATTTCTGATGCACTGGATATTTTTTGAATGCCCATTTCTAGTAGAATTTTTTTTTAAAAAAAAAACAACAACCACCACACCAAAACTTTCAAAGAGGACATCAAGGGCCAAATACCAATCCCCTGAAAGCACAGCAATTCTCCCACAGATATCAACAGGAAGAGAATTTGGCCCTATATAAAATGTATTTCACACTTCCAACAGCTCGGGAACATTATCTATACTCAGTGAGACAGTGCTGTGAATACACTTCAGTACCACAGTTTGCATGAAATCATCAGCCGAAATTAACTAACAAGACTGTGAAAGAAAGTGAACATGTGTCCAGCTGCTTACTCTTTCCATTTGAACTTTACTTGGTGCATTCTCTTCAGTCAAATCAATTAATCAAGCACTGTAATTTGAACTGCAGGAAAATGTATGGGGAGAATTTATACACGGGGTGTCTGCTATCAGAGAGGGCCATTCACGAAATGAGTCTTGCTGAACGCATCTCTCTGTAATTCTTAGAAACCAGGGTGTGCGATGATGATTTAGTAAACATCTGTGACTCGGTGTCTAAAGCATGGTTATGACAGCCTCTGGGAGAAGTGTTACTGCGCTGCCTCAAGTATTTTCCTGGCCAAAAGATCACATGCTGAGTCAAACACCATGGGAAAAATTAATGATCCTCCATGCTTCCCCAGCTTTTCCTTCGCAGTCCAAGCCCGCTGGTTCGTACACGTAATTGTTACAATTTTGTTCACCAGCAGCTTTAAAAGCTCACGGTGGACAACCCAAGTCCAACGGTAGGTTAGAGCTGCAGAAGCAGAGCATGGAGCGCATTCAGGTTTCACAGCATTCATAGGAGGTGTGGGGGTTTGTCACCGTGCCGACAACCTCTCCCCGCTCCCTGACATGGACTCAGCACCATGTCGGGGTAAAACAAGCTGTATCCTTCTCTAAAGACTGATTACCAGGGGAGGACAGTCAAATCACATATTGTCTTAATCACTCTGGCCCTTTTGCCCTGGCATGTGATCTGCTGCCCTGGGTGTTTGCGGGGCTCACTCTGCCGGCAACATCTGTGCAGGTACATCTGTGCTGCAAACTAGTGCAAGGAAAAAACCTCCCATTTCAAAAGTAGCTGCAGCAGACCCTTTCGTCATCTCTGTTCAGCTTGTGCCACTGAGGAGATAAGGATCTCTTCTATGCTCCTGATCCATACACAACCAGAAGGGAAAAAACCATGTCATTTAATAAATGGTAAGGCTAACGTTATACACTACAGGTAAAGACACTTGAGGGTTCAGAAAGACTAACTTTTTAAGTGAATGAAAGTGCATCTCACAAGATAAATATGTGATGAGAATGCTTATGTACAATCTGCCATTTGATTTTTAAAATCATAATAGATATTTTACTAAAACGTTGTGGTGGTAGTATTTTCTCCTATGATATATACCACACGCAGGTCAGCATGCTATATACAGCAACACCAAAAAAACCAGTGTCTGTGGCTTTGCACAAGTCACACATGGCAGTAACAGTCTCTGCAGTGTCATCATACAAGCAGCAGTGAATCTCAAGGGTGCTTACAGCTACACTGCCGTAAGCATGAGTTGCCAAGCGCCATACTAATCAGCAGAAGTAAAGTCAGCACAATGTTGCCCTTTGCAAAGAGCAAGGTACCATGTTCTCACCAACTCTTTCGGGAAACTCTGCCGATGCTCTTTCACACAGCAGTGCTGATCCTGCTTCTCTGGGCTTGGCAATGAGAAGCACAACCCAAAGTCTGCAACCACAGAAATAGCTACTTGAAGTAACTAAGAAGCAGGAAGGATGAAATCTGCATATTTGCAGTCATTACAGTTAGTCTGATTTGTCAGTTGAGGAAAGTCAACTTAGATTAAAATACTGTATGGAAAAGAGTAGGCTGTCTTAGGTATAGATCAATCCAGCTGTTCCATGACATGTGGGACTGGCAAAGCCTGGTTTCCTATAAATTTGTGCTCTACATGTTCTTGAGTGATGTCCAGACTCAGCTTTGCCCCTCTTCCCTTTAAAAAGCAGTAGCTGTTGAGTGGGCGACACGCATATTGCAGTTGGACAGAACAAGCTCCATCCATCGATGAGACAGTAGCTACCTCTCATATGGGGTAAGCAATTAGCACTGCATCTTTTTAAGAGGGGTGTGGAAATAGAATACTAATTTTGTATTTCATTCCTTTAATTGTTCCTCACAGATTCATAAAGCTTGTGCAAGTATCATCTCTGAGATCTTCAGCTCTATGTGAGCTTGGGTCAAAATGGGCCAGTAGGTACAAAAGCATGTGTGGGGTGGAAACAAAGGGAACTGGGAAGGACAGGCGAGTGCCTTTTTTTCTTTTTTTTTTTTCTTTTTTTTTTTTTAAAGAAAAGTCTTAAAAAGAAAAAAAAAAAGAATAAAAGGATGAAAGTCTTGGGAATGTGGCACACTGTATTCGTATATAGAACTGTAACATGCGAACTCAGCCTTCAAGTTATACAAGAAAGTAGTGTGATGGTCTTGCTGCGATCCTTCTTGGATATTTGGCTGTAACATAACTATCCCATGCAGTTTGGCACATGTTTACATGCTGGTCTTTATATGGGAGAGTGAGACTGAGACAGAACAACCTTCCCTGGCAGGACAAGGTGGGGAAAGACAAAAGCGCGGTGCCCAGCTGCGCTTGCTCCCTGCTCTTTCTTGCAAGTAGAAACTTGCACAATCTATGAAAAAGTGAAACAACCGTGCTTGTTTCTCAAGCTGTCACTTGCACATTTGTACTAAGACTTTCCTTATACTATGTGAAAAAAGTGTTACCTGAATAACCACGTAAGAGGCTAGATTCCCTGGTATGCTGCAACTGTTTGCAGCCCTCAGATGATGCAAAGCAGCTGCAAGTCTGACTTACTTTTAGTGTTAAAAGTGAGTTTATGGCCAGTCCGCGCTACCAGACCTAAGCTGCTGGAGCTTACCAACCAGTCCTTCTCTGTTTTCCTTTTGAACTTATGCCCAACAGTGTCTTGATTTATTATTGTTGTCCAGTACAAACAGTCCTCCTCCCTTTCCTATATCTGATTTTCTCAAAAATTCAAACACTTTCTCCCTGCTCTCTCAATTGGTTATTTTCAGACAGCTCTTACTTACTTACCTTGGGAAATCATTCCTTTATTTTCCCAGATCAGTTGGACTTTTTATCATTATTATTAAACTTAGTTCTTTTTAGGCAAATTCCCAGTAACTCCGTACCAGTTTACAAAGGTGAAGATCAAGTAAAAATAATAAGCCTAAGTATACTTAAATATTCATTAGTTAAGTCTGTAAGAGCATACTGCAACTCCAGTGTGTAAAACTACTTGTGATCTAAAAAAAAGAAAAAAGTAGTTGATCAAACAGGATTATTTCATTCTCAAACCTTGGGGGTGGGGTGCATGTTCATGCTTGTGTAGGCAAAAAAAGTTTTTCCTTCTCGGATGACTGAAGCGAAGGCAACCTGTATTTTAGAACATAACTATCCTAATATGTACTAGAAAGTAGATTCTGGTGTTTACTAGAGTACCAGGACCCCTCTCAGCAAGTATTAAAAAGCTAATAAGAGCTATGGGGTTTTATTTGGAAATCTCTTAACATTTTCTTTTTTGAAAAAGAAAACAAGTTATTTGTGTTTCCTGAAGTCACGGGTGAAAAAGAGCCTTTTCTTCCTACGAAGTTTCAAGTTGTGTAGGAATCCTATATCTAGTAGCCATGCATAACCACAGGACAGCACATGGCTGATTAGCTTCACTTCAGCTTTGAATAGCCAGAGTTTAAACCGTCTCTCACATCAATAAGGTGATTGCCATGATGATCATTAACAGCACACCACAAAAGAAAGCTTTCAGCATTCCTGTTGACCTAAATCTTCATTTTTCACAGACTGTCATCAAAACCACAGTGAATGCAGAATGATTGAGCATTGTCGATTCCACTGATTGCTTTCTCACTTTAGTACAGTTTGAGCCTTTTTCTTTGCCGTGTACTCAAAGGGGAGAAAAGAGCTTAAATCTTTTGAGAAAAAACAGATCAACAGCATGAAGTCTTCATTTATGGACCACGAAGGTGGCAGCAGGGCAAGCTATCCCAAACTGCTTCTTTACAATGCATTGGGCGTTTCCTGCAAGGAAATGCTTCTTGAGTTGAAAGCTTACTTCAGATTTCTTCCCCAGCTGATATTCAGCCTGTGACATGCACTCCTGCACGCAACTGGTATTTTGCTGTTGACCAGAAGAGCCCAGGGTTTTGCCAGTAACTCTGCCACACTTGTCAAAGTTACCCTACAGTGATAGATGATTTTTGAAAAATAAATTGAGTTCTCCACTTCTTGCATCAGGCTGAGGTTAACAGTTTCTCTGTGAAAAATAATTGTCACCAGCGAACTGACCTGAGTAACCTCCTGAACCTATAACCTTCTGAAAAGATGAAAGTGTTTTTTTCCTTTCTTTTTTTTTTACCTACTGAAACCAGTTAACAAAGGTGACTAATACTGTTAGAGGTACACATTAGAGGGAAAGGTAGTATTTAAAGAGGAAGATTAA
This sequence comes from Charadrius vociferus, assembly GCF_000708025.1. Taxonomy (NCBI): domain Eukaryota; kingdom Metazoa; phylum Chordata; class Aves; order Charadriiformes; family Charadriidae; genus Charadrius; species Charadrius vociferus. The sequence continues at coordinate 58,294 of NW_009648444.1, forward strand.
GGAAGTAAGGCTGAACTCATCGTCAATTTTTTTTTCCCCACAGATTATACTAATCTTTCTCATCTAATATAAACTCTTACTTCTTGTCTTTGTTTTTTTCTCATTCATTTGCAAAGGAAAATAATTAATTGTCCCTTCTTCTTTCTGTGTACAGCTTTTTACACTTTTACGACCTCTTTGGCAATGTTTCCTTCTTCCTTCCTCTAAGTCCTGACACATAACTTAGTCTTCTAGAAAGCCCAAAAATCAAACTCTTCTGTTCATTACAAAGAGAACACTGCCCATTGGAAAAAAATCATACAACGCAGGAGGGCTGAGCAACTCTATTCTGCTCAAGAATGGTAACTCATCCCTCCCACTTAATACAGACTCAGTATACTGATTTTTCTAGTGTATAACACAGATGCTACCTAAATAATAAGTGGCAGACACAGATAACACTTTACAGAAAACATCGCCATCATTAGCAAAAGGTTTACAGATAAGGAGTTAGCAGCGTAACTTAACTCCTTTATTGCTGTGGGAGGAGCACCTACACATACCTGGCTTCATATCAGCAACTCTTGTTTGCTGCTAAGACCTGCCTAAGTCTATAGTGTTTGGCTCAGCATTTGCTGCTAATTTTAAACCAGAATTAAATAAAATTAGTGATTACCTGTACCATACACTGAGATTATCCAGGAATTGTATTTTAATGAAATTATTTCAAATACTAGTATCAGCAGAAAGGACCGCCTCAGTATAGTGTTCTTCTGTATGCATGATATGTATAAGTATGATAATAATCATTTAACATACATTTGTGCATAAATGGATGTTGTTTTCCATCCATGGGTTTACATAATTATTCACATAAGATAATGGCAAAAGCCTCAGTAAAAAAATAAACAGACACTTTTTCTTGAGAGCCTGGGCATGGAAGCCTTGCTGGTAAACCACAAATTGCTAGTGCTTTGCTAGAGAAATATTGGAAGTATTTAAGGCAGTAGCAGCTATACCTGGTAGCGTTCCTTCGCGTGCATACCAGCCATCTGCAGAAGCGGTCTCGTGTTTTACAGACTTCTTTCTGCCCTACTCAATTCTGGCATGTCAGGGAGATAAGGTACAGGCCTGTTCTGTCTACCAAAACCATTTAACTCTTAAGATTTTATGCATTAAAAAAGGAAAAATGGGCTTTCATGGCAGTCTACCCAGTCAAAAAGTTTTATTGATACTATTTCAATTCCTTGGGAAAAAAAAAAAGCACGAATTTTATGAAAATTCCTTGCCCAAACTGATAGAAACATGACTCTCAAGATACAGTTAGCACCTTATTTGATTACTGAAAGACCTCTGGATACACATGCATAATTTCACTTAGTTTTTCTTCTTTACTACTCCATTTTTGAATGTTTTGTCATGATCTTGCTTCCCTACTGAGGTCAGATGTTGTTGAAGTCTGTTACTCCCCACAGCTTGCAATTCATCGGCACATTCCCTTCCAGTGATGCTATTTTGGAACAGCCCCTTTACCCGCTTGTTTAATCCACATTTATCTTCCCACCTTATTACCCTTAACCCCCAAAAGCCATCAGTGCAAACTGAATCAGTGATATGAATTTACAAATTTTGGCAGCATCAGAAGAAGTGCCACATGCGCAGAGTAAGATCATCTTCCACCCTAGCATCAGTCCGAAGGACTTGGCATATTTTTCTGGTGTTCTGTGTTGCAAAATCTACTTGTACAGCCTACAGGGGGAAAATATACTATAAGGGAAAGAAAAAACAAAGACTGCACTGAAGTGACATGCGAGGCTCTGCTGAAACTAGCCAATAATAAGATAACTTTGAAAAAAAGCAGTGGGTAGGATAGACTCAACCTCTAAAGAGTTTAATAAGTTGTCTAGCCCCATTTCTGCTGTCTGTTACTCTGGTGTATATAAGGGATCAATGCTTTGAACACCACAGAACTAACTCCAGATTTATACCTTGTGTAACAGAGAGCCGAATGCAACACAACAAATATGTGGAAAGGAAAGGATATTGCCTCTCTTATCCGATGTTATTTCAAAGTTTATGCTTGTGACTCCACAGAAGTCCATTAAAAACCTCTAAAAAATCACAGTCCTTGCTTTAGGACTGCAATAGTTGACTTCAGTTATATTGTAAATAAAGAACCTTGAACAGTAAATCTCTTCATAATCAATGGCTTTGGTATATGCCCAAACAAAACCTCCCAACACCTACTTAAGTTCAACTGTAATTTTTCCAACACGTCCCTTCCCCCACTCTACACTTTTGGCTGGTGATAACATAGCAGTTGCACTGCTTGCCTTATCACATAGCCAGTTGTCTCCTCCAAACTCCAGCAGTAGCATTACAAATGCTTCACTCAGCTTTCCCTAAAGCCAGCAAGCCTGCTGCAGCTTTTGAAATTAAGCAAAACGGTAGGTACAGGTAAAATTACTACATAGAAAGATTAAATTCACTGAGAAACTTCTCAGCCATGAGTGCATAAAACATCCACACTTTGCATCAAAGGTTACCAAGAACATCTTTTCTGGACTGCACACTCTGACCTCGAGAATGTCCTTCGAAACTGAGCCGAGAAGTGCATGAGAAGTTAACACATCAGTTTTTTCCCTTGGAATGGCAATGCAGGAAAGGGTATTTTTCTGAGATCAGAACCGCAGAAATGCACAAACAACAGATCTCAGTGATGTAAAGTGGCAGGAAAATGTCAACATTTTCTGTGCGCTTCTCTTCCCCCCTTACTGGAATTTCTAGTTAACATTTATAAGAACGTTTCGTCCTTGCAATGAACATCCAGTTGAGACATGGATGGTTACATGGGTAGGAATTTTGAATTAAAATGTTTGAGGCCAATAGTTTTGTACAGATATGAAGATACCACGAGGGACATAAATCCATGCTTAAAAATTTATTTCAGTGTCTTCATTAACTTCTGGTATCATCATGTGTTTGGCAGTAAACAGAATCACAGCAAGCCAATGGCCTCATACATGCTAAAAAAAATTTAGTTATCTAACACTAACATTTACAACAATAACATTTTCAATAATTCAGTCATATTTTAAATATAGATGCACATAGCTCTAGGTGGTCAATCTGCATTCACTCACACAAGAATTTTGTGCCTTCGTCACTTCCATGGATGTGTAAGGCCTCTCTATGTTGATGATTATCTGCAGGTAATTAACACAATCCCAAAGTTTTGAGGACCCAGATGTGAACAAGCCAATCTTCCGAACGTTTTCGTTGTCAAGATTTTTACTTGAAAATTTAGTTTTGTGATGCATTGGTGAACGTCTTTAAAAAAACAGTTGATGGGATTTTCGTTACCGTGCAATGTTAACACCTGCTATTAAAAAGGAAATCACTATGAAGGACATACACACCTATTACTTTGTGTTTCCTTTATAACAGAAGCCTGATTTCTCTCAGCACAGCTTTGTTACCCTGTTCATAATTACAGTAATGTCTCTGTGGGAGTCATGCAACAATACTACTACTACTGAAGAGTCCCTTTTGTTAAGATTATTGATAACATTTATTTTTATTAAGTTTTTTCTCAGATTTTTGCTAGTTCTGTGAGCCATTCTGGCAATACTGTTACCTGTATTACAACAAAAAGGACTTTAACCTGAATGAGTTGGTGGAGCCCAATGCTTTAACAAAGCTTTGCATTATAAGCACAACCCCTTGCTGCTCTGAGGGTATATCTAACCCTCCCTAGGGTTTCCCAGGTCTCAAAGAGATGAGGCATGTGGGGAGACGCACAAGTGGGGAGCAATGAAATGGTACCTTGGCTCCTGTGTTTTTTATCCCAGATCTGACCCATACTGGTTAGTAAAAAAAAACAAACAAACAACAAAACACAAAACCAAAAAACTGTTCATTTCTAGTTTGTTTGGTTGGGGTTTTTAGGGTTTGGGGGGTTTTTTGTTTGTTTTGTTTGTGTTTGGTTGGGTTTTTTTTTTTTTTTTTTTTAATGTGGCAAACCCCTAGTTTTCAGTAGTTTTACTCTCTCTCCCCCACACCCAAAACATTGCGTGTGTGATTTAAACAGCTGGGGAAGCTTTTTGCCTGTTATTCATAAGAAATAGGCCAGCTCAGCTGCCGAACAATTTGTTTTCTTGAAAGAAATTTGTGTACAAAACTATTATACCACAGTGTGGATTAGAGCATGGGGAGGAAAATGACAACATCAAAGATGACTGAAAAGGACATCGAAATAGGGAAACCTATAATTATGAGTCACAAATAGCACACATTTAAATCCTCCTCCATATGATTTGCAAGGTGTTCAGGAGCCATAGCTCGAGACAGAGAGGTTTATAGGAACTTAAAATAAAAGTTGCATTTCACATTAGTTGTCTTCTGCACGTGCACAAGCACAAATGCTTCAGTAGTTCAGTCTTATTCCCTATTAGACATTAAGAATAGATAGAAGGATTAAAAAAAAGTGTATGCTATACAGTACTTGTTCCTTGTTTCCCTCTTCACATTGAACAGCATAATTCTGCTTTTAGGTGGATGTTGCTGAGCATCAAAGATCTGCTTTGATTTAAAGGCAGTTTAAATGCTGCCTTGAGAACTTTACTGCAGTGTGACCCAATTTTGTTAGGTATGTTTTCACTCCTCTTTGTCACCTACTCTCCTACCTTTAAAAAACAAAGAAACAAAAAAACAAACAAAAACCCTCAAACAACCAAACACCACCATGGGATTTTCACAGATTTATCTCAAACTACCATTTATACGGTACAAGTTAGATATCTATTTCATGCAATACTACATAAGGTTTTCCACAGTGACATATGCTTTCAATGAATTAAAAGCAGCTTCTGTGGTGCAGTAGAAGCCCTGCCTGAAACACAGGCAAACCATCTGAAACAAGGAAAAGTTCAAACAGTAATAAAAAGCTCCATTAACATCAGCTAATAATACACTGAGGTATTGAGTAATACATCAAGTCATAAAAAGAATAAACATAGATTAAGCATAATCTTTAAGCCTAACGACATCATGCCTCAAATTATAATGCAGATAAACAAACACCAGAGCTCAATCACAGGCTACTTTATCATTCCTTAAACTGTAATAAACAAAATATCCCTCGTGTGGAGCAAGGCAGGCAGCATGGATTCCAGCCACAACCTTTCAGATGTCTCAACAAGAAAGTTTAATTCCACAGAAGTCCCCATATGAGAGGGTTTTTTTGTTGTTATGAAATACCTCTTTTCCCTTACCTTTTCTATATATCTATTTATTGATGTAAAGGACTTGAGACACATATGACCACTCAAGAAGCAGAATGTTAGCAATAATCACATATTATGCTTTATTCCCCAAATAGGAGCCCGCATAGGTTTTGGTGTTTGATAAGGAACATCAGAACATCACTGATATTAAAATAATTATGTGTATTCAAAGTATTTTTTTCCATGCACTATTAAATCTTTTGGTTGTGCATGAATCCATTACAGCACAATGTACAGCTGATTCAAGGGAGGGATTGAGCAGTTCTGCCTTTGATGTCAAAGCAAGGACTCTTACCTAATAGTTTCCACAGTAACATTCACATGGGAAAAGTGTTTGTCCCTTTACAGAGTCTGCAAGGCACCAACTAACTCACATAACAGTAACATCACTGTAGGTGAAATGGAGGAAAAAAAACAAAAAACCACTCTGATATATCCAGAGGAGAGAAGAGGCCACTACTGCCCTCTCAGCTGTGCAAATTCAGAGTTAAAGACTGGCTGCGGGCCAGTGCAAGCTCCTGCATGAGTTAAACTGACCTAACAGATAGGAAACTGGATGTGTGATAAAGCCTAAAGGTTAAAAAAAAATAAATAGCAGAAGGCAAGTGCTTTCAGTTAACAGCTATTTCTTTTCAGGGCTGTCATCTGAACTCTAGGAACTCACAGAGAGATTTAGGCACAAATGCAGCGAGTAATGTTATATATAATTTTGTGGAACACCTAAGGGATGTTTTCTCATATATCAGCTTCCATGCTGATTTGAAACATTTACGGTGTCAGCCCAGATGAGCACTGGGGAAAGCACGCTTTCAACCATTGCAAATCGGCTCTCAAGACTCAGCCTTTCGCATGACCTCCCTTTAAAGTCCATCTCCACCCAACTTCTCGGCCGTGGAGAGCACCGGGAATCAGCCTCTGCAAGGAGCCTGCTTTCCCAGGCAGGGAAATTCATACTTTATGGCATTTTGCTTCCATGAACTTTCAGAGGGAGATTCCTGAAAGTGTCTCTAAAACTGTGCACTGTCTCCCTTCCAATCCTCCCCTTTGCCTTAATGGCAGTAGAAGCACGTAAGCCAGGCTACCCATGGATGAAGTCTGCTTTATTTTACTGACCCATGTCATCTTCTAGCTGACTGCCCATCCTTTCTTTGTACTTATAGAGGGGCTACCTTATCCTGCTGGCGACAAACACTTTAGAAACCCCCCAAAACAACACATGAAGCCCAGAAGGTTTAGCAGTTCTGTTTCATAAACGGAAACTGGGACCAGTATACAAGTTACTTGCAATTTGTTCACAGCTATTACACTTGAACATGGGAGTCAAAAACATTTAAGAGGAGTGTAAAACATGGCTTTTATGACACATTTGAGAACTGTGCTTCAAACAGAAGTGCTATTGCAGCTTTGCTACCCAGGCAGCTATGTGTCTTCCAGTAATTAAATGTTAATACAGTATTTATGACAGACACTGAATTAAAGAAAACAACCAAACTTTATTCATTCTCCAACATGCAGCTGGTTCTAGACACTCAAGTCCTGGGTTTGACTTTGGAAAGATACCTGTGCAAGAATACCACATAAAGCATTTTTGGAAAGATGCACAAACAAAAATAAGAATAACTATAGGTAAAACTCCTCCCTACAAGTGCCAGAACAACGTTTTTAGCAGTTTGCCAGCATTATGACCACAAACTAGTGAGCATGGCTTTTGATTACTTAACTGATAATAAACACACTCAGTATATTCAAATTGCCACAATGAACACAAAAAGATCTTTGCTTCTCCAGAAAAAAAACCCAAAAACTACGTGGAGAGGTTATGGCTTTTAAATAAATGGCCTTAATTTGAATATTGAAGAAAAAAAATAACCCTTGCTGAAAGCTTCATAACATACACACAGCTTTAATCATAATTGAAAAATATTTTTCTAGAGTTTAGACCATATTTGGCTCCTGTGCACACACACCAAGACTGTAAAGGACTGCTGCTGCTTCTCCAGCTCTACTGTATAATAGTTCAGGAGTCTCATTTGACAAGGCCATCTCTTGGTGACTGCAGTTTCGAATTGACAGAGGTCCCTGAAATAGCATTGATAATTCATGTCTGCTTTAAAAGCCAGGTCCCACTTAACACACGCTCTTCTGTGATTGAGTGTCAAATATCTTTGCTCTTTGTTGTTTCTTAGCCTAGAGTTAACTACAACATTAACTTATGTTGGTCAACACCTCACAAATGGAGCTTCAGATTTTTGCACAAGTTCATCATCTCCAACTAAATTAACATAAAGTAAATTAAGGCACACAGGAATATCTCCAGGCACTGAACTGCAATGCAATTCTGCTGCAATGGTGCTGGCACACACTTGGCTTGCACCAGGATACTCTTCTCCCTCACAAGTCCTAGACACAAGCAGAGGGTTAACACACACCCTCTTTGCTTCCAGAGGACTGTGCTCACCCCATCACATTTACAGCCCTTAGATTAACCTTTTTTTCTATGACTCTCTCAAATCAAGGTATGAACATTTTCATAACTTCAGCACTCAACGCATCCTGTAACACTGAGTTTCATGACTTAATCACAAACCATGATTTATCATGGGTAGAAAAACCCCATTCCCAGTAGGTGTTTTAAAATTGCTGTGTAGTGATTTTGTAAGTAGTACACAGCACTTCATGCAGTACAAGGAATACTACTGCTCTTTATCCAATCCTACTTACAATCCACGGCTGTCCTGAATTCTGTGAACACCTTTCCCAATTTGTATCTTTTAAATTGAAAAATGCAAATCAGTTAAGCCTCTTCGGAGATTGCTCTATGCCTGTCATCATTTAGTCTCCTTCAATTGCTCTCTTTCCATTCCTATGAAAGTATTTTCACTTTGGTCTCATGACAATTTAACTTTCTTTAGTGTTCAGTTGAGTTTTTTGGTTTAGGTTCCCCTCCCGCCCCTTCCAGTGACTGTATGAGAAGGCTCTCCCCACACCCTTCAGTAACTAGAACAGTGCTTAAATTACTGGGACCTGTAAATTTGCCCCAACTCTGGCCTGGAGGCAGGTGCTGGCTGAGTCGTGCCTCTCTGCCTTGGCAAGATTGGTGTTTGTTTGCATTTGCTTTCCATGAGAGGAAACCCAAGTGGTGGGGCTGGAGAGGTAATGAGGGTGGTCTCCAGCCCAGGTCACCAGGAGATGCGCCTGCCAGTTACAGCCTGTAGCAGCCACTGTCACTGACGGTTTCCAAAAAACTCCAGGGGACTAGTAGTTTGTTGTTTCCTTCCTCTGCAGGAGCAATGCTGACTATCATTGTATCACATTCAAAGGGGATCCCCAATTTCCTTGTCATAGCTGTACCAGATTTTCTTACTGGCGAAGCCAGATTTAAATGCCTGACACCCCCCGGGTGGTGCCCAAACCCTGTCCTGAAGGCTCAGGCTGCACTCACCACCTCCCCCTCCCCTGCTCTCAAGGCCAGCATCGATAGCCACAGTTCATAGCTCAAGAAGTTTGTGCCAACTCCCTTTAAACTCCAGGTAAGGAGTGTCAGGTCCTGGTGATTTGTAATACCCGTTTTACAGATTTGGTCCAAAATCACTTTTGCTGGCATTTCAACTTGAGGTGGGGCCTCTGGCACGTTCCCTGTGATGCAAAGCCTTGAGGTCAAAGCATCCTGAAGGACCACCAGAGCAAGTCCTACCCACTGACAGATTATCAACTCACCTTTCTTTGCTGTGGCCTTTCCAGTCTTAAATGCTTTTTGCTCTTCAGCTCTTGATCAGTCTTACAGGTTGCTCTGCAGGCTTCATGTCACTGGGTTGGGAGTACCTTATTTTTAGTAGTATTCAGTCACTTGGCAAGTTCTTTAGTCTCAACCTACTTGCCCAAAGATGAGTATTTTAGTTTTATGTAATTAAGGCTCCTCTGTATTTTTTGTCTTTTGGACATCCCTTCTACAGTTTAAGAAGTACCTTTTCACCGGTCATAGATTTCTGACGATAATGTAATTACTGTTCTCAGTTATTATCCTGAATTAAAATACAACAATATTGCTCATTTTCTGATTATACCATTGAACCAAATCTGAGCCACATGAAAGACTATTGAATCAAAGTGCAGATGACCAGTGAACACTGATACAGATATTGATGTGTCTGTGGTGTCGAAGTGGGACAAAAATACCCTTCTATACGGATCAAGCCCCCTTAAAAGCATATAGTTTATTTTTTGCATTAACAGCAGCCTAATTATTGACCCCCCTGCCTTGACAGAACAAGACAATGCATTTTTCAAAGTTTAACTGTAAAAGCTCAACGATGTGTAAAATGAGCCTTGGGTAAGATTATTAGATGCTATCAGCTTTTCAAAGTGGGTGTGTGACAAGATCTGATAATGCGTTGAGGATCAATGCATCTGTCCTTCTTGCATCTCTACTCTCCTGGAGAGAAAGCAACTGTCAGACCTAGTGAAGAGATCACAGTTGCTGAGCAACAGTAACAACACAAATATGCTCCTGGTATTGGTTTGGCAGCAGGGAAAAAAAAAAAAAAGAAAATCTGTTGAAATGATAACCACCGACAGAAGAGAAAAGAAGCCACATCACACAAAGTGTGTTAACACAAATATTAGTTGCACTTTCCATCAGAAATCCTGCTATAGATACAATAGTCACATGGTAAAGCGCATTCAAAGAACAAATATCACTACTATGGAAAACACGAAGCAAAGTGTCATGAGAGTAAATGAGGAGAGATTAATTTGAGTTCTGTGAAGTTATCCACAGAAATTCCTACGTCATATAGAAATTATAACATGACCCAGCAGAATGCCACAGAAAAATTCTTCTGTATATTGGATGTTTTAACTAACCCATAAAAAAAATTATAATTTGTATTGGATTATATAGGGCTTTTTCCTAAAGGATCATTTGCCACTTTGAGTTAAGCACACTAGACTTAATTTAATCAAGCCACAGGAGCTTGAAACCCTCTGGACTAATAGCTAATTCACATTATTTGTCATCTTTATTTCAGGCAATTGCTTGCCATTTTGTAATTTGTGAATTGCAGGCTGATGGACACGAGCCTCCTGGAGCTTTCCTCAGCGTCGCTTAACACATTCAAAGAGCAGGACTCATTGGCCAAATCTCCATATGCAAACCAAACACGTGAAAATTAAATGATCTAATGTAACAAAGGAACATAATGAAATTATTTCTTCCAGTATTCTTTGTTTGTCTATCCTTAACCACTATCTTAGAGAAGTGTAAATTAGAAGTTGAAATGATTTATTTCAAAAATTAAATCGAGCACACGGCTACTTTTTCATTTCTTTGTGTACTTTCACTTCCTGCTTTCTTCCCTTCCCCTTGAAAGAGCTATTTCAACAAGAGCAAGTAAATGTCTATAATTGCAAAAGAAAATGTTAATATAACATTTACACAGTTCAACAGCTTCAAAGCTGTTTCGCTGAATGAATACGTCTAAAAAGACTTACAGAGGGCAAAAACCCACCAAATTGCTACTTCAGTGGGAAATCTTGCAATGAAACCTTAAATGCAGAAACAAAAAAGAAAGGGGCAAAAAAATAAATCAAAGTCTCATCTTCTACCCAATTCAAACCATTTAGGAGCTCTGTGCCTAAGCCAAGGATTACCAGTGATACCATCTCCTTCAGTATGCTGTGCCTAAAGAAAGCATCCCTCTTATTAAAAAGAGAAAAAAAGTTTAAAGCCAAATAATTCAGGCTTGCATAAATCTTTAATAGGAGCTACCCTCCCAGGATTGGCTGCACTTTCTTTTCTCTGCCCAAGGGAAACACAATATGTCTTAGAAAAGAATAATAGTAACTCCATCTTGTGTGTTATATGATATCTTCCAGTAATCCAGAGGATTTTGCCTTTGTCTGTCATAAACAAAAGGCCACCCATACATAATGTGTCCAGGCTTTTCCAGACTCCTCACCTTAGCAGGTGACACTCAGGAGATGGACGGGGAATGCTTAGCCTGCCAGTCGCTGCAGGCAACTTTACTCTCATGGCAATTTAGAAATGGGGAGGAAAAAAAAAAAGAGACAAGAAAAACAGCACAGTTTCTCCCCTTGTAAGAACAAAGCATTATCTGCACCCTGCAGTTGTCCCGATTTTCCAGAGATCTATTTAAAAGTTATGCTACTGGGCCAAACCCATGTGTTTTTATGCTGTTTTGTGCTGTGGTTTGTTTTTTTTTTTTTTTTTTTTTTGGGGGGGGGGGGGGATTGTTTGTTTGTTTCTACTGATAAAGAAAGTTCCCTCCTAAAAAAGTCACTCCACAAGTTATATGTACAAACTAGAGAATAAAAGAAAAATTTAGATGGAAATTTAAGACCTCAAGAGTGGCATTTAGCAGTTAGGTAGTTATATTTGAAATCAGTAGCAGCAACTAATAAACCCCTATTCTCCATCTGCAAAGAAAATAGCTGAGGTGCTAAACAAACATCCTTAACACAGGTCAGTCATGAAAATCATAAGAAATATTGTGAAATCTAACAAAGCACCAGTGTCCAGAACAAGCAGAAAACTAAGGAGGCAGGTATAGCTTTTGAAAGGATGGGGGTGGCAGCAGCAGGAGCAGAGGACCAGCCAGGACCTTGCACACCACAGGCTTTGCAAACCTGAGGTTTTCCAACCAAAAAACCCCAAATGCTCCTTTGGAAACAGGGGGTTTAAATAGCTCTGGGGCAGGCCTGGTCTGGTAACAGAGCTGTGATGGCAAGCACTGGTTTTTGTGATGGATGGGACCTGCTAGGGAGGGATGCTATCAGACCAGCCTCTGGGCTGCAGGGACACATGTGGCCAGATTATAGCATAGAGGAGTCCCTGAGAATTTTTTAAAATCAATTTGTGTACATATGCTAAATAGTAATTGGTGTGAAATGAGGCTTCATGGGTCTTTTGTTGACTAGCATTGAATGACCTGTTAAATTTTCAGTGACGGGCACTGGCTATCGGATAGCAACTATGGAAATTGAGGCCCATCACCCTCAGCAGCTTACATGGCAAGTGCAAACGGCATTAATTGGAATAGTCTTTCAGGCTGACGACAAGATAAAGCTTTAGCACAAGTAGTGCTTGTAGCCCATGACAATAAATCATTTTGCTCTTTAACTGAGGGTGGATGGGATCTGTCTTGTTTGACAAAAACATGAAGAAAAGTGATGCTATACTGTAATCTCCAAAGACTAAAGTGTGAGCTAAGTAACTAAAAGCTATTTCCAGGAGAAAGTGAGTATCAGAATTCAGTTTTGTTTTGTTAATAAATACTAATGATGCCACTAAAAAAAACCACAGAACTAACAAACTTGGATTGAACCAAGTATATTATTTCACACATTACTCATAGAATTGTATTTAAACATACACTCTCCCTACAGCACGCAGAGATTTCTCTGGGATATTGCATCTGTTGTGAACACATGCAGCTCAAGCAAACGCCTCCCAGGGTAGCAAAGAAACATAAAAATTACAAGTATTTAGCACAGCAAAACGCTCCATGTTGCTGGAAGGATGCTGTAAAAGCATCACCACCCTATAGTGACACACAGTAAGAGCACAGTTAAATCTATCACACTGCCTCCAACCACTACTATTTCCCCCCATCCTCTGCCCCTACCCCTGGCGCTACAGCCTCTCTCAAACACGCTGCTCTGCCCGTGCTCACACCCCTGCACTACAAGTATTTGGCACATCCCAAGCTGCAGCTGGTGGAGGGAACACAGCAAGGCAATGGTATGTGTGCAAATGCAGTTACAGAGCTGACTTTGTTCCATGGCAGTCCTCAAGCTTTAATCTAATCAAATTTGTGCCAGCCACCTTACCGGGCAAATGTGTTGCTTAGCGAGTACTATGAAACAGGCACCCATAGCTGACACTTACATTGGCTGTAAGAGGGGTCTCCCAGGAGCCAGTTTTGTATTGTTGCATGCAGGGACATGCAACATGCTTGAACACTCTAAGATTTCAGGACCATAAATAAGGCCATAATGGCTACCTGTCTATGAGGATGCACACCTAGACAGAGGACCCACAGCCATCAGCATCCTCCTCTGGCTGGCTGTGATCCATTGCATTAGGTTTGTAGTACATTATATGTCACTTAGCCACTGGGAACTGCATCTATCCGCACTAAGATACTGCACTACTCAGTCTTGGCTTAAGAAATATTTACTCTCAAAAAAGAAAGTACAGATGTAAATTAATTTGTCATTGATAATGTTTGGAATATCAAGTTTTGCATGGTCAGGGCTAATTTCATTAAGTGATTGAAGTATCACGGTACAAGGTGTGACCTGTAACTAACTGGTTAACTCTCTGGTTCTTGGGCCCAAAACTTGAGGCAAGCCTGCAGACTGCTCAAACAGCCCCCGAGCTCTAGCCTACACCATGGACTCTTTCTTTAAAGAATTGTTTTTAATATTGGGCATAAAACGCATGCAGACTGTGCTGGTTGCTACTTGCAGGGAAGGAAGTACATTTCTGAATCACAGGCACAGAGTTAGCTCTGCTACAACAGTAGAGAACATTTGTAGGACCTACCCACCACCCTTCTTCTAACCCTTCCCTTCTTTCACCCCTCAAAGCAACATGATGTGGCACTGCTTTGGGTTAGAGGAACCCACTCATTGTGCACCAAATGGAAGCATGCAAGTCCTGTCATTGGCTTCAGAGAGGTCAAGAAAGTAAGCAGTTCCTAAAGTATCTCCCTTTGGTGATTACATGGCTCAGGACATCTCTCCAAGTCACCTGAGCACTATACCAGAGGGCATAATGTTATCTGAATGCAGAGAGTAGACCTACCACACACACACACACACACACACACACAAAAAAAAAAAAAAAAAAAAAAGAAGCCTTACCACTTGAGCAGAAGCCTGTGCCCTGATAATCCGACCCAATGTAACCAAAGGCTGACGCTGCCTTGTGAGGCAGACCTGCTGCCCTGTTTGTTATGTCCTGTTTGGCAGCTAACTCTTTGCCTAAGACACACACACTATTGCTTGTGTTCCCAGATCGATTGACTGAACCTTTTATAAACAGGAGTAGGGAACTCAAGATTGTCTTGCAAAGGTTCATGGCATGAACCCTTGCATATGCCCAGGGATATGCCACTCCACGCGGACTTTCTTGCAAACAAAAACACTCACATAAATGCTTACAGAAAACGTTACTGAGGCGAGTTCATCACTTGCTATTTTTCTGCACTATTTATCTTGTTCTTGTATCAACTCCCATTTGTCACAGGAAACCTAGGAGGCACTGCAAGCTTTTCAAGGCCAACATGCACAGTGCAGGTTACATGACGGGCACCTGGCAGCCGCTATGAGAACAGGAGAATATCAGAACTTGTTTTTTCTTGTTGTTTTAAAACCATTGCTGCATAATATCAAGAAAGCAGCTGTATTTTATCATATATAAAATAGAACACTAGGGCATAAAATTGATAGAGGTTGTTTATAATGCTTACTGTTCTCTAACTTTGTCTCCCCCCACCACCGCACCCCCACCATTAATTCCCAAGTTTCATTGATGGTTTCCCCTGGATTTCAGGGATCAGTTCAGCCTGGGCACGTTCCACGGTGCGGGCTGTGAACTCATGAGGCAGCTGGGGTTTTCCTTATCCTGATCTAGTTTACCTAGCAGTCACACTAGAAGCAGAAGGAGGATGCCTTCTATCTAAGGCAGTGCTACTACCCTGTTGTACATACCCTCATCCTCTCCTGGTGTTGTGTTCCGAGGTTCAGCTCTTTTGAAGCTATGCCATAAGGGCAGCTACATCCTTGGGAAGCTATTTTAGTATGGTCTGGTTTTCTTCTCCTGTCTTTGGAAGAAGTGACAGCACAGGACCGCAGTACACGACTGCATCCTTTTTCTTCATGAAAAGTATCATTTTTATGGAACTTATATAAATTGATGTTTTGTTTCATCTCAGGAGCATCACACACCTCCAGTTCCTCAAGTTTACTATCACTTGCACACCACACAACCCTATTACTTCCAGATAAAGGCCTTTCTCCACTGCAAGGACCAATTCCTTTATACAGCTTAGCCGCATCCATGGACGTTATTCAGGATTTACCATACTACTGTAACCAACACCTTAGAATTTCCCATTTTGCTAACATTAAACAAAACCCCAAGACAGAAATTGGCCACTCTAGTTAAAACCACATCCTCAACAGGACCTCTGAATCAATCAGTGTTTTATTTACTCAGTAAGAGAAACAGTTTAGTGCAAGAAGAAACTAATTTCTTTCACCCATTCAGTCATAGCTCTAAAACTCGTGGTAATCCATGACCAGACAAATCCCTTAAACAATAAAAATTAAGCCATTCATTTTGAAACCATGCAGATGTAACACTACTAGGTATTGTTAAATACTTTGGTTTATCGCTTAATTGTGAAAAAAGTTCTGTTCAGCATGAGTCATTTTAGGTAACTAAGTTCCACTTCCCACTATGCACTTGGCATTTCTCAAAATTTCAGCACTCAAGCCTGTCCATGCACATTTTTTCAATTCTCTTGTAGTCAATAGTATTAGAAGTTCCTTTACTCCACCCAGGTGTAGGTCCCAGACCAGAAGTAAAGCTCACAGCTGTAAAACTAAAGTTTTAAATTTCTTCACCAACTTTTTTTCTTTTATTGCTAATATTATTATTTCTAACACTCCACTAGCTTTGATGTAGCTGCGCACAATTACTCTATAAAAACCTTTAAAAGCTTTCCTTAATTAAATATTGCTACACCACCCTACATACATATGCCTATAAAAGAATTGCCTGATCAACCAGTATTATCTTCACCTGTCTGTGTAACATCAACTGAAGATACCAATCATCAATGAGCTGTGAGTACATTGCTCTATATCCTTTTTTTTTTTTTTTGCATTTCTTTCCTGACAAATGGGATTGCGTCGAGTTTGCTGTGCACGTAGCTCTGCTCTGCCTGCTGCACACCTGATTTGAAGGTCACCTGCCAGTTTTGCAATAGGTTGGGTTTGCCAGCAGGCTTGCAATGCCAAGCAACAATTATTTCCCTGATGACTCAGCTGTAATTATATGATCTCTCTAGTCTGGTAGAATCTGGGGTTTTTTTGGTGAGATTAATCCTGGATATTTCAACACAAAGAACAAACTAGATTAGGATCCTGTGGCAAGATAGACCATCAAACTCTTGATACAAACAAACCTTAGGGGATGAAAATTTTTTTCATCCCAGCCAAAACCAAAATACTATTCCTTTTACTGGTTTAGATTTTTTTTTTATATATATAAAATACAGATTTCTTCACATTTCTCTAACCATTTCATCTTTCTAACTCTTCCACTTAACCATAAAATTAGGCGCTTCATAACAAGGACTTGTACTACTTTGAATGCCTTGTACCTCCACCTCCCTTACCAGGTACAAACACACAGACAGGGGACACTCAGCAATGCTAGGGACACCAGCAGAAAACCTGGTGTTTCAGGTCGGGGAAAAGTATTTAGCTGTTGATTTCTCACACTATTTTTGGAGGCTTTTCCCATCTTCTGTGTCCTTTTGTATTTTGCCTCTTAAGAATGTGCAGATACACATTTTGTTCAACATCCACATTATAAAACACCACAGTATTGTGTGTGGGCTGACATCAATCAGGCTAACTTGTTTCAAAGCTTTTTAAAACTACAGCCCCCACAAAAACCCTTCAGTTGTTGTTCTGAATGTAGCGCAAAACCAGGAGGAGTGGTGTGTAAAGAACAAGCAGTGTATGTTTGCCTTGATGAGAGAGCTAATGCTGTGGTATTTTCCCTTAGACAGGAAAAAAGTATGCTGAAAAATACTTTCTATGAATCTTCCATAAATCATTGCCATGATTCATTATACACCTATTAGTTATTTATAACAATATATTCACGGATTAACATGAACAGTTTTGGGCTATGAAATATTCAAAACATTTAATGAGTTGCATGGCACCAGGAATAAGAGTGCAATTGTTTGTTCCATAATTGAAATTTAAATGGGGAAATTACAAGTCTGAGAGCAAGTAACATTCAAAATTTTATGTTTTGGGAGTTATTTCAACAGATACTTTTACACCCCAGATTTAAACAAGCCATATGCTCAGAAACTAGTACTTGCATTCAGAAGCCAGATATTTTTTAGATGCTCATAGCACTTGTGCTGCATGCCTCCAAGGTTTTCTAGTATTTAATAAGAATGCTAAATATCTGCTCTCCTACACCATAAGCACCCAGGAGGGCATTCAACATGGGCCGCTACAGGAGCTACTGCGCACAGCTAGAAGCAGCGTTACAAGCAGAGCAACCCAAACCACAGAAGAGACTTACAATAGCAAGCAGCACACACTGGAGGAAGTGACACCAGTCCCACAGACCTCCTGGGGCAGGACCAGGATAAGAACTGGCCATGAGCACTTTGCCAGAAGAAACTCACAGGGCCAGGGTCACTTTGCCAGCAGAAACCACCCTGGGTCAGGCTATAGGGAAGCACTACTGAAAGCAGAAACCAAGGAGAAATGCTGTGGCTGGGCCAGAAACCACCCTTCCTACTGAGGGGTAGCCCAGACCAAGTTCAAGGAGACCAGGGTAAAAATCTCACTGCAGCTTCCACTATCCTCTAGCAGCAAGACCCCAAAGCCACTTACCAACAGCTGCAGCCCTCCTGGCTGGGTCAGGAACATCTCCACAGACCTCACACCATCCAAGACCTGATGCGCCCACCCAGGGTTCATTTAATTCCTTTGTTCATTGTTTCCCCCTTTGTAGAGAATTTCTTTTGAGCACCTTCAATTCTTAAATTCCTCCTGAGGTATTTGCCAAGGGAAGCACCATCTCCAGCCACCTGAAGGCAGCAAAAACCACTTCTAAAAGCCATCCACCACATCTTCCCCTACAGGGCAGCTGCCCTAAATATAACAAGCAGCAGGTGCCACCAGGAAGACTGATTGCACAAACCAGCCTCACTTTACGGGCTCCTTAAAAGGCTGCAGGTGCTAATAAGCTTTATTCTCTTAATGAATTGCAATCCATACCAGCTTTTGCTATTTTGGGTTAGACTATTGCTACTCAGCACAAAGGGAAAACGCAATGATACTGCAGCAGAAGTTTAGAGGATCCTGACTAGTGAGGAAAATTTCCCCTTGCTTACAGCAGGAGAAAGCTGCTCCAGCTTTCTTTTTTTTTTTTTTTGGCAGAGATTTTCCTGCCTTTATATAGTTCATACACCTTTGGGCCATGCCAGTGCTGTTGTTCTTGATGTGGTCAGCCCAGAAACATGTCAGCACAATGATGCTCATAGAATGGTTAGAGTTGGAAGGGACATGAAAGATCACCTAGTTCCCACCCCCCTGCCAAGGGCAGTGACACCTCCCACTAGACCAGGTTGCTCAAAGCTCCAACCAGCAGAGCAAAGAATTTCTTCCTAATATCTAATCTAAATCTATGCTCTTTCAGTTTAAAACTGTTACCCCTCGTCCTATCACTATACTCCCAGATAAAAAGTTCCCCTTCCACCTTTCCGGTAGTCCCCCTTTAAGTACTGGAAGGCTGCTATAAGGCCTTCCCAGAGCCTTCTCTTCTCTAGGCTGAACAACCCCAACTCTCTCAGCCTGTCTTCAGAGGAGAGGTGCTCCAGCTCTCTGATGATTTTTGCGGCCCTCCTCAGGACTTACTTCAGCAGGTCCATGTCCTTCTTGTGTTTGGGGCTTGAGAGCTGGATGCAGTACTCTAGGTGGGGTCTCACCAGACAGAGGCAGAATCCCTTCCCTTTACCTGCTGGCCACGCTTCTTTTGGTGCAACCCAAGATGCAGTTGGCTTCCTGGACTGCAAGCGCATGTTGCTGACTCGTGTTGAGCTTCTCAACAGCCAACACCCCCAAGTCCTTCTCCTCAGGGTGATTCTTAATCCATTCTCCGCCCAGACTGTATTTGTGCTTGGGATTACCCTGACCCATGTGCAGGACCTTGCACTTGGCCTTGTTGAACTTCATGAGGTTTGCACCAGCCCACCTCTCAAGCCTGTCTGGGTCCCTCTGGATGGCATCCCCTCCCTCCAGCATGTCAACTGCTCCACACAGCTTGATGTCTTCAGCAAACTTGCTGAAGGTGCACACCACTGTCCATGTCACTGACAAAGGTGTTAAACAGCATCAGTCCCAGTACCAACCCCTGAGGAATGGTACTCGTCACTGGTTTCCACTTGGACATTGAGCTGTTGACTGCAACCCGTTGAGTGTGACCATCCAGCCAATTCCTTATCCGGTGAGTGGTCCATCCATCAAATCCATGTCTCTCCAGTCACCTCCTTATTTTCCATGTGCCTCAGCAGAGTTTCCAGGAGGATCTGCTCCATGACCTTGCCAGGCACAGAGCTATGACTGACCGGCCTGTAGTTCCCTGAGTCTTCCTTTTTCCCCTTTTTGAAAAGGGGGGTTATGTTTCCCCTTTCCCAGTTGGCGGGAACTGCACCAGACTGCCACGACTTCTCAAATATGATGGATAGTGGCTTGGCAACTTCATCTGCCAGTTCCCTTGGGACCTGTGGAAGAATCTCATCGGGTCCCATGGACTTGTGCACCTTCAGGTTCCTTAAACGGTCTCAAACCTGGTCTTCCCCTACAGTGGGCAGTTCCTCATTCTCCCAGTCCCTGCCTTGGCTTTCTCTGACTTGGGTGGTGTAGCCAGAGCACTTGCCAGTGAAGGCTGAGACAAAAAAGTCTCTAAGTATCTCACCCTTTTCCGTGTCCTGGGTGACCAGGTCTCCCATTTCCTTCCTGAGAGGGCCCGTATTTTCCTAGTATTCCTTTTGTCACTGACATACCTTTAGAAGCTTCTCTTTTTGCCCTTGATGTCCCTGGCCAGATTTAACTCTATCTGGGCTTTAGCTTTCCTAACCCGTTCCCTCGCTTCTCAGATGATTTCTTTATATTCCTCTCAGGCCACCTGTCCTTGTTTCTACCTTCTGTAGGCTTCTTCTTTTTGTTTGAGTTTGTTCTGGAGCTCCTTGTTCATCCATGCAGGCCTCCTGGCGTTTTTGCCTGATTTCCTCTTTGTTGGGGTGCATTACTTCCAAGCTTGGAAGAAGTCATCCTGGCATATTAGCCAGCTTTCTTGGGCCCCTCTTCCCTCTAGGGGTTTATCCCATGGTACTCTACCAAACAGATTGCTGAAGAGGCCAAAGTCTGCTCTCCTGAAGTCCAGGGTAGTGAGCTTGCTGTGTGCACTCCTCAGTGCCCTACGAATCTTGAACTCCACCATCTCATGATCACTGCAGTGAAGGCTGTCCCTGAGCTTCACATTTCCCACTAGCCCCTCTTTGTTGGTGAGAACAAGGTCCAAGATGGCACCTCTCCTCATTGGCTCCTCTGTCACTTGGAGAAAGAATTTATGCTCCCATACTCTCCCAGTCAGGCTAATCAAGGAAAAAAGCCCATTTCCAGAGTGTCCTTCCTCTGCAGCCCATCTCTACTTTCAGCTTGCCACAAGAACCCAGCTGTAAAAAATCTAGCCTCAATACCAGGACATGGGAAAAGCATGTTTCTAAATGAACCTCTGAGGTGCAAAGCAGTCAAGTCATCTACATAGCCAACGCATGCTTCTCTAAATGTTACTTTTCATGTCTTCCCTTCAGGGTAATCCCGGAAAGGATAGACATACAGCTCAACCATAACACCACTACAGCCTGGCCTCGACTGACAGAGCACAGTGCAGCCAGACAAGCACTGGGCATCGCTTCAGCTGCCTCGTTTTACATTGCCAAATGCAGTAGTAACACTGGGACCTCAAAGGCATCAGATCAGACTATGGTCATACGATGGGTCATACCATGCTGATGCATCCACATTGACTTCAGGTGGAATTACCCTGCTCTTTATATTGCATTGTCATGGAGGAGATGGGAATTGATGCCACTGATGCCACCCTTTTACAGCATCATATTTATTAAGGTTGACAGTAAATAGGGGATTCTGCCCTATTGACTTCAGGAACAGATTTTCCTGGGGCTTGCCAGCTCTAGCTGTAGGAAAACCATCATTCTCCCTTTTGTCTCTTTTCAGGTAAATGGTCAAACTTTACTATGGTCACCCTTAAATGTTCAGCATGAAAGATTTCCATGGAGCTTGTTGTAGTCCTCATGGCAGGCACAGGAACCACATCCCCCTCCAAAACTCCTCAGCAGCTTTTGTCTGGAGCGTCTAGGGATCATCCATCTGTCATTAAAGCGTTAATTCGATTCATTAACATAGAAAATATTCACCATTTCCCACTTTGGAGGAGATGGGCTGTGCCGTCCTTTTAATAGAACTCTGCTGGAAATCAAACACAATTTTTATTCAGGGGAATGATTACTGTGTCTTGTTTAATTCTTGCCTAACAAATGTCAGCACTAATGTATTACAGATTATTCAGTCAATTTGATGGTTCCAGGTGAAAGAAAGGAACACAAATCTCTTCTTTTAGTGTAAAAAGGGTCAGCTGGATGACTTCCACTGCAGGAGCCGAGATGAGGCTTGACATGAATCAATCAAGCAGGCTCAATTTTACAGTTATAGTGCCTAATGCCTAAACATGAGCGTATGGGTGGAAATTAGCACCCGATTATGAGCATACATGATCTTCCCTTGGAAGACAATAATATTGGCATTAAGCTTCTCAAGAGGGAAGATGCTGCTGGTTTTTAATATGTCTTAAATTATGTCAGGAAAAACACTGGAACATCACACAAAAGCCACAGTCAGTGTATATTGCTATCTCATAGAGCTGGAGATCTTTACAACAATATTGACACAGGAGCAGGCAAGCAAATGTCAGCCAATATAACATATGAAATACTTAACGTAACCAATTTTCAGCTGTCAATCAGCAGGGAATAATGACTGATGCAAGGAATCAATACACCACAATTGAATTCCAGCTCACAAACTTGTTTCGTTCTGCGCTATAAAAGACTGTCAAATGTCACACCCCAAGAGATGCAACAGGATTCCAAAGATTTATTTATTTCAAGCTCTGAAGTCTATTAGCAATGGTGCTCCTTGTGCTATTGGAAAAAGAGCTTTGATGACATTAAATTTTCAGAAATGACAACTCATTGCATCAGAAGCCAATTAATTATACCATTTTATATCATATTTCAGCAATCCTCCACCATTTTACTAATAATTATTTACACATAATTATATTTAAACAAATTATTGGTACTTCAAAGCTTCAAATATTTGATTGCATTGTACAGTGTATTAACTGAATATTTTTTAAAAAGCTTTTGGTACTATTGATAAAAATAATACAAGAAAAAGAAAACTCACTCTATTCTTTGCTCCATTTCATTCAGATCGCTTAAATGTTTAAATTAGAAGATACTTTTCTCTCAGCTGAATGAATAAGATTTACTATAGAAGTGTAGAGAGCTGTGTATTACCCTGTATATTATCCTGCACTGCTTTTTTCTTCTCTATTCAATAAAGACAATGGAAAGAAATATTCATTTTCATACTACACAGTACTATAGTCTGATGAAAGGCAACGGAGATATCAAAAGGAAAGAATGAGAGGATGCAAAGGTGAGGCCTGCAAGAGCCATAATATCCAAAGTGTATATATTGTCTATATAAAAACACGTGGAATATACCCATCATTTAAAGAGAAAAATGAAGTCCACAGGAGGTTGATTGTAAAGTATCTGAAACATAAAAATATACTTGTTCCATAGGATAATGTTGTTTTGGTAATAGATGACCCATTCACTGCTTCGTTTCTTACTTCTACCTATTGTAACTTTCCATTTTTTCCTTCCTGCAATCCTTCCTTATAAAAGGAAAATGGGATGGCGGTAGCCCCTTCCTCTCTGGTTAGCTCCATTGAAGCTGGTGAGGCTCTGTGCAAGACTAGGTGCCCGCCTGCGTTTGGACAGTGGAATCTGGCCCACAGTAATTATAAGACTATTAAAATTAGCATATTTTCTTTACCTGAGGCTGAGAGTTAATTAAAATCTACCACTGCAATGTATACAGAAGATAAACACTACTGTATTTTCTTTCCAATACATGGATATATAGTAATTCATTTAAGACAGAGAAGCTCATGCTGTTGAATGTGCTTATTAAAAACAGCAAGGAAGGTCAGGGGCAGTGCTTGCTGTATCCTTCATTTGTTCTT
This sequence comes from Charadrius vociferus, assembly GCF_000708025.1. Taxonomy (NCBI): domain Eukaryota; kingdom Metazoa; phylum Chordata; class Aves; order Charadriiformes; family Charadriidae; genus Charadrius; species Charadrius vociferus. Next base: position 81,748 of record NW_009648444.1, read on the forward strand.
CACCGAAAATGATATAACTGAACTGCAAAAGTTGAGATTGAAAAGCCACTAGCGTGTTGTCTAATTTCAGCCACAGAAGCTGCTGTGCACTCCATGACTTTATGAGGGAATAAGATTACAGGTCACAAGAGCTTCTTTATTTCCCACCTGTAGCTTCTAACAACATTTTATTAAGGATTTTCCCATCTTCTCTCTCTGACCTACAGGGGACAAAATTCTAACAGCTGTTACAGGACCCGTACCGGAGTGGCATTAACACAGATTAGCAGTTCTGGAAAGTAGTATCATTTTATCAGGACTATATTTGTGACTGCTAACTAATATTTTTACAGCGCCTGTAAGATAAATACAGCCTATCATTATGTAAACAGGAAAAAGGGCGTTTAATACAGTGAAACACTTAATGCATCATGCCTGTTTTGTCTAAAATCACACTAAGCCGCTGTTTGAATGTTTAGTACTCATTTACAAAACAAACACTTGGGTAGCCCATGCACTCATATATATATATATTTTGCTGTTGTCTGTATTGCATATGGAGGTTATCAATTTCTTATTAATCAAGTAGAGTCTGTGTGCACTAATACACCCAATTAGGGGTAGAACTTCTGCCCAATGTTAAGTCACATTAATACATGTCTGGTGCTCAGCCAGTGCACCACTTCAGTGCAGTTTTGCTTTCATAAGGACTGCGAGATTTAGACCTTGCTAGTTTATTGCAGAAACAATAATCTTGGTTACCGAGGTTGCTTGTTATGTGAGAGTTTTTTATTCACACAGATGCAACAGAGAGGAAGAGAGAAAGAGGAAGAAAGAGGGAGAAGGAGAAGGAGAAGGAGAAGAAGGGGGAGGAAGAGGAGGAGGAGGAGGAGAGGGGAGGAAGGACAAAAAAGAATAGCTGTATTATGATGTTATAAATTTCTAAAATGAGTCTCCACAAATTATCCAAAAGGAGCCAATTTTTTATCTCCCTATCTTCCAGGAAGCACAAAGTAGCTGTCAAGTATATCTACAATGAAGCTTTTCAGCAACTTATCCATGTACGTTCATGGTGGAAAACCCAAACAGCTTTCTAAAAGTTTTTATTAGTCATCTTGAAGGCTGGGATAGATTCTTTTTTGACATCAACCTTCTAAGTGCAGCTGCTAGGCTAATCAAGTCGTATTATTATTGCACTAGAGAGTTGGGAAACTCAAAAGAAGGACATAAAGAGTAATATCAGAAGCAAGACCAAAATGCTACATATGCCTTGCAACATTCAACTGGCCTGTTTTACCCTCCCCAGAGACCCATTTTAGCTGATAGGAAAATAAAATGCTGTTAGTTTTCACATTATTGAGGCTGATAAAGGACTGGGAGGGAAAGTAGATGTGTGCAAGCAGGGCTGCAAGGCTGCTGCACAGTATGGTGAGAGTTTTTAGGATGCCACAACAATCACAGCTGAGTTCAGATTTTCAGGTCTTATTCAGGTACCTGAGCAGGACAAACAGGGTTCAAAAAATTTAACACCTACCATAATGAGACATTTTGAAAATCCACCCATAAATAAATGCCTTATGATAAGAGTTGCTCAGTACTTCTGAAAATCTGGCTGTGTAATTGTGCTGGGTCTCTCAGTAGTCTGAGGGATATGGACAGATATGACCAATAACAAAACCACAATACAATAAAACAATTACACATTACTTTAAAATGTGCGATAAAAAGTGATGTGTCCTTAGACACCAGTTTGGCTCATTGTTTTCTGAACTGCCCCAGAGCAGAGATGCCAAACTTTTGAAAGATATGTCTCAACAAGAGCATCTGCATGCTGGCAGGCGCCGCGGCCAGTTGTGCTCACTCCCTTGGACAGGCTTCCCCACATCTGTCAGTCGTCAGACGACTACTGATAGACTGTCTGGGCTGGACGCGCCTTTTACTTACAGTTGTTCAGCCCATCACCTGTATTTTTGATCTCTAATCCCCTTGAAAGTAAATTCAGGACCAAATTCGTGATTACAGGACATTGGCAGAAGCACAGCGCGTTGTATTTTGTTAATAATCATCTTGGCTGTTCTCCCGAATTCACATCATTATTGTGAACCTTTTCTCTGTTTAAATAAAAGCCCCCGATATCTGCTGTAGAGTGGAAAAAGGATTCTTTTGACATGACTGATGGGAACCTTTCCTGCATTTTCCTCTGGGTCTTTCCAGGAGGACAGGAGAAATGACTACAGCATTTTTCTGTCTGTCAGCAACAGGGATCAGTTGGCATCAGCAGAAAACAGCAGAAACGTCCTTCCCCTGGCAGGAGGCAGGAAGAGGGCAATAGCATAGGCATCATCATGGAGGAGGAGGAAGCGCCTCATCCTGCCTCAAGTAGAACCGACAAATGGTGAACCAGCACGGTTTGTCCCCAATTCCTGCCTTATGAAACCCCAGCTTGGGCTGTGACTGCTGTAGGAAGCTCAGACTGGCTCAGGTGAAGCTCCCAAAGTTTGAGGTAGGTGTCGGAGCCTGGCTGCAGCCTCTGAGCCTCTGGGCAAACGCCAGCATGGGTCTCCCAGGCTGCCCAAGGTTTCTCTCCAGCACTTGCTTTCCGGGGTTCTGTCGTTGCTGCTGATCCTTGGTGGGATGCAATGTATTCGCTTTGCTGCTAAAGTTGGTCCTGTTGCTGTAGGTGTGATTTATGGGTACTATAGAAATACACAGTAACGTATCACTGTCCTGAAAATTCAGATCTAACGTACCTTCTGTTATTTTTGACCAGACAAAATTGGACCCAATCTACCAGAAATCCTTGCCACCAGACTCCTTCTTGCTCTGAAGTCATTAAACCAAATATGTTGAAGTAGAAAAGTCTCTTGCAAAACATAGGCAAATTGCTCATGCCGCTCTATAATTATCTTCTGTAACATCTGATTTTGCGTTAAGAAGCTGTTTTGGCTAAGCAATGTAACACAATACAAGCCAAGGTGTATGTCCATAATTTTAGGCTTTAATAAACGTCATTGATTTTGTGGGCTAAGTCAAACTCTTATTGCTATTTATTTCACAAGTCATTAAGTATTGCCAGCTGTATGTGGGGAGTGGAGAGGACAGGAGAAGTGCAAGAAATAAGAACAGGACTTCAGCTTCTTAACCACATTTAGTTAAGACAAAATTTGGCTTGTGTATCTCTAATAAAAGAATAGGTATCTGAGGCTAGAAATTGACTGCTATGTTCTCATACTAAAAAATCCCTGACACAGGAACAGCAGCAAGGTGTGTGAGGTCAGCATATTAGCACAGATACTTATTTTGTAAATGAGTAATTATTTCTGTGGATTTTGGTCAAGGCTTGAAGATTACCTTGGGCCCAATTTAATGTCTTTTACACAAAGATACCTTCCAATGAAGTCATTGTATAAACAGCATGGGATTAAGCCAATATGCTATCCTGTAACTGGTTAGCAATTATTGTATGTATTTCTTTGGTACAGATACATCTTTTAAAGTACACGCTTGAGAAAAAGAGGGATTCACAGGCTGGTGTGTGCAAATGAAGAACATTTTTCTAAGAACTGCTGAAGGGCTTGCTTCTGTGGTTTTCACTTTTTTCTTTTTGCTTGGTGTCAGAGGTTTCTATAGCATTATCCTTTAGTGGAAAGAAAACTGTAACAGTAGTTAAAAATAAAAATTCCCTGCAAGAAGGTATATATTTGTAGCTTTGGGTAATAAAAGACACATGGTAGTAGGTCCAGAGGAACTACCAAAGAATTGCACCGTCAATGACAAATAAAGATCACTCAGTGGCAAAATATAATCATATTAAAAAAATCAATTAGTGCAGCCAATCCTTTCACCAGAGTTTCAGACATTACAGTTGTAAACAATTTGTAAACCCAGTCATTCATTTTAAGCATTCAGAAGATAATCCCAATGGTCTTCCTGTTGTATTTTTTGTTTTAGCACTTTTGGTATAGGGTTTTACATCCTTAAAGGATCATCAGCTTGTTAAAAGGCCCAGATACTTTATAACGTGTAATACCCAATAAAACCATCTTAATCTACAGCACTGTGAGGAAACCATTTCATTCTTCTAGATGACTGTAGCTCCTAGTATAGGTGGATAATCATCTTTTCTACAGGAACTGAATTAACTAGGGGGAAATTCTCTGAGGCTCAGTCCCTTTTGTGGAATGATGTGAAAATACACATGGTACTTCTAAATATGCTTATCCTTTGATTACAAAAATAGAAAACAAATACTTTAACTCCTATAGAGCAAGAAGTATCCAAATCAATATAAAACATATTATACTATGCAAACCCAACACATGATACGCAGGTATGTTTGCACCCGTGACACCTACCTTGGTTTAACAACTTACAGACTTATGTTGTAAGTTAATTCCTGGCTTCATTCATAATTTTGGGCTACCTGTGAAAATTGGTCAAAGAGTTCAAGTGAAATATTAGCATTTTCCAATGGGCTTGGAAGACACACAACGAGCTTTAAAAATCATAGTTTATGCTCTCTCCACTTAACTTGTCTTAGCATGTATACTGATAACACTCTCTTGTAATGGTGGTGGGCTACAATGGTATATCCAGATTTATCCTATGGGATCCCTGGGAGATGGGATCTCTGGACTAAAGGAACTAAAACCTGAGAAAATTTTCTGTGCTAGACCTGCCTATTCCCAACTGTCCCTCTTTCAGCCAGCTGAAGCCAGTGAAGACCATTTGTCTTTCATTGTCCTGTTTAGTGACTGAGAAAACAAAGCCAAGACAAAGGCAGCAGTAGCTTATTGCTGGCTTATTCCATTTTATGGTGGGAATAATTCATCTGTTGGCTGAGCAGAAGGTTTCTGCAAACTGTAAAGCTCCACGTACATGAAACCTGACCTGTGGGCATAAACCACCTAGAGTTCTCAGTGATAAAGAGTAAATACATAAGGCATTTGCTGCTCTCTCCAGCAGCATAATTTTTTACAACAGCACATGCCCTGTTTCATGAAGCCAAAACCACATGCATGTACTCCGTTTTATGGACCCAATAAACAGCAAAGCAGATTCCTTTAAGCAGTACCAAGAGCTAAAGAACACCTTCCATGTTATCACTGTCAAATACTGAACTTACCTAAGCAGACAATCTCTAACTCTGCGGAGATTCAGGACTTAACTGACACAATGAAGTAAGTACATTTGCACACTGCTTGGTTTCAGATATGACGCTATGTCCAGGACACTGTTGGATCACAGCATAGAGCCTTTTCAGAGCAGAACAGACATCTCCCTTGCCTGTAAAAGAAAAACTAAGAGAAAATAACAAATAATATTGAATCCTGAGTTTGTTTCACTAGGCATAATTACTACTGTCCTGATCCTCACTAAGTCTTGTCTTATTATTGATAGGGGAAAAAAACCATATGAGCATGATGAAGCTCCATTTTTGTTTTGTTTTGGCAGTAGGCAGGAAAAAGGTCCCAGAAAGCTTAAGAAATTACACTGTATGTGATTCAGATGAAGAGAAAGGTTAAATCAGCACCCTGAAAAACTGGTTCTGATGATCCCATTGTTGAGATTGTACATCTAGTAAAAAAGCAGACTTCCTGCTGCTCTCCAGCTATCATAGAATCATAGAATGGTTTAGGTTGGAAAGGCCCTTGAAGATCATTGAGTCCCACCCCCCCTGCCATGGGCAGGGACACCCCCCACTAGACCAGGTTGCCCAAGGCCACGTCCAGCCTGGCCTTGAACACCTCCAGGGACGAGGTCTCAACAACCTCTCTGGGCAACCTGTTCCAGTGCTTACCACCCTTAAAGTGAAAAACTTCTTCCTGATGTTTAATCTAAACCTGCCCTCTTCCAGTTTAAGCCATTCCACCTCGTCTTATCACTACATGCCCTAGTAAAAAGTTCTTCCCCAGCTCTCCTGTAGGCCCCCTTTAGGTACTGGAAGGTAGCAATAAGATCTCCCCGGAGCCTTCTCTTCTCTTCTCTTCTCCCTCTCTTCCCATACTAGCTTCACACTTCACTGTCAGAGATACACAATTAGCTGAAAGAAAGCATCAGAGAAGGTTGACCAATTCTCATACATATAAAATGTTTCTTTTCTTCAGTCTGGTTCTCACCTATCAAATCGTCATTTTTATGTGTTGGCCGTGGCACTGAGTCATGGACCTCCAGGCTGTGTAATGAGGCCATGAAGTCTATGGTATTAGGCTTTTTAATTAAATATGTAATTCCAGCTTTTACCCTTCTTAAAATAAACACATAAAATTGGGGAGAAAAAAATAAATACCTTTTTGTCTTCTCTCTTTGCTTTCATAAATGTACATGACATGCAACCTTGAACTTCCAGGTAAGCTTTCAAACCACGGCCTAATGTATTTAGATGTGACTCACTTATAGGTGTATTCTGTTCATCGTACCTTTTCTTATTGTTCTAATTGCTTTAAATATGGTCATACTAAATAGAAACTTCTCTTTAATACTTGTTAAAACCAGTCTGCATCTACTGAAAAAAATCACAGTTTTCACAGCATTCCATAACACAATAGTCATGCAAAGATAATAAAATATCCAAAAAGTTTTCTGATAATTGGCATTGATCAGGTATTTATTTACCCAATTTAGGAACAGAATAGGTTTTCATTCCTTAATTTCAAAATTATTCACCTCAAAGCTATGAAAAATACTTTTCTTGGATCAGATATTGTATTTGCTTTCAGATTATTATTTAGAGTCTAAGCCTCAAAACCTTGTCAGATTTCTCTCATCTAATAAAGGTTTCTTACATTTTTGTTCATACACTGTGCATTGACTCATAACCACTAAGTAAACTTTTTTTTTTCCTTCCCTTTTTGGCTCAAGATTTTCTGGGCAATTTTGCCTTTCCATTTTTATTGCATTCCCATGGCATGCTTAACATTCAACAGCAGGGTTTCTGCAGCTAATCTTTTAAAGGATGTCTACTTGGCTCTTTAAAAGCAGGTACAGACCTGACACCTACTCTGGCACATCAGCTCTCTGATAACCTACTTCCAGGTTATCAGAACCCCTACAGCAGAAGCTGTGGCTGTGTCTCCCTGTCGCTCACATATTGTATTAATATGTAAAAATACCTACTTTTCCATACACTCCAATTAAAGCTGAGGTACCTTTTTAACAATAGCAAAACTCTCTGCAAATCACTGCTTAAAAGGCTTTTTCTGGTGTAAAAGAAAGACGTCCACCAGCTGTTCATGTTCTTTGAGCAACTCACTGCTGCGTGACGGTGGGACTGTGCCTGCTGGTGCCCAGCAGCGAGCGCTCCTGGGAGTCAGGGAGGACCACCGAAAGCCACATGGTTATTACTGTGGGGAAGAACAAATACAAGGATCTGGTTTGGCAAAGCTACTTGAAACTCATGATGATTTGATTTTAAAGCACTTTATGGAGATTTAAACTTTGATGGCATTCAGAGTTGCATACAACATACTGGTATTTTATAGGTATGTTAACATTTTTATATGTGCAAACATTTATACTGAGAAAAGCACAGGATAACTGTAATAATGTAAGAGAGAACAGACACTCGCATGCATGGTAGCCTGGCTTTGCACCCATAAGTTTTGCTGTTTATTCACATAAAAGGAAATCAAGCTTTTCTAGATAATTTCTTACTATTGCAAAAAAAAAAAAAAAAAAGAAAGAGAAAGGATCAATACACAAATGTCCAGGTGCAAAGCATGCTAGATGAGAGAGAAAAATAAATCTTCATATTCTTTGTAGTCTATGTATCAAACATTTACCTTAGCTATCCAGTGCAAAAACATGGAAATTTGCACTAATTAAATGCAACGAGGGCTCATAACAAAGAGTACACAAAAATACCTAAAGGGCATTTCTTCTGTCTTCCTCAAAATAATTAGTGGCTTTCCCCTAAGTGTATGTTTGTAGCTGTCTAGGATTAAAGGAAAATACATGGGTAACAAAGGGCCAAAGAACAGTATGTTCCCTGTGGAAAAAGATGAGTAATACAGTGTAGAACTAACGGCAGTCACTGGTATCTGAAACAGTCACTTCACAGGTTTGTTTCTTCATCTCTGTTGGAATGATGTGGCATTTACCTACACCAGGAGCACTTCTGCCCCACAGTTTCCAGAAGTAGCTGTCTCAGTAAGACATTTCTGGTTTAACCCCTTTTCCTTTCCCAGCTGTTTCCCCAAGGCTGAGGAAATAACATCACCAGCCAGTGTGTCATGACCAATTTCTAATTTGCACAGAGGTACAGGCAGGTAACAGGCAGCCCGCCAGTGGGGCTGTACATCCGATCCTGTTGGAAGAGAAAGTGTGAAAACATTCGTATTTTAACGACGAAAGGTAAACCAGTGCGTAGGCAGAGGACACGCAAAATTTCAAGGGCCCACAGGGTGGTTTAAAGCCATAAGAGTGACTCCTGGGCTGTTCGGAGGGCAGAGCAGTGTGGGGCCAATCCCTTCCTCCCCAGCCGTGGCCAGTTGTGCCGGCAGATGTGCTAGTGGCTATGCTTGGATGTAAATGCGCTTAGGCGTATAGCACCCTGGCTGAATTTCGGATATTTTAATTCAAGAATTGCAGCATGTGGAGAATTGTTCAGACACGGTGAGCTGTGCCTATATATCTTGCTTAAGGAGGAGGTATCTGCAGATGGAATTTTAGATTTGTTTAAAGTAGATAATTTTTCTATGCCAAAACAATGTGTTTGGATAGCAAATCACATTCAGATACTATTAGAAGGTATACATTTCATTATACATATTTATAAAATATTTTGTATGGCTGTTAATTTTAGGCCTCAATTGTGGAAGCTTTCTACCTTTAAAAGTGCTTTGTCTCATTCTTCTCTTCTCTGTAATGGCCTTTATTAGTGTATTCCCATTAAAAAAGTGAATGCTTCAGCAATACCTTGCTTATAATTTCTGATTGTAAGATTAAATTAATACTTTGAAACTTTATGTTCTATGCATTTGTCATTCCCAAATGCCAAAGTTTGAGTTGCAGTTGCAGATTAAATGTGAAGAAATTATTAGCTGATCACAGAAGATTAAATAAAATCCATTAGCTAACTTGAAAAACTTTTTTATAATGCTCATTCCCTTCAGTTCACCAGGCATCTTTTTATTTTTAAGTTTGTTTTGAAGGAGAAAATAGATACTCTGCTGTCTTCAGAGTGAATAGTAGATGCAAATTGTTAACTAAAAGTGTTTTCATTTGACTTTGTCTGGCATATGCTTTTACAGAAATATACTACAAGTCTTTATGCCAATACTGGCCTTCCAGTACCCAAAAGGGGGCCTAGAGGAGAGCTGGGGAAGGACTTTTTATAAGGGCACATAATAATAGGATGAGGGGGAATGGCTTCAAACTGAAAGAGGAGAGATTTAGATCAGATATTAGGAAGAAATTTTTTACCCTGAGGGTGGTGAGGCACTGGAACAAGTTTCCCAGAGAAGCTGTGGATGCCCCATTCCTGGAGGTGTTCAAGGCCAGACTGGATGGGGCTTTGGGCAACCTGGTCTGGTGGGAGGTGGCCCTGCCCATGGCAGGGGGGTTGGAACTCGATGATCTTCAAGGTCCTTTCCAACCTAAACCGTTCTATGATTCTATGAATACTAAACTTCCGCAGCTGACACCTGATTTAGTGCTTAGAAGCACAGAGGACAGGAAGGACCAAGATCTAGGCAACTCAAGCCATCCCCTGGAAGACTTGTAGAGGAACATACTTTGTTTTCTTCTTTGAGATGGCAAAAAATATGCATTTTGTGTGGAATGTACTTGTTTCACAGGAAGCCTGATTAATTAGCCTTTATGCAGATGGAGCTCACAGAGGAAACCACCCCCAGCCTGTGCCAGCCAGTGCAGTGCCTTTCCCACCATTTGTACTTCCACGGACTCTCTGCCGGGTGCCCCTTGGCTCCTTCCCATCCTCATCATCCCAGAAGTGGGAATGGGTGCCTGCTCCTTCACCTTTACGTTCAGTGATGAATAAAACCCCTAGAATTAACTTAGGCAATTATTTCCCAGCAAAGAGATTATGGATGGAGTAAATTAGTTGTTGTGTACCAAAAATTCCCAAACAGGAGAAAAAGAAAAGAAAGAAGGTCATTGAGCCTTCAAATTAGTACTTGGTATCACACAGAAGTCAAGTGTCTTTTCAGACTGGTTTTAGGGACTTGGCGTCAAGCATCTGGTCTCTAGCACAGATTCTATGGGGAATATTCCCAGCATGAAGCTGAGAAGTGTTAAAAATTACAGTTCATGAAAGTAATGTCATTAAATAACTTTTGCCTTCACTGTATTTTTTTTTTCCTCTTTTAAATCCTTTCACAGCAGCATTTCATGGGACCCAGAGAACTTTTTTTTTCTTCTCTGTCTCATTTTTTGGAAAGCGTTCCTCTTCTTCCTTTTGCCTTCATATTGTGTTATTCCTGACCTCTTGCTCATCTTTTATTACTCTCCAGTTCCTAGCTCTATTATTCAAGCTGATATTGCAGCTGTGATTTCTATTTTTTCTTTGCCCTTTTTGGCTTTGCCCGGCATTTCATTAGCAGGCTCATGGGGAGCATTTATACTGTCTCACTGCCATGACAGAGTTCAGTGGGATTTACTAAAACTGATTCCTTGGCTATATCTGCTTCCAGTTACGATTAGAAACCTCTTTCCACTGAAGCGCATCGAGGAGATCAAATTCAGATCTGGTGAAAGCACACACAAGCACAGCGAGGCACAGAAGCCGTCAGCGAGGTGCAGCTTCTGAGACCACATCTCGACTCGGACCATGGCATATCAGTAAAAATCTCCCCCAAGTAACTACTTTTTAAGTCTAAATACCGTTCCTGAAAGCCATCCTGCAGGAGCAAGCTCATGTCCCCTACAGAATAACCTGCAATATCAGAGCTCAGATATTGTGATCGAGCAGCGGAGGGCCACAATCAGCTGAAATAATTCACGGATGGGTTTTTATTTAGAGCTTTTCAGGACAATATATTTAATTTTCCAAAGGAAAGCAAAACACAGAGACTTTTCTTTGCTGCAGAAAGGCATGATAGCTAAGATACTGTGCATTCATCCCTTTTTTATCTTGTGCCACACAGGTTCCAGGTTCAGTTCTCCCCTCCTGCAGCAGCTCCCCTGCTCCCACGTACCTTCATAACTTTCCTTCTGCCCTCTTTTTTTCTTTCTCCCCCACCTCCTTTGTTGCCTTTTAAGCTTACTGAAAATAATGAACTCCTGTGGCCTTCAACCTTTCTAATGTCTCTGCTTATTTCTGTAAGTTAGTTTTGGCTGTTAGGTTATGTTATAATGTTCCAGCACAGATATTCTTTTTGTGATGACAGTAAATAAGATACACACAGACTTTTCTGTTTATTTTTTCAGCTGTTCATTTATAGTAAATTTTAATAAAAACTGTGAAACAATTTTGTTCCGTGGGGGAGGCTTGACACAAAAGTAGAACAATAATGTGCCAAAAATGCGTTGTTATGATCTTTCAGATGGGTACTGTCACTAGGAGGGGTCTGCACTTCAGTCAGTATGAACATGATAAAGTATGAACAGTACAGCTGCAAACTCCCTTTGGATAATGCTGCAAAACATATGGAAAACGTTTCCTGACTTACAAAAAATAATATTGGGGCAGAATATAGTAAAAGGACCAGGTCAAAAGGGTGCATAAAGCGTTAGTGCAAACCTTAAGTGCAATCTTGTAGTCATAAATTCCCTACTAATGAAATGTATATGTAATTCTTACAGCCCCTCCATGTTTGAAAAATCTATAGTGTTAATAAAGTGACATAGTTAGAAATCTATACGGGAACTTATTTATTCATTATTTATTTTAAGAGATGGCCCTGAATCTAAACATTCCGTTTGGGAAAGTTTGGATTGTGATTTAGGTTCAAATCTGTACTTTTCTGGCCAGGACCCATTCCTAATTCTGCTTGGTTTGCACACCCAAGTGCTGCCTCATTTAATCCATCTTCCCAAAAGCTGGACATTGAGCTGGCAGCCCTGCAAGTCCACGTCAGGGCCACCAGCCGGGCCTCTTCTCCCTGTGGAGCAGGGGCTGGAGCCATGGCATCCCTGCCTGGAGCTGCCGATGTGCTCAGGACAGGTCCCAGCCTTCCCCACCTGCCTTTGAAAAGGTTTTGCTCCCCCAAGGTAGTGCTGGAAAGGGCTAAGAGGGTCCCCTCCCATGTGTGGTAGCCCGTACCCTCTCTCCCTCTGCCAGGAGAAGATCTGACAGGGGAAAAGCCCTCCCTCCACCCCAGACTTGGACAGGATTTGGCAGGAGGTCACAGAATCACAGAATGATCAGGGTTGGAAGGGACCTCTGGAGATCATCTAGTCCAACCCCCCTGCCAGAGCAGAGTCACCTACAGCAGGTTGCACAGGATGGCATCCAGGTGGGTTTGGAATGTCTCCAGAGTGGGAGACTCCACAACCTCTCTGGGCAGCCTGTTCCAGTGCCCTGCCACCCTCAAAGTAAAGAAGTCCCTCATTATGTTTAGATGGAACTTCCTATGCTCAAGTTTGTGCCCATTACCTCGTGTTCTATCACTGGGCGCCACTGAAAAAAGACTGTTCCCATCCCCCGGCACCCTCCCTTTAAATATTTATAAGTATTGATGAGATCCCCCTTCAGTCTTCTTTTCTCCAGACTGAAAAGACCCAAGTCCCTCAGCCTTTCCTCATAATAAAGATGTTCCAATCCCCTAATCATCTTTGTAGCCCTTTGCTGGACCACCCCACCCCAGCCTCTGCTGGCTCAATCTGGCAGAGGGGTCTGGGCTTTTGATCCTCTCCAAAAGGGTCAAGTGGAACCAAAAGAAAAAGTGGATAAAGCCAGCCTGCTGATACGGAGGAGCATGCAAGCACCTGGGCCAGAGGGGAGGACTCCCAGACAAAAAATGAAAACGAAAGTCTCTAGCAGGAGTTAAGCAGCAGGAGCCCAACCCCATGCTTGATAAGCCCAGCTGATTTAACAAATCTCCTGGGTGGCTGCAGCAGTCTCCACCTGTGCTACTGCTGGCAGGATCACGTCCCACGACACTTGCCAGCAAAAGGGTCAGCAAACACGTCAGCGTGAGGCACGGCGGGAAATACCTCTGAAGTCAAAAAAAACTCATTTCAGGCCTCAGGAGGACTAACCCTTTTTAATGATTATGATTGAGTACCTCTTACCTGGGGTAAGAGCCACAAGGAGCGGGATGTAAGTGCTTCTCTGTACTCTAAATTGACTCTGTCACCTTTCTCTGGTTTTTACTTGTTTTATAATTGCTCACTTGATCCTACCAAAAATAAACTAGCACGATCAATGAAATAGGTAGACCGTGGGAGCAATGAATATCCACATGATTAAGGGTTTTCAGGCTTAGGTCCTAAATAACCATAATTGCCACTCTATTATCTACAGAGGTAGGGAACAGAGAAAGGTGAAGAAAGAAGTTGTTACTGGGAATTTATGATAAAAAACCTGTCCTCACACAGGAACAACTATACTCTTTCAGATAGCAATCATTAAATTCCAATAACTGAATTAAAGCAATAAAATGTTGCAGGGTAAATAGTAGAAACAAAGAGTACTCTTCATACTAAACTTCCACAGCATGAAGAATCATCAAAAAGGTCAATTTTTGCCCAGAGAGCCTGGTCTCCGGTACAAATGCTGGAGCAGGACGGACCCCTCCAGACAGCTGAAACATCCAGTATTAGACTTCTGCCCTGTGAACAGCAGAGACATACCAGGAGGAATCTGTTATCAAAGCTAAATTTTTGTCTTACACCAGGGGTGGGATGCAGTTAGGGTCCTGATCTGCAGTTGCACAGGTAAGAGAGGACGTGGGATAGTGATATACAGCTGATATGCAGTCTAAAAATAGTCTGTGCTGGAGTGGCCACTTTAAGTTGCTTACACCTTCCTGCTGTTACTGAGGGGTGTGTTCTTCCTAGTCTTATTCCCATTTCTCAAATTTATCAGAACTGCCCTGCAGGAGTGGGAAAAGAGGTAAGGCAAGGGAAGAAAGGAAGATGTGATATTACCCGCTCAGTCACTTTTTTTCAGGGTGATGAGTGGCAAAAGAATACAAAATGCATTTTCCCTTAAAGGGAAAAGAATGTTTTGCTTTTTTCATGAATCAGTGTGTTAGAAACATTCCTTCTTCACTGCTTTATTTACATACATATGGCCCTTAATGAAGAACATTTTTTGCTGAAACAATGAAGCAATGTTGGGGTTTAAGATAAATTATTGGCAAAATTAACCAAAGTTCTAGGAAGGGTCATAGCGAGAGGATGATGAACTGAAGTCAAGTGAGATAATTGGCCCAAAATAGGGTAAGAAACACGGCTCACTCTGCTTATTTAGGTGCCTATTAAGCTGATTGGCTGCCCCGTCTTTTTTGTTAGATGAGCTTCACATGAATTTCTGATTTCACACACTCCGCTGCAGTAACCTGAAGCACCTACCCAGCTGTGCCAGCTGCAGGGAGAGCTCAGCCAGCATGGCTCTGAGACAGAAAGTGTCACCCTGCCTAAGGCACAGGGTGCCAGGGCCCCTCACCTTCCTCTAGTGTGTTCACTACTTGATAGCAATTGAGCAACCAGTTAGTCAAATGGTTCACGAGCTCTTGACAGGGAAAGAAAGAGAGAAAGAAAAATGCTCGGTCATAGAGATGCTAAACCAAAATTTTGTGAATGAATTCACTCAACGTGCCAAGGACAGGCTCAGAATAACTCATTATTGCTAACAGACCTGGAGGCAAAAAGACTAAGTTAATATTTTCATTAATATTTGCACAATCTTTGCAGAAAAAAACACAGCAGAGGAACACATCAGAAAATCACGTAGTTTTTGCAAGTGGATACAGCCATATAAACAGACCCTGTGAGACACTAAGGGCTACTGACCATCACGAGAGGGAAGGGTCCGTCAAGTGCCAGCTGGTGAAGAAATGAAGCAGCGTGTGTGCATGGAATATGGTCACTCTTATCCACCTAGCAGCTGTTTGCCTGTTTTCAACACTGACGGTGCACATGCTGGATGTAATGACAGCCTGCTCGGTGATACCTGTGCTCCAGAATATTTGGAGAAGGACCAGCTGCTCACTACAGGACCCAAGTCCTTTGGAGTCAGCTCACTTCTGTTACAAATCTGACTCTCTCTGGAAGTTATTTGATCTGATTAGTACACAGGTGCAAGGAGGCCACCACAGCAATTGTTTACTAGGAAACTTTAAGAATCCTAGAAAATCTTCCAGAAGAAACCAGGTACGTCAAGATACTAGTAAGAAGAAGAAAGTGCCTTTGTTTCAGCAGAGAAACAAGTGGAGAAGATAATATTTGTCACTTAAGGGTGGGTTTATGAACATCTTATGTTCATAAACCAGGATGCTGAAATCCTGTGCCATATTGCTACGAGAAATAAATATGGCATCATGTCTCACTTTCAAATCTAAGAGCTCCATATCGCATAGGAGGCCCAGACCATAGACCTGTCAAAATATGATATAAGGGAAGTCAAGAGATGGTGTATGGATATTTGCTTTGCCATCTCTGTTGGACCACACTAAAATCTGAACGCAACTAAAAAGCCAATATAAAAGCAACACCTATTCACTAATCTGTTTCTACACACTACTGTCCAGATTTGTGAAAAGAAGCAGTAGGCATGCCACTATGTTGGACTGCTCTCTGCAAGACCTGTGGAGCCTTTGCTGGGGGAAAGGTGAGGGCCAATAGTTGGGAAGATGATTTACTAGACACCTCAGGACCAGAGCACTGATAACCCTAAGAAGGAAATTTCAGCAACAGAGCTGCAGGCAAAGCGTTGCTCACATGATGTCTCCTGAGAAGCGGAGGTACTCCCTGCAGTCCAGGGTACAGATGAGACTCTGTGGCCTGTAACACGTTGCCTCCCTTTTTTTTTCCCAGAGTTATTTCCATTCATTTATTTCCCCAGATGGTGATTTCACGATTAACATGGAATATATTAATTAGCTTCTTGCAGTCTGTAGTTCAGTCAAGGAAATACAGAAAACCAGAGGCAGCAGCTGCTAGAAGTCAAGCTCCTTTTTCTTAATATGAAAAGAGCAGCCTGGCTCTTACCGGGGCAGTAGTGCTGTCTCCTACAGTTACAGCACATTCGGGGAGCACCAGAGTTCAAAAGCATTCTGCAAGGTCCTGGTGTCAGGGCGAGGATATTTGAGTCCTTGACTCCAGTCCTTATCCTTTTACAGGACCAAGGATTTCAAATGTAAGCTTCAAATAGCAATTAAAAATAGCAACTAAAAGCATTCTTTAGGTATTTCATGTTGTCCTTGTTCTTTGTCTGTTATACACCTGCCATGGAAAATGTTGGATATGAAAAGTGCAGCAAGTTTCGACAAATGATTTCTTGTTTAATTAGAGGTATGTAAGGTTTACATACAATACAAGATGGAAGCCAACAGATTGCTCATGGGACATCCTCTGAGTGCCTATAATGGGGCCGAACTTGTAGCTCTTTGTTTTACGTGTACAGGTCTGATAGCTCTCAGACTAAAGATCTCAGAAAAATAGTTCAATTTCAAATATAGCTGCATGTTCCTCTTCCACAAAGACACATCTGTCCTCACTGTGCTGAATCAGGAGGTATTTCTTTTCTACTTCGAAAAACCAACATCTTAGGGCAAAATTCAATTTTAAAGCTGTATAGTAGAGGCTGGATGTATTTCCTTTTCACAGCAAGATGTTATTGTCATTGATACATAACTTACACCTGTATTTGCAGAGCAGAGTCCAGCCCCACTCTTTTTGTACGTGTATAGATTATACATATATACACACACATTTTATATATATTTTTATATATATGAAATGATGATTTTCTGGTCCATACACTCTTCAAAAAGCAATATGGGGAGGGACGCTGGTCTCTTAGCACTTCTGCATTATGATCTACTGACCCTGAAAATAGGGTCAGAAGGAGGTCTCACTGCTAACTGGAAAACTAATCAATATAATTCTACCAAAGGGCTGGTACACACCAAGTAATATGGTCCCTTCCCCCTCAGCAAAAGTCCGTGCCTCGCTGTAGAGAATATAAACATCATGGTTTGATACTCAGGGAAAAGAAAAAATATCAACCAAACACAAAGCTTTATGCTTTGTGATGCTGCGGATATCACCAAGCCATATCACGGTTCTCAAATTTTAATTCTGAGCAGTTTGATCAGTTATGTTTTACAGCTTGGGCTTCGTTCTTTAGTAAGAAATGTAGAATTGTGTCTTTTTTTTTTCTTCTTCTACAGTAAACAATAACAGCCAATGATGACAAAATTATTTTCTTCTCTGTCCCTTCCCTCTCTCCTTCTGCCCCCCCAATATTACAGGTACACAGTGAGAAAAATAAGCTGGTCTTACCCTACGCTGACTCGTACTCACAGCGATGGAGAGTAGCCCTGCACAGCCTGGAGGGATGCCATCATACACCAGGGCTGCATTTGATTCCAATCAGGTACTTTTACTGAGAAAGAGAGCAAGACAAAGGGTAAAAGGTCACTGGTGACTAATTTTCTGAAAACCAGCAGCTTGTGTAAGTAATAGAACATTTATTGTATTTCTCTGTCATCCCAGCAATGAGCTAGAAAATCCATAAGAATTCCCAGCACTAGCCTTTATTAAAGTATAGCCCTGGATTAGTTTAATGTCCAATTTAAAGTCACTGCCAGCACCTACTTTACTCACTTTTCTTAAAGAGAGCTATTTTCCCCCAGTTACTTCCCAATTTAAGTTGCCAAGAATATATTTTTCCTTAATAAAAAGTAAGGTTTCATCTATTTTATACATATCTATATGCGCGTGTGTGTGTATGTTGAGGAAAGAGCATGTGAGTGCTGCATTCCTACATTAGAGTTACTTTCTCCACACTGAAATATTAAAGCATAATCGAAGCAGGGCAAATAGTGCAAAATCCAAGCACAGCTTTCCAAAAAGCAACAGCACAGGAGTCACAAACTCCCTTTACAATGTTTGCATCCCTTCCTTTTGCTCTGTGTAAACATTCATATGGTTTCAAAATATTATTTCTCTGAAATGATGTTCGTAGAGCTTGACTCTGTTGCAGTTGAGACAGAAACTGGTAAGCAAAGGAGCTCCTCGGGTCCATACCCAAGCCACATGGCTAAGGCTAATCAGCTTGAAAAGAAGGGAAAAATGCCCCTTCTCCAGCGGGAAGCTGCCAAGTGCTTGTGGTGGTTGTGCTCCTTGTCTGTAATGATTTGACTGGAGACCCTGAGTGGCTTGGTAGCGCTGCAGATGGCAATCAGCATTTTCAGCCAATATACTTGACAGCTATAAACACTGTTATTGGACCTTCGGTGACATCCTTGATACACGTTAACCCCACAAAATGTAATTACCCTCTAGACTAGACTAGAACAACGAAAGAGAAACACTGTTTTGTGTCAAGTGAGTGCTCACCTCTTCCAGAGGGTTTTATTAGGCAAATTGGTTTTTGCTGGCTCAGATTTCACTACATCTATGCCTAGAGGAACTTCCTGGTGAATCACCTGAATCACACGTACCCTCCAAAGCATGCTGTCCCAGTGTGTCTCCATGTGAATTACACCCAAGCAGATGCTGTATTATCTGTACCGGCCACCAAAGTCCTTCAGAAACAAGGCCACCGCCCTCTCGTGCCTGTAAGGGTGACTGCTCTGTGAGCAGTCCTGAGCTGCTTGGTAGAAGCCACTGCACTGGGGAAAGCTTCCACCATCTGGAACCCACTGCGACTCTGGAAATGCCTCTCCTCCTGCTAACACAGCTGTGAGTCTCTGCACAGTGCCAAGAGTGCCAGTCTCCTCCCTGCATGTCACCTTGTGCTTTTCTCTGCCAATGTCCAGTGTACCTTTTCATTGTGAGAACAGGGCAGATGGGAAGAGCTCTCAGGAGAGAGAGGTTCTGCCACGGTAGGTGGTCTTTCACATTGAGCATTTCCAGCAGCTCCCCTCTTCACTTTTGGTGTTCTTCATCCTGACAGGCATCATCAGAGCGGTCAGTACTGGAGAAGACACATTCCTGTTCACTATACCTGTTGTCAGTTTTGATTTGCTCAGGTACTCAGGAACCTCGGAGAGAAGGGGAAGGCAAGAGCCTACCTCAGTACCACCACTCCAGGCTGCCCTCCCATCTGAGGTGTCAGCAGCTTTCTTCATTCACAAGCGAGCACTGATTTTTGGTCTTTTCTGCTACAGTGTCCAGACTACAGCAGATTTCCTGTACCTGATTGCACTTCCCACTCCTGCCCAAGTTCCCAGAGAACATGATGCATATTCTACCGGGGGAATAAAAAACCCCAATAAATAGAACAAATTTTTCTTCAGAAAATTTAAATTCCTGGTCTAAATTCCCTGCCATGTCCAGTTCATAACTCATGCTTATGACATCACAGCCAGGAACCACAGCTGGACAAGGCAAGTGTTTAATATGAAAGTTTTCCTGTACAGCCAAAGTTAATTAGGCAGGATTCATGTTTTACATTTATTATATATAACTAATGTACACTTTCAAACACATCTGAAACAGTATATTGTAAATTCACAAATTCTGGATTTAATAAATTATTATTTTTTTTAGGCAGCAAGCCTATGAAATACTATTTGATGAAACTGTTTGTGCTCCCATACAAGCCAGTTACTTGGTGGATATATAATTACACATGCTTTAAATCAACATGGATGCTACAATTAAAATCAAATTCACAGCTCTTTAACTCATTCTTTTTGCCATTTAGGTATTTATATGAGAAAAAAAAAAGGTTGAAGCTTGTAGTTAAAGCTAAAAAAAGCACAAGAGGTATAATATATGGATAGGCAGATCGCTGTTTCAGTATAGTCAGTTTGATGGTGACAATACTCCTGTGCCCTAGGGTGGTTTTCAGGTGAACAAAAGATGCAGAAACAGCAGGTCCTGTGCCCTAGGGTGGTTTTCAGGTGAACAAAAGATGCAGAAAAAGCAGGAATTTGTTAAAGTAAAGTAAGTTGTCCATTTTCACAAGTATCACTTCATGAAAACCTTTTTGATTTTCACCAGAGGAAATCCCATCAGAGGACACACAAGAAAAGAGACAACCTGTTCACCCAAGACCAACAGAAGCCAATGGTTTGTTTGGGGCAAAACTCAGGAAAACTGAACCTGCCAACACGGTGACTTCAGAAAGGAGGAAACACCTAACAAAAAAAATTTGTTTCGGTCTGTGTCTGGTATGGTATACAGATTGCACAATACAATTGCTTTGCATTTAATTTTGATCATGCAAGCTTCCAGTTCAAGAGACGGCAAAGTGCAGTAGTTACTCTCCTTTCCTGTGCCTTTCAAATCTCTGCTCTTCAGAGAGCAGGCAAGGCGGAGAATGTGGCCAGGTGCTAAATGGAAGTAAAATTTACTGAGGCAGGAACCCCAGGAGACATTACCAGCTGGTTACAATTACCAAGGTTCAAAACCTGAGTTAGAGGAAGTTAAGATGGTGGATGGAACTGAGCAGGAGGCAACAATAAACTAATATGGTTTTGAAAGGAGACAGAAAACTAAGTAGAAATGGGAGTATTCAAGTACTGGATATAATCTGGGGCATATTAAGTGGAAGAAATAAATCAAGCAATAGCTTTGACCACATGGTACAGAGATGTGTTTTCCTTTATAATTTGTGAAAGGATGGCAATTTTTGACAGAGTTTTTAAGAATCAGCTGGACACATATTGGAGATGAAGAGGTAAATCTGCAAACCCACACCACTGAAAATCTGGAAAGCCTGACAGGAGTACTCTTACAACAGCATAAGGCCTGAGTTTAAGCAGCTTCAGGCCAATACAGTGCGTCCAGAGATTACTAAAGCATTAGGTATGACAGTTCCAGTTAAATGTTAACTAGAAGCAAACAGTACTTTTTCACGGAAAGCGCATCAGTGAAAAATGACAAATGATGTTAAAAATAAGTAAAAAGAGAGCGTAAAATACTGTATGCAAAAAGATCATGTTGTAATCATGAGAGTTTGAATGGCTTTCAGAGCAGCAGTTAAGTATATAAGTCAAAGAAAAAAAGAAAAATGCAATTAATGCTAACAAGAGAACACACCCTCTAAGTACAATGTAGCACTGTGATGGATTGGCTCTAGTCATGGAGCCTGTTGTTCGTGTTTATGCCTCCATCCATGCAAAGTGACTCGCAAGAAAGAGATCTTAAACAAAAAAATCTAAAATCTTGAGCCTACTAAATGTAAGGAGCAAAATATGCAGTGAAGTCTTGGGATGGGGGAGACTGGTGCATTTTTCAATAAAACCATTTTGTGTTATAAAGTGTCAAAACATTTTTTAATTGTGTAAAGACAGTCTTTGATTAAATTTTTGGTCAAAGCATGTAGAAAGAACAGCTACTAACCCAACAGCTGGGGCATATGTATGAATTGTATTAACCTCGATTTCTCTCTACTGTAGATGAACTTTGGATAAATAATTATTTGACTAGAAAAAGATAGACTGATCACATAATCTAGTGACTTGGGCACTTATCTGGAATGGGACAAGGGCAGAAACTTGATCCCGTATCCCATACAACCCACAGATCTCCAACAAGCACTCTAGCCACTAAATTATTGATTTTACTGAATTAACCTGAACATATTGAATTAACCTTACACATATATTCATTTGGTGTCTTAAGCCCCTGCCACCATACTCACAAACAGGATTTTTTTTTTAAGTTCCAGTTCTGTTCTGAGAAAGAAAAATCTAACCAATTTGCTTCACACCACCATAAAAAGTTGTAAATAAAAGTACAAACATTACAGGAATAGACAGGAGTTATTATGCATGGATTTTTTTCTCAAGTATTTTAGAAGCAAGAGGTCACCAAGAAGATCATGAGGCCCCTTATGGCTGATGACAAGACTAATTTGTTGACAGAAGATTTAGCATTACTTAAGAATTATATGAATTCTTTTTATCAAAGGGAAGAATGGCTGATAGATACCAGAAACAGATTTATTTCCCTAAGGAGGAAGAAGAAATACTAAAGGAAATCAATATCAGATCAGAACAGGTGATTGAGAAATCTGAATGCTCTATTTGCAGGAAAAAAGAGAAGTTTCTTATGGCATTTTTTTCCTCAAAAAGGCCACGATTGTGGTCTTAGCATTCTTATAATTTGAAAAATGGAGAATCAAGACTAAAGAAATTCAGAAAGATTCAAACTAATTAGTTTACACCAGAAGCATCTCCAGATGAATGGTATTTCATCTGATGAAATTCAACAAGGGTAAGTGTAGGGTGCTGCATCTGGGGAGGAATAACGCCATGCATCAGTACAGGTTGGGGGCTGACCTCCTGGAGAGCAGCTCTGTGGAAAGGGACCTGGGAGTCCTGGTGGACATCAGGATGTCCATGAGCCAGCAATGTGCCCTGGCAGCCAAGAAGGCGAATGGCATCCTGGGGCGCATCAAGAAGAGTGTGGCCAGCAGGTCAAGGGAGGTCATCCTCCCCCTCTACTCTGCCCTGGGGAGAACACATCTGGAGTACTGTGTCCAGTTCTGGGCTCCCCAGATCCAGAAGGACAGGGAACTGCTGGAGACGGTCCAGCAAAGGGCAACGAAGATGATTAGGGGATTGGAACATCTCTCATATGAGGAAAGGCTGAGGGACTTGGGTCTCTTTAGTCTAGAGAAAAGAAGATTGAGGGGGGATCTTATTAATACTTACAAATACTTAAAGGGAGGGTGCCAGGGGGATGGGAGCAGTCTTTTTTCAGTGGTGCCCAGTGATAGGACGAGGGGTAATGGGCACAAGCTTGAACATAGGAAGTTCCATCTTAACATGAGGAGGAACTTCTTTACTTTGAGGGTAGTGGAGCACTGGAACAGGCTGTCCAGAGAGGTTGTGGAGTCTCCCACTCTGGAGACATTACAAACCCACCTGGACGCTCTCCTGTGCAACCTGTTGTAGGTGACCCTGCTCTGGCAGGGGGGTTGGACTAGATGATCTCCAGAGGTCCCTTCCAACCCTAACCATTCTGTGATTCTGTGATTTCAAAACAGTTTGTTAAGACAAACTGGATGGGAGATTACATTTTTCACCTTTTTATCCACTTCATCTGGTTTTAAAGAAAACAACTCAGGATGTGAAGGTGAGTTTCACAGCAAAGGAGCCCTTGGGCTGGGCTTGTGATCTATCAAGAACCAGACATTGTCAGTTGAGGAAGAAGCAGGTGCAGCAGTCCTTGCAGGAGAGCAAGCTGGAAGCAGCGGGAGTCTTGTCCTCAGAGCTGATTTGTGGTTTTTGCTGTTCATTTGGAAATCAAGCTCCTACTCTCATAAGTATTTTCCTTCTTGAGTTCCTTTTCCTTCTCTCCAACAATTTTTTTCAAAGTAATCACAGGCTTTGTGTACACAGCAGAGAGGAGACAGATATTATTGCAGAAAACACAGGAGAAACTTAAGCTCCTTCTTAAACAACTTCTGAGCAACAACTAAGATTAATGGTATGAGTCCTCCAAAAAGTGGAGCATGACTGATCATGTCTGGTTGCAGCATGATGGTTCTACCCAAACAGAACCAAGATTTCCAAAACCACCACTATTTAACATGCCTCTTCTTATGAGTATTTGATATAAGATAACTTGATCACAAGTTTTGAGCACTCCCATCACATAATGAGTTCTCAGAGCTCAGCACTGCTGAAACCTGAGAGATGGCCACCAGGAACGAGGACTTCAAAGACAAATACCAGGTTTTGACATGTTTTTTGACATGTGAGCTGTCCTCACAGCATAACCTAGGAAATATCCACAGATTTCACTAAAGAGGCACTTCAGCACTTGCGTTGTCCCTGGGCTGCAGACAACCCTCTCATGATGGTGTTGCTCCAATTACCCAGGCTGAGGGATCAGCTGGAGCACGACATGGCTCTCTTCCTCTCAGCCTATTCACCCATATTTCCCTCCCATGGAAACAGGGGAGGGAAAGGCATCTGAGCCTTGTCCAAACAGGGAGATGGAGGCTGGTCAGGGGGCACATCTGGAACGGGACGGCCCTCAGAGGTCCCGGGGTTCGGCCAGACTGTGTCAAAGAGGAAACGTCAGAGCACATCGATCAGACAAAGTGCAGTTTTGTTTCCCGCCACACGCTGCTTTGTAGATTTATAACTTCACAAACAATCCTAATAAAAACAGGAATTCTTTCCACACTAAGCTGCTCCTCAGCATGAATAAGAAAACGGGAATCAGGCTAAGTTACCTAATACCAGCTGCCGATTCTTCAAGCATTGGGGGAAAAGTGAAGAAGAAATATGTAAGCTTCAAGTACAACTATAATAATCTGTGGTCTCATTATAACGAGCTGTCACAGAAAGATGGAGAGTATCCACGTGAATTTCAAGTGTTTCAAATAAATTTGGCTATATTGAGCATTGAGCCCTACCTAAAGATCAAGAAAATGAACTAAGGACTAATAATTGCAGGATATTATAGAAATAGTAATCCACCTAGAGATTAACATATAGTCTATAAAGGTGCAATTTACCATTTGAAATTTTTGCAGGGAGACAGCAGAAGACACGATGGAGGCTTCAATAAAGCTACAACGAGTTTACAAAATACTATTGACTTTTTCAGCTTGAGCTCAGGAGAGTTTAAATGCAGAGACCAGCACCAAGCATACTGAATCAGAGCCAAAGGCAAAAGCGCAGGTGTCTAAAGGCAGCTGTGCTTCCCAGGCTGCAAGGGAGATGGTCTCAGGGCAGCCACTCTTCCACCACCAGTAAAAATGGTCTTTCCAAGCTGGGAAAATTATTCAAGGCAGCAGACGAGGCCTCAGAACCCTGACTCCAGGTGTAGCTATCATATATATACATCAAGTATGTACTGCTACTTAAAAAGACATCTTCGCCGGACTCCAGCTGTTCCTACTAATTTGAGATTGCATGTTTCTCTGTACTTTTCATGCAGTAACTAAATGACAGTCACACATGTGAATCCTGGAAAAAAGCTGCCTTTCATGTCACACTTATTAGTTAAAAATCACTGCTGTGAGCTATCCCTTAGCTCATGATTCACCTCTTCTTGGTGGCAAGCTGATGTCTACTGAATCAGGAGTGATTCTAGACCACATGAATAATTTTAGTCTTCAGCTGTTTTGACTGTAGAGGTTTTTGAAGTTCACAAAAAATGACCAGTGCTCGTTCATTCTTACCTAGTTCAGACTTTCTTCAAATTCAGTAATAGTTAATATGCAACTATTTGAGCTTTCCTTAAAAATAATAATAATAAAAGTAATAATAATAACAAAAATAAACAGGAAAAATGAAACTTCTGTGAAAATCCTGCCTGTGAAGTAAAATGTCAAACATTAAGAGTACCTTAAGATTTGAGGGTAGCACAAATAAGAGTGTCAGAATACAGGAAATGCTGCAATCGTTACTGGGTCTGCTGCAATTCCCTATCAAATGCTAAGTTACCACTGAACAAGGGGCCACCTTACCCCAGGAGAGCGCTCTTCTATGCGCAAAGGAAGTCTGCAAGCCCATGCAATGAAAAGGAAAGCCCCTCCTTCTTATCTTTTGGAAGACTCCAGTACTTTGACAAAATCCTTCCCATAAGGACTCACGTGCTGACTGAAAGCACCCAGTCCTTGCAGAAGGATCCAAGGAGGAGAAGAGAGCTTCTCCTCTTTTAATCCACGGAAAACTAAGAATTAACCTGGCTCTCAGATGTCATGATGAGCATAGATGAACTTCCTGATTTGTGTTGGGAGGACTCCTTATCCCATATACTAATAAACACAAAAATGAGGCAAGACTGCCAAGACAGGAAAATGACTTAAAATCTATTGTGTCTTCCTTCATTTGTTTTAAGAGCAATGCAGCTTGTAGCTTGCAATAATGTTACTCCATCATAACCCCATCTTGTACTTCGCTGCTCTCCAACTTATGTTCACGAACAACACTAATGGCTAAGAGCCACCTCTGACAAGCATGTCATTGCTACAGTTTTGATGCTAATCCAAAAGGTCGTATTGACTGAAGCTGGCAACAGAAGTTCTTGAATCAATGGCAGTGTCAATTTTTCTAACCAGAAAGCCATTAATAGCACTACAATCTGTATTTCTGCTTGTTGTCAACACTGCATTTGCCTTGTGTCCTTTTGGAGCTCACCTTTACATTTCAAATTTGCAAAAGATCATCCCTAAAGTATTACTAGGAGTCTGAGCCATGGTATTCCATATGAGCGGATCATGCCTCACTCTAGTCGTCTCTCTTAGATTATTTTCCGCATTTCCTGTTCTTGATATGTCAAACATTTCAATGTTGTAGGCATTCCTATCACAAAATGACCTCAATCCTATAAGCCCAAATCTCATCTCATGTGACACGTCCATGCTTGGCTTTCACAGGTGGCAGCAGTAGCACAGTAAACGATAACTAGCAACCAGCACTCATACTCCAGAGGCAGGCAACTGGACATGGGGAGGGAACTCTGAGAGAGCTGCCAAAAGCAGGAAGGGACCAGTGTCCCTCCCTCCCTCCCTCCTTAGCTGTGTGACTGCGGCTGCACTCGCCAGTGGGTATTATGGTGTGTTCTGGGTCCCACTTCTAAAAACCAGGATATCTCTCTGGTAAAAAGGGGGGGGGAAATTTTAAAAAAGCAAAAAAAAAAAAAAAACCATGAGGCCAGTTATCTATTTAATAATCTTACCAGGACTGTAACTCATATCTGGTTTGGCTTCTGGAGTTTTGTTTTGAATCTGACCTTTAGTCTGGCTGAATAAAAAACTTTGTTTTCTTTTACTGCTGAGCTGAGTTGGCCCCACACTTCTGGGGGAGTCGAGGAACCACAAGGAAGGAGTGCAGACACTCCTGACTGCCCTCTCCAGCAGGACATCTTTAGAGGGTCCAGGCTTCGGAGACTGTTTCCCAAAGACCTGTGAAGGGTCCATTTGGGGTTCAGAGTGGGGGGTCCTGCTGAGCCTGGGGAATAGTTCCCTCAGCCGGGACCTGGGGAATAGTCCCCTCAGCAGAAATGGGTTTTCCCCTCAGGGAAGAGACAGCTGAAAGACACTTTCACACAAACACAGCTGTTCCTTGTAAGCAGCGCAAATCCAATAATGTCATCTTTTACCTTTGATACACTGTCCAGTCACATGTCCGAAGTGATGAGTGGGGCTGCGGATAAAATACACCCAGTTCTCTCCACTTTCTGGCACCACCAGGAAAGACACTGGATTGCTTTTGTTGGATAACTCCTTTTGGTGACACTCACTTCTTCAAAGCACCCCTCAGCTGTTAGCATCGTGCACGGCTACATTTTGTGGTAGGAGAGCTTTCTAGTTTTCAAAGTCCCATACGTACCTTTGGGAAATAACTTTAAATAAGGTATTTACCAGGTACGGGTCTCATAGCAGCTTTCAGGAAACATAGCAGTGAATTCACACCTTACTACACATTGCCATGCTCAGACTAAGGAGCCAAAGAGGCTCCTTATAACAGAAAGGCTGGCAGGCGTTTAGGGCAACTGTTTTCCTTCCTCTGCCTCTCACCCCCTTTCCGCAAGAAGAGGATCACGCTGCTATGCTGCTTTGTAAGACTTTTTGAGAGAAAACAGTCATGGGTGCAGTGGGGGAGGAAGTACTTTTTCACTTTAAGTGATCCGCTATGAAATCAGTGCGGTGCTAGAGCAAGCGGGGGAAGGAGCCGGGTTTGTTATCCCTCCCTTCCAACCCTTGCTGTTGCCAACCGAAACAAAAACAAGAGAAGGGGGAAGGTGAATGCTGAGAAAGAGTTTGCACACACTCGGTTTCAGAAAGCATCCACCCCTTTCTGCTCCAGTGTCAAGCCCCCCGGATCAAACCTCCCGGCTAGGTATCAAGAAGGCGCCTCGTGGGAACCCAGGGGTGCGGGTCTGGTGCGGGGTATGCTGCCGCCCCGCGCAGTCATGGGCTTTGCACCAAGGCTGGCTCCTGTGACATGAAAGCAAACACCTGCTGCTCATATGCCCAATATCAAACATTGATTCCTCAGCCCCTCTGCCACCCAAGAAACAGACCAATCTGCAAAACCATCTCTTTCCTACATGGAAATAAAACAGTGGTGTAAAACGGGGTACAAAATAAAAAGCCCCGTAAAGACTGAAGACCTGCCTTGCCCTTACCACATTTTCTGGCAGATGGAGCACAGTCTGCTCGCTCATCTCCTGCCTTACTGGCAGTATTTTTTGCAGCACAGAAAACTGTGAAGGGCTGTTTTATTTTATCTTTCTTCATCTCAATGCTCTGTTTACTTTTCGGTGGTGGTGGGTTTTTTGTTGTCTGTGCTCACCGTCACCGCTGAACACGTAATTTCCCCTACGCAGTGAGAGGAGTCAGCAGCAGCACTCTTGCTACCAGTCCCCAGGTCTTGGCAAGAGGATTTTGTTAACAGGGGCACCTTATTCTATGCACCACGGAAGCACTGGAGAAACTGCCGTCCCGAATCCTGTCAGCCCGTCCTCACAGGAGGGGAAGATTCGCGGGGTTCTCATTCTAAAGCAAATGTTTATCCCCGACTGCAATGCATAAATTACTTTATGGGTCCAAAACCCTCAAGGGTGCATCTCAGAGTCATATAATGTTTCCATGGGCTTCTCAGATTTACAAAAGCTGATAGATGTGTAAAATCCCAAGTAGCCAGAAACTCCCTTGTGAATCCAAATGTGCAGATGCCGGAAAGCAAAAATTATCTCTGCTAATGTTACCATTAACTTATACCCAGAATTTTCCCCTGAAGGTTTATCTTTTTTTTTCCTTCCTGGCTCCCACATGTTTGTGGTGATTACACCTACTTTTAATTAATTCAGGCCGGTTTTGATAACTCTTCTCACATGAATGTGGAGGATGTGAAGTGCCACACTTTCTGAAAAACTGAAGCATATCTGTGGGTTCTTAATCCAAAGACCTCAAAAGAGAAAAATAAAATGAAAATTGAAGTGGTATGTGAGGCTGATACAAAGGGATCGCCTGGTCTAAATTTTGTTATTTCCTTCAACAAAAATATTTGTAATCTAAATGAATATTTATGCAGAATTACACTTTGAATAAACTACTCTGAAATAATGAAAATGTTATTCCACTACTTCAGTCAGCAAAGCATAAGCGGCAAAGCTGAACTTCTTCCATTACACCAGAGACACCCTTTTCTTGTTGGTCACGTTCCAGTTGATCAGGTTCACAGAGAGAAACACGTGCTAAGGTGTTGGCAGCTACAAACACAGACCTACGAACCTCTTTCCCCGATTATTAAGAAAAAGAGGAAGGTGCCCAGATATCTTGCAAGAACAACATTACAGCCCAACCAGTTTGAAACGCGCCCTTTTGGTGGACCAGTCCCTGGGTAACGAGGGGAGTTTCAAAATGACGTTTTAAGCGTGGTTCTTGGGTAGCTGCTGCTCGAGCCCGTCACTTGTGTCACAAAGTCTTCCCCCTTCTGCATCCGCCCAGCCCTGCTCCCCAGCGCCGGGGCAGCGCTGTGAACTCCTGGCCATGGGAGCCGAGTCCCTCACTGGGGGACTCTCCTGAAGGTCTGTTTTCACAGCATGGAACCCATTTCACACCACCCCTCTCCTTCAGGTTTGCCTTCCCCTGGGCCTGAGTAACACTACTGTGGCACTGGCTTCAATAAGTAACTTCTTATTGTGTCTAATCATGTGCAAATGTGTTAAAATTGGTAGTTTTTAGCAAACAGTTATGGAACATATTACCGTAAGGCATTTGTTCATGGCGTGACAATGATTGGCCCCATGCCACTTAAATGTTTTATTTAATAATGTGGGAATTTCAGTGTGTTTTCCTTTCATTATTTTTAACTTGAAAACAGAAACAGAAAGCCCCTTCTTTAAAGTTAAAACTTTACCGCCTAGAGTCTGTCAAAAGCAATATAAGCATCTGGATTTTAAAAAGGGAGCTTTTGCAGGATGTTAATTTAATATACTGGCATATTTCATGCATACTTTTTATATTTTGTATGCTTGAAGCTATCTCCACAGTGACCACCCAGGAACAACAGACTTTTCAAAATTCAAAACTTTAGAGCAAAAGATGATGTTCATGTAGCGTTGCGCATTTCAGGTAATATCTGCCAATCTTGGAAACCAAATGCTATGCGTAACACTTCAGCGGTTCGCTGCAATGCATTTATATAAGCCAGCAGGTAAAATAAAAGGGTTTACATTACAAACAATCTAACCTTTTGCTCCCAGAGGGTTACACTTCCAAAACATTCCATTTTTAATAAGGTATGCTATGAATAGAAACATTTTC
Source organism: Charadrius vociferus (assembly GCF_000708025.1). Taxonomy (NCBI): domain Eukaryota; kingdom Metazoa; phylum Chordata; class Aves; order Charadriiformes; family Charadriidae; genus Charadrius; species Charadrius vociferus. The sequence goes on from NW_009648444.1 coordinate 112,052, forward strand.
AGTCTTACATTAGTAAGAATTTTGCAAGGTAATATCTCAAGCCCACACTTCTTTTTGCCAAGATGCCACATTGCATGGTATGTCATGTGAGAGGAACTAATAACCAAGTACGTGTTGCTATTCTAAATTGGGAACTTCATTAGAATAACAAAAAACATGCATATGTCTTCCCCTTGTTTCCTGAAAAACTTCTGCTGAGATCTTTTGCAGCAGCCCCTCAACTGGAAGACAGAGCTCTCCATCGTTTAATGTAAATGCTGTGAGTACTGATTGCTGGCTGGCTTATGCATTTCAGGAACAAACACATTTCTTTAGAAACATAGTCTAAAAATACAATGTGTTCAACATGAAGCAGTTCTGTTTGAGCAAGCCCATACATTTCCATAAATCAAGTTTGGAAGCGAAAAGGAAAAATCCAACATATTTCATTTTCAGCTGAACTCTTTCATTTCAGAACTTGATCCTTTTCTCTCTCCCCCCCCCCCCCCCCCCCTTTTTTTTTTTTTTTTACAATTTGCCTGTCTACCACTATTCTGTGGTCTTTCTTTGGGTAACTATGTTAAAGCTCCCATTTCATACAATCAGTATGGCAAACCCATCTCTCCTTCGCCTATTGACTGCTCCATAGAGACAGTTGGAGACAAAAGCGAGAATTGACAAATAAATGCTTCTACGAATGGCCTGTCCTAACTTTTAAGGTGAATTTGAATAAAAATACACAAGACAGCTTCAACACCCAAATTATAAGAATAGAACAGCAGGAAAACAAAACAGAAGGAAAAAAAAAGGATGTTTAGCAGATACAGACAGACCTAGAGTGACATATGCAGGGTTATATTTCATGCTTCATCACTGACATAGACAGAATATTTTGTTAGTTATTCTACTATTGGACCCTACTGTAATGGTCTTACTGCAGTTGCCCAAGCATTCAGTGTCTCTTGTTTACTACATCACATTTTATTTTATTTTTTCCTACCATCATCCTTCTCCTCAAAAAAGGACAAACCATAATGCAAAACCCCTATTCTTGGAAGAGCAGAGGGAAAGGCAGTATTAGGAAGAAAGACCCGGGGCTGCTGCCTATCCTACAAGTTTACCGCCCTTTTACCTGACAACTAGAAGGTATGCCAGCTCCACCACAACTGTTTCTGGGGTGAAATAAAGACATTTTCAAGGGTCTTTCAGTTTCAGCCATGGAAGCATTAGCTGGAGAAACTGGGAGTATTTTGGAAGCTGAAGAATCAGGAAGTGGAAGGGTTACTTGATTTTTACATTTTTGTTTTATGTTTTAAACCCAATTTGAACTCAGGCACTAAGATTCATCCCACTTGAAATAACACAGTAGAAATAATTGCGCTTACTTGGAGCCACTGTGGGCGCTGATGGCCACAATTTAAACTACTGAATGACTGTAGTGGGCAGATTACCAGGGGGAGGACCACTCACTGCTTGTGCCAGAGTGACTCTTTGACCTTTTGTGGAGCACCTGAACAGCCTTGGATATTTCCTGCTCAATCAGCCAGTGACAGAGGACAAATAGAATAATCTTAAATTAATCACAATCACCATCAGTACTTTCGTGTAACTGGACAAATTAGAAAAATAAACTCCCTGCGCTTATTTCAATTTTTTGAAGAGTTGATTGTGGTACCCTAAATAAAATAATTTAACATATATATTGTTTTAAAAAACTATTATGTTATAAAACAAATATTGGCAGCAAAATGCTAAAGCGGAGGCATCCAGACTCTCTCTAAGCAAAGGCTGCATTAACAAGCTGCCAGGAGCCCGACAGCTGCATCTAATTTTCATAAAAGGGAGCAGATTGCTTCAGCTGCCCCCCGTAGGAAGGTGAGGCCCAGGCTGTATCCTAGCAGGCACGACTGCTGCCGTCCCAGCCATCCCACGCACGAGGCGGAGCAACCTCACACTGTGTCCCACCGTCTACTGAGAGCCTCTCTCATGGAGCAGTATATCGGCATTTTCCTCCTTCCATCCCACAAGCTTGGCAGTGAGGCTGTGGCAGAAATAAGGGCATTCCTAATGCACTCCATACTCCAATAGGATAGGATGGAAAATAATTATTGACTGATGCAAGCCCTTTTTATGCACTAGGAGAAGTGCTTCCCTAGATGTTAATAGGTCTGCTAGATATCAGTTTCAACAGTCCACACAACCCAGCCTGTGCCAGAGGGCAAAAGTTTAGGCAAGTGGAAGTGCAGTGCACATCTTTCAGAGGATTTATTTTTCACCCAAGTCTACAAAATATTATTTATGATTCCACGACCGCTACCAGTTGCTGATGATGTCACACTTGGCTTTTTACATCTTTTCTGCCACCTGAATTTCAACTCCAAGAAATCCTACACTGCCGCGAAAGTCAGGAAGATGTCAAAAAGCATGTGCTATGACTTATCACGCCCCAAACATGCTGAGAACACAGACACTATGTAATGCCTGATAGAGTGCTTTCGCATCGGGACATCAACAGCTTTTCCTTTGTCAGTAGTGCTAAATGAATTGGAAGATTGCTGTGCTACAGCTTCTCAGTCAGAAGAGCTGTCAGCAGCTTTGCAATGGCCATCTGGGGAAAACAAACGCTTGGCCCAAAGCAAGATGACGTAACAGGCGAGGAGCACTGGCAGGGACATGGTGGATTATATTAAAAACCTATCTTATTTGTTAGCTAGCTGTGGATGACAGCATTGGAGTGCACAATAAAATGCTTTTATGATGCTCCATAAATCCCTTGGGTTCACCACACTTGTGTACATCTTGAGCTCATCTATTGGCCAGGAATGAAACAGAAGTCAGTTATGTTTCATTCAAGATTAAAATTGTTATTTATGTGTAACTCAAATAATAGCTGCTGCATAGTGCAGAAGCCTGTCAACTATATTTTGCATTTTTTTGGCAAGCACCTTTTCAACTCATTTTGCTCAGACATTTGTTTGGTAAAAGATCATAAATGCTTTCCTTGCTGTGCTGTGGAAAACTAATGCTGTAAGTTAATGTGCAACATATATTATTTTTGTTCTACACAGCAAAAGAGAAAACCCATCACAGCAATGACAAATGCCAAAACTCAAGTGTCTGCTACCCTAGTTTTATGAAGAATGCAATATTCTTTGTGCTTGGCAAGATGTAATCACATTAATAACAAATTAATCTTATTGATTAACAAATAATATAATAATTCCCGCAAAATGATGATCAGTTCATGACTATTTCATAAGCATGCAAAGGTTAGTCAGTTGCATGTCTTTTGCAAACACTGTTAGGTCTTGGCCAACCCATAATTGCAGAATGGGTGAGATATGGATCCCACTTGCTAGCTAAAGCAGAATGACTCTGTTTAGTTCAGTGGGGTTTCTCCTGATTTACATCAGGCTAACGGAGATCAGAAGCTGGCGACCCCTCCCCGATTTCTTTCTGGCCAAACCTACAGCACAATGGCAAAACAATATTGATGAGGGTGCAGTGAATCTGCAGACCAGAGTGACTGCATCCCTCTTTTAACCCAACACTGAGACGTTTGCATGGTTGTGGCCCAACCAGACCCCCTCTGAAATCAAAAAATGACCTGTGGAGATGCAATAGGCAAAGGAGGCAAAACCACAATCCTATTTGTATCTTCACTGTTTAAAGAACACTCAGAGATGGACAAGCAATACAGAGAGTATTTACTACATTCGATGTTAGCCCACTCTCTGGGATGCGATAGTCTGTACTGAAGAACCTCAGCTAATAGACTTTCATCCTAGCAGTTTCCAATACATGTGCCACTTTAGTAATAAAACCGTGTATGTTGAAATGTAGCCAGAGAGGAGAGGTACAGAAATCCAATGTGGGATTTATTTAGAAAAAGATGTTTGCCATTGACGTCTGCATTAGCAATCTAGCTTACATTCACTGAGGAAAAGAAGAAGAAAAGTACCTTGAATGGATTTCAGAGGATCACCTCTGTCAACCAGGACTTCAACAGAGACCCAGATTTAATTTACAGTTTTCTCGATGGAAAGGTGAACAGTATGGCATGTTCTGGAAATTAAATTTTGGTGATTAAAGACACATGAGCTTTCTCCTGGGCAATTACTGAACCTAATTTTGTTTCTTTCTACATTTCAGTATGAATCACTGAAAAAGCTTCTGAAAAACACACATTTGCATAGCTCTATTTGATTCGTCTGTTTGTTTGCAGTCACCATAGTTTTCAAACACATTCCTTTAAGGAATGGCAAAATCCAAGTAATAATTAAGAGTCATAAATCCACCAAAAATTGCAGATGCATGCATTGTCTAAAAATAAAATAAATCCCAAAGCAAGTTGCAAAAGAAGCAGGTTTGGACCCTGGCTTCCAGCAGAAACCTGATTCTAAGAGATTACGTATCAGGACCAGATCATGCACTTCCGTGCCAATTCCTGAAATCAAAAGTTTTGGCATTTTTATTCGCAATGGAAAGAGAAAATAAAGGTTAGTTTTAATACCACAGGACACAGATACTGCATGTAGCTGAAACACCCAAGGTCTCAGGCAAACTGAAAGACAACATCTCCACTGCTTGCAGAGCAGGCAAACAGCAGCAGGAAGAATTATGTCTCCCAACCTCAAATTAGCTTCCATTACAAAAAAAAGAAGAAAAAAAACAGACACAAACACCACAGGCTGCTTCTCACTTCTCAAAAACTAATAGACGGAAAACATTTCATTGCAAAAATTGTGCCATTCTTTAGATACTCAGTTGAATTATTGAAAGGAACATCTGAGACTATGCATACATATAATTTCAGCTGTGTTCTCTATCCAGAAATTAATCAGAAAAATACAGAAACTGGGCCTTTTACATGAAAACTTCAAGTAGTACTTGACTTACAGGTTCCTGTTTGAATATTCAAATGGTAAGTGATAGCTATAAAATGCGTGGAAGGATCTCCATTCGTATGTGGGTTGCTACATAGTGATAAAGGGAAGAAGTGGGACATGCAAAAATTTGCTCTCTTGGCACTGTATTTCACAACTTTCATAGAGCTGCATAAAGCAAACACTTAAAAGAAACAGTGCAAAATCATAGATGAAATGGCAGAAAGCTTTTTAAAAGTATGTGTTTTGTGATTGCTCATGTGTTACTTGGAACATTCCAATAGCTCTCAGCAGTAAATAATTCCTTTCTGCATGCAAAGTAGGCATTTTTCCTGTGATTTCAGAAAAGGCAGGAGAGTTTAATGCTCTGGTCTGAGACCCAGGTGAGCAAGGTTCTGCTACTGGTTCGGAGCTGTGACCCTAAACCAGTAAACCAGTTGTTTCTTCCTCTCCCTTTACAGGCCCATTCGTTTCCCTTTGCTTATAACTTGACCATTTATGGTGCTTTGTTCATCCACTGAACAGCTGTCAGTTTGCCTGCATTCCTTCTCTCCCCTCATCAGGATGGTTGGAGGTTTTCTTCCTAATCGCACCTAATTGGCTGTTTAAAATTTATAATCCTCTTTAGAAGATTACTGTAGCAGAGGCTTTCAGGAAATGCATGCTCTTGTGTTATCGAAGGTCTTTGGTGTAAACAGCTTGCGGCTTTCTACCCGATCCCCCTCCCGCCACATCGTTAGAGACGTTTGGAAGAACGCACAAGCAGCTTCCAAAAGTCTTCTAAAGCATTGTGTTTCCTCCAGGAAACATCGGTGGTTGAAGGGGGGCATTTGGGACAATGCTTTGGAGTACATGATGTAACTTCAAAACAAACTGGATTAATTAAGTCATTTTAACTTAATGGACTGCGTTCTAAGAAGCTCACAACACGCATAGTTTAAATAATTTAGTTTTGTCAAAAATAGAAATATAGACAATATTGACAATAAACTATTCGTCTACCATCAGTGTTTTTTCCTACCCAAATCCTGAAAGATATGATACTACAATCTAGTGAAGTCCTTAATCAATCAAGAGAAAGAGAAAAGGTGAGGAGAAAAGAGAGAAAGAGAATTACAGAAGAATTAAGATTCCTAACCTGCTAAAGATCCAAGAGTCACTGTTGGAAAAGGGATATCTTCTGTAATAACCACATTTATTATGCATTGCTAGTAAAATCCTGACAGGTTTATCAAGTCATTATACAGAAACCCTACCACCAGTGCATGGTCACATACCAAAAGCCCACAATCTAAAATTACATGTTTGGGCATTCATTGGATAAAGACTATTTCAGGGGGGAAGATGGGTGAAAAAAAAGAGAAGAGATAAAAAGAAAGAATCTCCTAATAACATGAGAGGAGTCAGGCATATCTGCAATTCTTGACAACTACATTATTTCCACCATCATTATCTCAATGTTACCCTGTAAGTCCCCTGGAAATCCCTTGGAAGAACTATACCTCAGAATCCACTGATCTTATGAAGCTACGTGTTTTAATTGCCTGAACCAATGTCCTCCTCCACAATTTCTCTCTTTACAAAAGTTCCTAACAGACTGCAAGTGCCCAGGACAGAAACAGGATGGTAGTATGGCACACAGCAGCTTTAAACAGATATGGGTTAAAAAATACACCAAAATACCGCAAGTTTTCAAACTGACTTTCAAGGAGCTGGATGTTCCGATAGACCAGAAACAATATGAGTGGAAAGTGAGGTTGTGTTTTTGGAGGAAAGGTTATGATGACACTTAAGAGCGAAATCTGGTTTACCCAAGAATAAGTGCCAATAAATACCTTAAGATGGAGAATTGACCATAGGCCTCTGCAATCACGCCGGAGATGTGAAATTTATTGTAGGCCTCCCTGTTATTTACCTCACTAGAAGAAGCACAGAGCTAAAAAGCAAAAACAAACAAACAAACAAACAAACCCACCAGTTAGTGAGGCTGTCAAACAAACTGAAGCAGGAGATGAAGGCGATGAGACCTCATTCAGCATCATGACACAGTCAGCGTGGTACCGATTCACAGCTCAAATATTCGACTTTACATGGCCAAGTCAGTGGAGACCTGGGAACAGTAGCTCCCACCTTGAGATGCTTATTTATTTGATTTACACCAGAGCAGCAGAGAACAAAGCAAAGCAAATTAGGGCTCATGCAGAGTTTCTTAATAAAGTGTGGATGGATGCCATTTCCAGGTCACATAATTCAACCTAGGCAGGTCCATAACTAATTTCCTTGATAAATTTGCCCAAAGTCTTCCTTAAAGTTGTGCTCACCAGCAGCAACCTCCACTGCAGCTACAAGTTAGAAATCACACAGGTATGTTAGACGAATCAAGTTCTAATGGAGAATTTCAATAAATTGACCTGAAACGGAGTCACTCATGACTCTCTCAGGGAGTTTCTAAGCAATGTCAGAAGCAGTGAATTTTCTTTTTCATGATGGCCCTGTTACATGTAAGAAAAAGATGTAGTACAGTCAAAAAAATGGACAAGGTATCATCCTTAATCTTTGCAATACAAAAGATTAGAGATGTTAAAAAAAAAACCAAATGGCCAGGTTTGCTTAGAGACCTGAGGAGTGAAGCACAGGATATCAGAAACGTGAAAATTTACACAGAGGGACTTGAGCAATGAAAGCACCAGAAGCAGGCATGATCAAAGCAGACTGAAGATAAAAGGGGGCTGAACCCACACCGCAATCTCAGAGCACTGGTTAAGGTCTCTCTATCAGGTGGCAGGCTTTAACAAAAAAGTGGCGGCTGCAAATTGAGATATCCGACTTGTCATGCAATAACTTCCAACTTTTCCATGTTTCAAAAAAAAGTTTAAATTTCCACTGAAGCACGTCTGTTTTTTCTAGAATTAGAACGTATCAATAGTTTAATAAGACGCAGTTTGCTCATTTGGTCTACCCCATCTGAACCAGGAAAGCCAGAGAGCTCTTGAAAAACTCTACCCTTAAAGTATTCCCCTGAAGAAATCTGGAAATGTGGAAAAGAAATTAAAAGGCTCCTAAGTTTTTTTAAAAAACAAAGCACTTGCTGAATGCTAGGACAGAGATTTTTGACTGGATTGACCAGGGAAAAATGATCCACGAAGAGGGTTTAGACATTGAGCCTTGATAGATGGTCACAATAACTCTAATAAAGCAGCTGTTGTTGGCACTACCAAAGTTTACATATCAATTTATGACACTGTGATGTTTTGGTATAGTATTGCTTAATAGCAATTACTTTTATTTGGAGTGAATAGGTGTTCAGTTACTTATAGAGGCCAATGGTGTTAGGAACCATTCAGAGTTTGCTTGCAAATTTCTGCTTTGAAAAGTCTTAAGTATTACAGATATTTCCTGCAACAAAAAATCCAGAAAAAAAAAAAAAAAGATGGAAGCAATGGTTGCAATAAAAAATTATGCCAGGCAGTCTAGAATATATGAGATAAGGTCAAATTATCTAAAATCAAATTATCTAAATGTCAGTGCAGCTACGTACTTACCCAAGAGGAATCGGTTTCAGCTAGAGCTGCTGCACTGGCGCAGCTCCACCCAAAGCATTTTCTGGGCCATCTGGAGAGAGCAGATCAGCGACGAGTAGACAAACACAAGGTCACCCCTCTTTTCCTGTGCACAGACTTCCTGCATCTTGATGTCCTGATCTGTTGGGAGAAAAGTCATACAAAGCCTTTCCAGATGAGGCTCTCTCTGTGCAGACTGATCAAAGTTCTGTGCTTGCAGGGACTGCATGGATACAATGGGGTCTGCGCTAGCACAGTGGACCCTGACCGCCACACCAGGTCCGATCCTAGCCAAAAAACCTTTGACACAACAGTATTACAGTAATGTTACCTGTTGTACAAGAGGGCTGCACGTTTTCCTGTGGAGAACTCTAAATTTTGTTCCCCAAGACAGGGGCGGTGTTTTAGTTGTCCCATTAGTAAAACCTTAAACATCAACTGCTCAGATGCCAATGATGTTAAAAGAAACGTAAACATGAACTGTCAACCTTTTAATATCCCAGCGACCGTAAGATCCTTTACTGGATATACGCACACATTTTGATGGAACTGCATCAGCTTCTGGACCAGAGGCCCTTCCCTTAGTTAAACAAGGTATGAATTAATAAGATTAACATGATGCTACTCTAGTAATATTTGCCCTTGTATACCACTCGTGAATAGTGCACAGCATGTGATATACTCCAGTCCTCCGCATGTTGATTCCAGGTCACAGTTTAATTAGCCCATGCATAATATATTTGAGGGATCTCTATTTGTGATGTGATTGCTTTTGTGTTTCTCATATCTCTACTCCGGGCAGGGGAAGACCATGCCAGTGCTAGGAAAGGCACAGCAGCCTTTGCCAGTGATGGGGTGAGGCGAGAAGCAGCAGTACCACAATATTCCACATTAAACTCCCATCTCCCCAAAGCACTTGCTTAAGAGTCTCAGTCAGTCTGTGTTGCGTGCCTACGCATAGATACTGATCCCTAGTGATTTTAGCTACTTCTTTTCCAGCATGTAAACCCAAAATTGTTTCCAACACAAGTGTCCATCTTTGGACCACAGCTGAAGAGTGGCTGATTACTTTCCTATGAAAGTCAGACCTTGTGTCTTACACAGAAAATTGTAAGCACTGACACTGAAGCCTTAAAATGTTTCACAGAGAATATTTTCAAGAAACAATCCTGTGAGGTCCTATGAAGGAGTTACAGAAAGCTCGCAAATGTAAAAATAGTATTTTACTGGTCTCTCTTCTCTAATTTGTATCTTTTGCCTAGTACAGGTCTCCTGACTCTGTAGTAATTAGGATTATGATTTTAAATTATTCAAATTACTACTATTTGGTTTTAAAAATCAAAAGCTGCTTATAGTAAAAAAAAAATGAATTAATCACTCATAAACATATACGGAAGTTTGTGTCAATGTTTCTAATAATTAAGAATTTTGTGACTAAATTAAAGTCATCTAAACAGTATACCTTAAGTATAGTCAAAGATACAAAGTAACAGAAAAACAAGGATCTAAAGAGTTTGAAGGCATGGTATCAAAAAGAGAAGTATATCCATATAATTATTCAACACTAAATGTTAATCCAACGATAAAAGCACTAAGTGTTTAAAGTAATTTGGCTAGCATACAGAAATTGCTTTTCTACACTAATCACACGCTCGGACTAATTGCGCACCTGATTCTAAAATAAACCCATCTAAAAACATTAAGCAGAGGGTTGAGACATTGATGCTGAGGGTGATAAGACCATATTATGTGCTTATTTTGTTTTAGATAAGGTTGTTGCAAACATCCACGCTGGATTAGTCTACAGGAATCCAAGAGTCAGACTAAGCATGTTCATTGGACATACAGAGATCCACTCTTTTCTGATAGTGCTACAATTTGCATACACAACATACTGACAGGGTAGCAGGGGAAGAAAGAAACAAAACAGTTAACTGATGTAATTCATACATACCTTTGGCTCATTTCATTTCTTTATTATCAATTTAGGTTAGTCTCCACTACTTTTCTGCATTTCTGTAGTCACTAGTGTCATTTCTTCCTCAGACAATACTGTCCTTCACACAACCTGTACCTTGAAAAGGTCTGCAGAAAATAACAAGCAATCTAGATTTCTGAAGATATCCCATCCCTCCTTACGATAACAAGTTGCATCTGAGCAATCTTTAAATCACGTACCTCCAATTATAAACCATATCTTTGCTTTGCTGTTTTTAGTTTCTTCTGTACCATCTTTGTTCCAAACAAGTGCCACCTGTTTCCAATAGCAAAATACCTTATTAGTCAATTGCTATCAATTAACCTTCAGCAACCACACACTGCATTACAAAAGGATTACGAATGTAGATCAGATCACAGTCCATCACAGGGAGGGAATTAGGTGTATACATAATCAAAGTCCATTACACCATATGCTGCGTGTAAATTACCACAGCAGGGCAGCATCAGTGTTTTCACTATATCTGAAAAACCCTTGGTGCATACTAATACTTGTTGGAGCTTCTCATGTGATGAAGGGACCTAGCAGTAGTTAGTAGCCTGACTAAGACCTATGGTATTTGAATTTAACTCCATTTTTTTCTCCTGTCTTTCATCTGTATCTCATGTCAGGACACATTATGCATTTCTTGTGCCCAAAGAGAAATATTCTTCCACACAAACAAATCCACAACCTATTAATGCAAATTATTTACATTAACATAAAGAATTATGAACCTGAGATCACAGAAGGAGTTATTTCACTACAGAAATTAATCCCACAGATTTACGTACTATCTATGAAGAATTTGAAGGTTTCTCCTAAATTCCCATGTTTTCTTGGTATTCAGATGTCACATTTTCTTTCTCTTCTTGGGTCTGTCAGATCAACAAACACGGCTGAACTTGTGGTTCATCCTAATTCCAGTGCCACGATGAACCTCCAGCAGCAGTGGTGTCATAGCTGACAATTAAAAACATAACAACTTACTGTTGAGAACTGGCAAGTGATGCACCCAGCAATCTGACACTCCTTCATGTCTAAAGTGCTGCCTCAGCTCTTAAGCTTCATGATCCCTGTTAACACCAATACAGATTGGGAAGCTGAACTCAGATGTAATGACTGCAAGCTCTTAGAGATCATAGCCCTGTTACCAGACACCAAGCTGAATGGACTGCAGAAAAAAGCGACAGCAAAAATGTTATTAACTGTTCCCAGTGGTCACTGCTTTGAGACACAGATTCACCCCAATATTCTCTCTCTCTCTGGTGCCTTGTGATAAAACAACATGCATGAGAAAAATCATCCTTTCTCTCCAGCTGTAGATTTTTGGGTCCAACATTGCCTTTTCTTGCTCTGTTTCACTCCTGACATTCCTGTGTTTTCCCAACTATTTGTAGTGTTGGCTGGTCTAAAGAAAACTGGAAATCAAAGCTGATCCCCTAAGGAGTAATTTTAAATGAACACAGACTTCCTGTATTAATCAACTTGCTTTTTAAAGGCTAATCCAGAAACACGGAATCCAGGGACAAAGGCCACTCAAACCAATGGCGTCTTGATCTGTCCTACATTCAAGAAACCTTACTGTGTTTTGAGGCAATACCAGCTGCTTAGATGAGAATTGCTGTTTCACAGAGCTGTGACCTGGGGACTTGTCTTAGAGGAACCTCCCTCCAGGATTCCCCGTTACGATTTGGGCACCTTAGAGCGGAAATGCGCCTATGTTCTCACATGCACTATCGTCTGTTCATCTTCAAAAGCAAAACCAAACTGCATCACTGGACTTGATCCTGGCAGACTCAAGGCTAATATGTTTTTCCATCCCACCACACACTTGTGGCTTCCGCAGTTGTAACCTATGTGTAAGCACGCAAGTGCATAGAGACAAATGAACCACATTATCACACCAACCACAATGACCTAACCCCAGATGAACGCAAGCCAGCAAGAGGAAAAAGCCAGCAAGAGGAAAACAACACTGTAATTCTTAGGAAAATGCTGTTTCTTAAGGATCAGTTTCATTTTATCAAGGCATTTTAGTTTCTGAAGGAAGAAGCAAAAATGCAATTAGAGGAAAAAGCCTGACATATGAATGTCATTTGTATGGTTAAGTGGAGATAATATAGTGTTCTGTATTTAATCCTACTCCTCCCTGTCTTCCTGGTAGATCGCAAATGAGAAATTGAAACTTTGGCAAAACATCCACAAGCTTCATTAGGTTGTAGCACTTTTTAATTAATAGTAGAGTTCTAAGCTGCATCATTCTCTGCTCTCTCTTTCTACAAGGTTTGTAATGTGTCTTCCTAACAGGAGCTGAAGAAATAAGGTTAAAGAAGTGCAATGACAACTCAGACTGTGAATTTTGGCTTGTACTTTCAAATCAGCTTGGGTGGGGCCCCCTCCCCCCAAAAGAGAACGAGAAGACGCAGCGCCGGTGGGGAGTGAGGATGAGGATGGGGGAGGATGAAGGTGGTGGGGGGGGGTGGGGGGGGGGGGGGAGTATATTCCATACTTTCCACACTTTCCATTGGTTTGCAGCTTTGTTCTTTCCCCAGTGCAAACATATACAAAACCCAGTTCTGAAATTCTCTGCCTCTGGTTCTTGATCCCGTTCTTTACCTTGTGCAGTTCATGTTCCCTCTGCTTCCTCCACAGCACAGCCGATCCAACCTCTCACTGCCTCTTTCCTCCCAAACCCATTGCACCCTGGGGCCCTCCCTCCCTGTCCTGGTCCTTCCCACGAGTGGCTGAATGGAGGCTGGCGCTTCAAAGCATTCCAACATGTTACATCCCGTTTGCACAGTGCTTTCTCACGACAGCGCTGAACACACCTGTGGCAGCAAATGTGCTGCACAAGTGCGTAACTGGAAGCAGAGCTGTGGGTTTGGGGAACTCGAGGTATGTTATGGAGGCTACTGTTTAACAGAGGTAGTTCCCATGCCCCAGACAATGTCCCTGTGACCTATCACAATGCACACCAAGAACCAGTAAAGCAATGTCCTTGCTGCTGATGATGTAAAAGGCAAAATTACCACAGGTTTTGGGGGTGCCAGTTCAAGGCTGGGAATCCAGTGTCTACTTAATTAGACCCTCGTTTGACAGCTGCCTAAACTGGTTTTCCAGACCTGCATTGCCGATTTACACCACTGTAAATGAAGGAAGAGCTATGTACTCACTGAGCCACTTGGTTGAAAGCTATCCATAGTAGGCCTACAAAAAGAGATGACTAATACTGAAGAACTTGATGTATGTAAAACCAATTCAAATGTCAGGAAGTGTTGTATACACAATATACACACAACTAGGCTTCAACCTGCAAAGAAACTGGGCAGAAAATAACATTTTTCCCAAAGTCCCAGCATGTGATGCAATTCCCATTGTCTTCACACACAAGTACTTTGGTGTTTACATCCCAAAGGCATGGATGACAACCGAACACATACAGGAGCCTGTACAATAGTCCCACTAAAAGCTCTGAGGAGAAATCTCACAGATCACGCAATGCTCTAGCTTATCGTATAGCCACAGAGAAATACATTATAACTTTATTCCCACATTAAAGCCGCTAACTTACTTTGGACATAACCCTGTCTATAACCTGTCCCTAAGAAATTACTTCACTACTACCTTGCTCAGAGCATTCATCTCTCTATTACCCATAATTATTTCAATGTGCTCCCTTTTGCCCTTTTATTTCCACTCAGACATCTATAATTACAAAGACGTTTCTTGTCCTAGACATCCTTGCATCACTAAGAGCAGTAGACCTCCATCAGGCTATGTTGTTAATCTTACCCATAATGACAGAACTTGTAATATTCTGGAATCAAATCCGTTTTACAGCTCATTTTACAGCTCCAGGGTTAGTTGTAACAGTGACAGCTCCTGTGAGTTGAGATTAATACATCTTTTACAAAACATGTAGAACATTTATTCTGATAAGGTTTTCTGGTAGTTTTAATGTCCTCCACTACTTGATTCTTTTTTTTTTTATTATATATAACTACAGTATTCCACACAGTTATGCAAAAAATGTTAGTTTTCATACTGATGACTGAAAAGATATTCTCCCCTGTACTTTTTTCTTTTTTTTTGCCTTTTTTTTGGTTCAAATTACACAGAGACTTAAAGAGTCATTATGAAGGTTTCCATTTTAATTCTTCTTAAATCTGGTCTACAAGAAGAGATGCCTCTTATAGATTTCCTGACATCTTAATGACCTGGACTTTTGAAAATGGTTTTTCTTTATTAGCTATGCTGGAAAGGAAACCAACATCAGCACTGCTTCTAAGGGAGATACAAAAAAAACGCCACCCCACTAAAATGGGGATCGGACATAAGGAATTTTGTAAGTCTGAATTTAATATGCTTGTTTTCAGTGGCAGGCTGCTTTAGGAACCAATTATACATAACATAAGTACATTGAAATTGCCACTATGACTTACATTTATGGGGTGTGATATGAATAAAAGACCAGCCTGGATTCTGAGCAGACGGGTTCTAGGCAGCGGATCTGAATCTCTTTGAACTTCGGGGAATTAGATGTGGGCTGACATTTGTGGCTTTGGTTCATCTCCACAAGGTTTCACAAAACCAGAATATCAAACCCAATTTCCTCAGAAACTGGAGTCGCTCTGATCTACCTCTGAATTTCATGGAAGCAGTAAGTAAAGTTCCACAAGTAATTTACTGAAGTTCATTGAAGGATTTGAAAATTAGAAAACAACATCCCAAGTGTTAAAAAAATGTTTATGGCTACACAAGCAGGAAAGTCTGTGGTCTATGCAGGGCAGAGTGCATGCAAGCATTACAAACAGGTGTGAGAAAGCTCATTTTAAATATCATGTACTTTCTTTTAACCGAAATCCTTCTGTGAGATTTTTTGTGTATCACAAACCAAATAAACAAGATCCAGACACTATTATCTTTACTGGAACTTTTCATAGCTCTTGTATTTGAAAACATCAGTGTTAGTGCACTGATGCAAGCAATCCTTTAGACTCCGTTTCCTAGGACTATTCCCTTAATCAGCATAATAATATCGTCGGACTGGTTATTATTCATCCCGAGAAAATCCTATTGATTTCACTGGGGTAGTATTAGACTTTGAACATTTACAGATGCTGGATTATACTCCTGGCAGCTTCTTATGGATCTCTCCCATCCTCCTCTGGTTTCCACCCTCCACAGAGCTTTCCTCAGTAGACCCGTGTCCTCTATAAGGGTTTCACCCAGAAGCCTTCACCCTACCCATTAGAGCCCAGGTGTTCCTTGGGATGTGAGTCAGGCCAAAAGGCAATCAAAGGTTGTTCTAACATCTATTGCTTGAAATAGTGCCTTGTTATGTTGAAGAGTCAATTAGCTGTCAGATATGCAATTAAATCAACCTATGTTGTGTCTCATTAAATCAGATATGAAGCAAAGAATGATTTTTTTATATATATTTAAAAGACAAAGATTATCCTAGTCTCAAAAACACCTGAGCAGCTTCCACGCATAAAATTTATCCTGGAGCTATTTGGGATAAGATTGCCAAAACGTCACATGTCCTTTGACTCACTGACTTTAATGAGAGCTGAGCAGCTGAATCTTTATGTACTGCTTAGAAATTTGGGATCATGGAAAACGCTTGTCTCCATTCTGTGAAAGCATAGTATTGCACGTATTTTAACTGCTCTATTAGCACTTATTCATCAAGGCAATGCTGAAATACAGGAGTAAAAAAGGTAATCCCTCAGAGGACTGATGGACAATTCCTTGTATGGCTGCAGCAAAAGCAGTTCACGGAAACAGTCAAAGCTGTTCAACTGTCAGCACATTTGACCAACTGCTGCCAAGATGGAACCTGATACAGGAATGAGACATTTATGAAATTCAGAATTTCCACAAATTTCACAGAATCCAATTCAGAGGATCCTCAAGATCTCTCTTCAACAAAATATCTGAAGTGTCACTGAAGACCATACCATACTTCCTGAATACTGTTTGAAACAGATTGTGTTTCCAGCGACTTCAGGCACCAGCAGACACAAGACCTAGTTGAGAAGCAGGTATCAAGAAACTGGGAATACCTTCAGAGAAAAGTGGAAGGAAGGCAATACTATAAATTACAATTTAATGTAAAAATAATAAGAAAAATAGTATTGAAGAGGCAGATCTGCACTATTCTTCGCTCTTTATTTTAATTATTAAAAAAAGGGGGGGGAGGGGGAAGACACGAAGAAGTCTCTCTTGCCTGCCAGTTACGTTTAGTAGCTTCTGGTTATAGGCTTAACAAGCCCCAGCTGACTGATAAGGACTGAAAACAACACAGCTACAGCAAGTGATTAAAAAAGGCCAACTGGGCTTGTTTGGCTACTTGTTTGTTGTGGAAGTCTGTTTGTAAACTTTTTTGCTACTTTGGTTGTAGAAACACTATTCGTGAGGCAGGAAATCTGCCATGGCGACTGACAGGGTCCAATTAGTTAAAAAGGTCTCCATGTGCCCGTACATTTTTCAAGACTTATTTTAACCCATATCTATTTCAATACTGAGTTATCTGCAATTGGCTGTTAATGAAAACCTGCTATAAAAGGCAACTTCTCAGGAAGCAAATATAAACCAAAGACAGGGATCTGGGACTGAGCTACAGGTCGAGGAGTATGGCAACATGAGGTATGAGCACCACATCCCTCTGGTGGGAGGGAACCAGCCTCCCCAAACCCCCGTTTCCCTCCCACGTTGCTTCAGGGGTGACGCAAAAACACCCTGACCCTTACCCTCAGAAGGTTGTCAGGTTGTCATCTAGCCCTCAAGGATTAATTCAGACTAATGTAGCTCCTGCTGTGCTCAGAGGGGCTCACGGTTGTTCCTGGTGTGCTGTCTTAATGCCATGAAATAGCATTTACCTCACCTGTACCTTGCAGCCCCTCGGTGGTTCCAGGGGAGCCGCAGCAGTGAGATGCAAGTCCCCATTGCTGTGTCAGATTGCCAGCTTCCCACCAGAGGATATCCAACTGGCACTCGGGATTGATTCATCCAACAGAAGAGGCAGAAATGCCACTTTTGGAGGATTTTCACTTCTCTTACAGGAATCCTCAATCTGATCATTGTACTAAGAGACCTGTAAATACATGATATCATAACCTGGTATTTCTGCAGGTAACTCAAGGCTCGCTAGTGTTGCAATAGACTTTATTATCTGCTGGCAGTTGCTGCGAGTACCTTGTAAAACAGTGCTCAGGCAGGTCGCTCAGATCATCGCGTTTTTCCATTTTGGGCTTAACACCCTATCTAGCAAAATGTTTTGTGACAGGCCCCTCGGCAAGTGAATTTTACCAGTTTGTGGTAAATCTGTGGAGAGTTGCATTTAGGACAAACACAGCACTTTGGCAAGCTTTTAACAGGAAGGGCTAAGACAAACAGACGGGTCACCTGCAGGAGCTTTCCACCGCCAGAGCTTTCCACCTGAAGCCCGCAGCTTTCTAGTGTGCCCAGTGCATGTGGTCACGGGAGCTTCCTGGGATCCCTGTTTTGAGGAGCAAGGCAAGGCAAGATTTGTAGGTCTTGGAGTGAACACAGCAGAATAAGAAAAATGGATGGTATTATTTCAAACCATTGGTGCACTGGTCTGCACCAATGATCTCATGCCTTTCCAGGCAGAGGCATGGAATGTGAAAGTGTTCAATGGTAGGGTATTCGCTAAGAGACCGGGCAAATATGGTGATATACAAGTGCTCCCAAATCCCAGGTGCAACTCAGATTGTTGTGGTCTGTTGTGTTTTTTTTTTAAATAATAAACAAGGTTACCTTTTAAAATTGAAGGACTCCCCCTTTTGTTGGAGGTAGACATTAGAATTGGAATTTCCGGAAAGATGATTACAGAAATTACAGGACAAAACTCTCCCTCCCAAACTGAATTGGATTGGTATGAGTTAAAAAAAAAAAATTAATCTTACATTTACTCTCTTGCTTGTGAACAGTGGGAGCTGCTTTTGCCCCTCCAGCCCAAATGCACAGCTGCCCATTTACACTGGGGTTGGCTGAGGCTCAGGGGAAGGTTAAATCTGTGTGAAGTTCCCCAGCATCCTCTCCTCAAGGTCCTTTCCAAAACGTGTTTCCCTTCTGTATATTTCTAGTCATACTAAAATCAAACAGCTCTTTAGCTCCATTAGAAAGACAAATTCAGTGAGAAACCCAGCTCACTTTTAAGACTGGGGGATTTAGATAGATTCATGTCAGACGTTCAGATGAGCTTAATTCAACTTAAAATCCACATAATTTGGCCATCATATTTCTCCTGTTTTTATCATGCTTATATGATGTCAGGAAAAATTTACAAGACACATAGGCAGGCTCTAATGATGTGTTCCTCAGCCTGTGGTCTCTGCTGATATGAAATCTCTCACAAGCTATTACTCTGTTTATCACGCACAAGAGTTTCTTGTGTACCATTGGTAAGTCACTACATTATTTCCAACTGTGTACGACTTGGGTTTCTAAACGCAACTGTCTTAGTAAACTTTGCAGTTGTCTCAATCTGTCCTCAGAGTAATCTTCAGATTAAGAGCGAAATGAAAATTCAAGAAACAAACTGTCCCTTGTTTGCTAAAAAGTAAGCCTTTCACTGCTAAGATTGTAACTTTTAATTAGGTGAGAAATAAATATACGAGAGTTGGGCAGACAATAAAACTGTAATTACCATTTAAAATTACTGCTAACAAGCAAATTAGCCACAGCACGGAATAGCAGCAGATCAATGGCAACGGTAAAACTAAAAAGATTTTGTTGACCTCATATTGTCTGCGGATGCAAACTGTAAAAGAGGTCCCCGCAGGCCTCACAACAATAACCTACAAAAGAATGAGACACAAAGGGTATCGAGCTCAAAGACGCTTCAATTTCCCTAGGTGGTGAGCACTCGTCCCATCAAACCATCTATTAGTCACAAACTCATACAACCAAGAACTCTCAGGCCTCTTGAGGTCTCCTGTCATCTTGAAAGAGGTAATACCAATGAGAGGCACTAGCTCCTCTTGAAGCATGTTTAGTTATTGTTTTTCAATGGCTCAAGCAATGTACGATGGTGATGCTGCCAACACATATAAATAAGTTTGCACATCCGCTCTTCAGCAAAGGTCTGGATGCTCACGGCAAATTAGTTAACTCAGAGAATTAAAACAATAAGTGAGCAGAATCACAAGATTTTACCACTGAACAAAAAATGAAAAACCTTTTCTGCACCTGCTTTAAAAGTTATTGGCTGACATCGTAACAATGGCATGTTTACAGATGTTTTGTATCACTGTATATTTCATTAAAGTGATTATAACTTTGCTGCATCTGACCTTGCTAAAGCACTCTTTTCGTTCTTTCTGAAAATACTGAACGACACAGCTATGTTTTGTAAAAATGTCCAGTTTTCAATACTGAATTCTGGTTTGTATTTGAAAAGTGAAAAATGTTGCTTTTATATACCTAACAGTAGGATTTCCTTTTTTTCTTTTACTCACTATATGTTGTACCCCAAATAATGCAAATAAATAATCTCACTGAAAATATCTGTTTAGGTATCCAATGCGGTTAATACATTTTCAAGAGCATGTTTGTATGTTTGCATGTGTATACATTTTAGGCTTTATACAAACCATAATGATAGGTTTATTTTAAAATAAAAGTTAAGTACATATAACACGAAATACCCTCTGTCAATATGTTTGCTTAACAGTAAAGCAATAAACAGGCTTAGGAAATCTTTCAGATAGGATATTAACTGTAATTAACAGTGTATTAGTTATATGGTTCACCATCAGAAACTGCACATACAGCCCCATCATTTTAGGGGTGAAGATGGATTGTATTGCAACGTGTTCCAGCCTACCTATTACGTAGCCATTGTGTACGTGAAGGCTGAAATGTAGGAATAAGGTTGATATCCATGATGATAAATAATGTCTGTTCTACTATTCCAATTATTCATTTACAGCCATCCTGCTTATTATTATGCTATTAATTAGTCAAAGTAAATTTTAAGTGGCTGTTCTATTAGTTGTCTTTTCTTGTACAATTTACAGCAACAGCAATCAATGTATCTTCAATACAAAGCCCAAACAGCATTCAAAAAACTCCTTTTAATTACCTTAATTGAGTTGTGTGTCATGTTCCAGAACACCAGAATACTAAGTGCTTTCAGCTTCACCAGATACATTCAAACAAAGATGATTCACTGTAAATAGCTTTTAGACAATTCAACACTCTAGTATTTGAACCCATCCACTAAATGGGAATCCTGTAGAAAAAAAAAAAAAAAAAGTAGTGCATGGTGATATATTTAAAGATAGTGGTCATATATTTAAAGATATTATTTTTCTGGTGACACACAAGGAAACTTTAATTCTGTTATTGCTACATTTTGACCACTTGACTTTGCAAACAAAACAGAGCATACATGTATTTGCATGTTTTCTATGTTTTAGAACCACTGAAGAAAAACAGTACAGTACAGTGGATGCAGTCAGAAAAGAGACTGTAACTTTTAGAAGACACATACCCTGTAGAAAGCTGTCCACACAGACACAGGAAGAAATGGTGTCAGTCCACTGATCCTCTCTTTTACTCTGGATAAGGCTCGTACCCTGTGCAGAACTGATGTGGACAAGATGGGGCTGTTCCTGATGGGACTAATTCTGCCTCTCATTCTGCCAGTCAGGGTGGTGGTGGAGCAGCAACCCCAGCGAGAGATGCTGCAGGATCAGCTAATGCAGCAGCCAGGCTGTGAAGTCAAACTTGGCACTGGGGGAGACTCCCCAAGTGTCCACAACCCTGTGGGCTGGAGGAAAGCCCTTAAAGCCCGGGCAGGCATCCCAGAGCCTGTTAAAATTCATGGTGAGAGGAGAGGTAGATGAACTAGAAGAGCACAAATGTCCTGTGGATATGAAAAATATTCACTAGGTCTCAGTCAGTGGGGCAAATAATAATTGTGAATCAGAGGCTGGTATTGCCTCCACCGCATTATTCAAGGTATGCTTCATTTCATTTTTAATATAAATATCTGTGTTACGCTGTGTGCCTGTGGTTTCATATTCCCAAGAGTGAGACTGGGGAAGAAATACCTGTAAAGGTGACTACAGGGCTTAAATTTTAAGTCCCTAAAGCCTGGGAGCTTTAGGTATGGGCTTGAGCCATATGTTTTATTTATTTTAGGAAGGGTCCCCTAGACATATTATTGAACCAGCCTTGGTTACTGTTATTGATATCTGACATAAGGTTATACTTAATCACTAACATTTAGTACCACCGCTATGAGGAATCTGAAAAATCCAGTCTGACCAGCCAATCTACCATTATGGGAAATCCTTTCCAGACCCCAACAGGCAACTGCATAAATAAAGCACACAGCAAAATATCAAACCAATGAATAAGCTGTCATATAAACAAGCCAAACAAGCTAGTAAAAACCACACCAGCATGTAAAGCAGGAGAAGAGAGATCTATGCCATCAGAATGAGACATACGAACCAGGACAGCAAACGCACTTTCTTGCAAGGGATGGGGCGATGGAGGGGCAGGCAGAACAGCCGAACTGGAGCTCTGACTCCCGCTCGGTAGCCACACACTGGAAGTAATAAGCAGTACCTTTTTAAAAACAGCAAAGGAACAAATATATGTTTGTAGTATGGGACTTGGAAATGCGTGGGAGAACAGACAACCCTCCTTTAGTGCTTATAAAAGTTTGGCGGAGGGAGTTTTTCACTATTTCTGTGCTGGACCTGGACACAACCTGTTCAGAAGGCAGAGTTTTGTCTTTATAAACTTAATCTGAGTACAGATTTCAAAAGCTAACAAATGTTTCCATGGATTTGTAACTACTGAACCTATACCTTCCAGTGCAATCAGGGAGATTTTAGGGAACCCCCTCACCCTTCATAGCCAGCTGAATATTACATTTTACCTTTTTTATCCCTTCAGGAGAGGCAACCACATTCTCTGTAAAGAGGAACCAAACTGAACAGATAAGTGGCCAGTTCAGCAAGTACTACAACTCTACATCACTTGCGACAATTAAACTCTGTTAGGTTATACTGGATTCACATTTTCAAATTTTAAAAAGCCAAGGAATTTTACATTGCTGGAGAACTAATCCTCATCTTAGGTCAGAATTTCAAAGAGAATAATCTGACATAATTAAGTCCCTAAGAGTCAGAAGTGTGAAGTCAGGTCCACACACATTTACACCAGCAATGTACTTAGCCCTGTATCTACTCAGTCCCACCATGTATGTTCCAAATTAGCCCTTTTCTGATATCTGTATTAAACACCATTTATTTCTCCTCCAGCTTCAATGTTGCTGAATCTGCGTTCCAGCTGAGACGCAAAAGACATTATATCCATTTTAGCCTTTCTGAGAATATGAGAGAAGTAGAAGTCATGCAGATCATGTACACCACAGTTACATTAAAAAAAAAATTAACAGACTAGTAACAGATGCTTTAATCACAGTGTTGCATATAGTAACCATCCCCTTTTCCCACAAGCTAAGTCTGTAATTACTATGTATTTGTATGGGGGACTCATATCTTAGACATGTGGCTATAATGACAAGTTTTTGTCTTATTTTTCCCCATTAGTGTTGCTACATTTTTATTTTTAAAGTAGAAACAAGAATCCACACAATGTCGAAAAAACACACACTGAAGTATTTTCTAAGAAATTAGTGGGCAAATCCGTCAATGGAAAGTTATTGTGTGCCACTGAGTGTGGTTTTAAAAAATAAAACCATCTATGAGATTTGTGATATTGCTCATGTGTACTCTACTCTTCCTTCAAAAGGAAACTAGCTAACTTTTTAAGAATAAGTTTCACATGAGTCTTTTTTTAATTCTCACACAGAAACATGTTTGGTTTCAGAATAAAAAAGGAGTTATTTGACCTGTTGTTATGGATCAGATGTCTGAGTCACTACACTGCACTTATTTCAACTGAAATCATGTCTCTGCAAAAAGGGGAAAGTATCAGTTTAAATGCACGGCTCCTGGTTGACAACTTTCTTACCTTATTTCCACTGGGAGGCAGTGGCAAGAGCTGCACAGCATTGCAGAGAGCCAGAGAACAAAGATTGTCTCTTTGTAGTTCTGCCGTCAAGTTTTATTCTCTTCTTCACTATTCATCTCTAATCCAAATTCCCAAATGCCAGTCTGATTGCCAAATGATAGTTAGGAGCCTAAATAAGCTTCAAAAGTACCTTCTGAGCATTTCATTTTCTTCCTTGCATCATGTAAAACTCCTAGACTCGGTTCAAGACCAGTATGTGGACAGACAGGGTGAACACAGGCTGATGAAACGGCTGTTGATGAGTCAGTTACGGAGAAGAGGGGTTCATGAGGAAATGGACAGAGGCTGTACAGATATGAAATGAAAGGGAAAGATGTGGGGTGGATGCCAAATATTGAGAAAATAATAGCCTCTTGTGGCATTTAATTATTTTGCTTTGGTATTACTTTTTTCTGTTTCAACACTGGGATAAAATAGGGGAGACAGTACTCTATCTGCCCTTGTCAGGATCAGTTCTTGTGCCTTATGGTAGATTACAACCACCTACCTCTATTTAAACTCTTTCACAATCCAGTTGGAAGTAATAGGATGTCACAATCACAGAAGTAAGTTGAAAGCATCACAGAGGTGACTTAGTTTAATTTAAACTGGTTAGCATAGGTCTCTGTAGTGTGGATCTCAGGCACCCATAACAGCGAAGAGTTTGGTATCATCTGTTCACACAACTTGGCTGCTTGTCAGTGTATGAATATCCTTGAAGAGTCACAAACAAGGTCAGGTAAGTGGTTTCGTACACGTGTTGTGGAACTTGTGTATCGCAGCTGTCAATGTTTCCCAGCCCAATCTTGGACTCAGCAAGATGTGACCAACTGTTCAGCTTTTGACTCAGTTAATCCTGACCAATTCTTCTGCCCTTTTAGTTTTTGTGGCTCCTCTGTACCTGGTTCTTTCCTTTATCTCTTGATTTTTTGCTTTGGTTTTCCTCCTCAGCAGG
>NW_009648444.1:136492-288628 GCF_000708025.1 Charadrius vociferus
AGGAACCTTCTCAACGCTTTTCTTAGCTTTCTGTGGAGAGTCTCATTAAAGCTATCCTTGAATATAATTTCCTTTCTATTTTACACCTTATCACTGGCAGATCTTATCCTTCCATTTTTAAAAAAAAACATGTAATCTCTCCAGACGGTTGACACACACAACTACCTTTCTGCTTCAGAGCTGCTAGCCAAACTGAAATTTAACTTTATTGTTCTGACATTGTCTCTGATATGACAAGCCATCATCTCAATATGGCTAAAATATTCCCCTTTCTAATTTTTCAGTCATCTCCCACCTCTTAGCTTTGAGCAGGGCATTTTATCCTAGATATCTCTTCTTCACATTCAAGTCTTGCATACCTGCTTTCTGCAACACGTAGTCAGGATGCAGACTTCCCCATCTGCCTGTACAATGCAATTTGGGTATTGACCATATCCTTGGAAGAAGCAAATGCAAGTTTGACCAACAAATATCTGCCCAGATGAGTATTGCTTCCAAGATAATTCATTGCTTTGCCAATGGCTGCCTTCTCTGTGCATTCACCTTCTCTGCAGTGTCAGGCATAAGCCATTTGTCTTCACTTTCAGAGCTCTTCACCATCACCCATGTCCACTCATTATCAAATGCTTGACTTCTGCCTTGGGTCTTCATTCTACTCCCAGCTCCAGCCTCTCTCATATTGCTGTTAGGCATAGAAATACATCTCTTCATACTTTCTACTCATGCTGCACATAGAGTTACCCATAAATACTCATGAAACTACTTCGTTAACCTCCTTCCAATCCATCTTTAAAGCTCTTTTTGACAGCAGTTACTTTGGGGATATGGTCTACCGCTGCACAGGGCACTGATCCTCGTTTCTCAGTGCTCACTCCTCTGCATCCGCCCATGTTCTCTCTTCTGGTGCATGGGTATTGGAAATGCTTGACTGCAGGGACTCATATTTTGCTCTCTGTTGGTACAGCAAGTAGTCAAACAGGTTCCTGGCCCGTGACTTGTCTCTTATTCATGATGGTAGTAAAAAGAAACAACAACAACAAGAAATAATAGCAGGAACAACAATAATAAAAGAATCAAAGACAGCTTTAGGTATGTAATACTAAACACAGTTCGTTGCAGTCTTCTGGAACACGACATAAAAAAGCACTAGCAATGGCAAGGAAGTATGGAGGAGGAGGGGGGAAACAAAGCCAAGTGAAATAAAAATCATGTCTTAAGATGACATTTTATACTTTCTTTTTAAACTAATTCTGGTCACCAAAAGAAAAAAACCAAACCAAACAAAAAACAAAACAAAACAAAAAACCAAAACCAACACCCCCCCAATCCAAACAAACAAGCAAGAGCTAAAAGCAGGGAGGAAAAGAAACAGTCATAGGAAATGAGAGGGAGACATACAGATGACACACAGCATGTCAGACAGAAATAATAATACAAAGCCAGGAAATTATTGTCCCCTAGTGATGACTTTGGCTCACAGTCATGCATAGCACTGCTCACCCCACCTACCAATATTGTTTGGAAAGTTAACTATAATGCATGCTTTTATATTTATATTTACTCATTTTTATATGAATTCCACTTGCAGAGCTCAAGGAAAACACATCTTTCTGCAATTACTTATTTAAGGTGGATGCTGTCTCAGCGCAGAACTAGCTCACTCTTATTGCCTTTTACCTCCTCGTCTCTGACATCAGTGGGAAATAACCGTCTGTGTAACTACCCAAATACATCTGTGAGAAAAAATCTATGCCAGAAAATAATATTACACTCCTCACCAACATCCCCTTAAGCAAGGAAGTTTGGTGACGCAGACGTCTCTCTGTCCCTCCTCCCTGTGCCCACACAAGAGTGTCAGAGGCAGATGAGAACCCGGCTTTCAATGCTTCACTTGCAGGAGGCTCCTTCTGCTTTGCTGGCACCTTTGTCTTTGGTGCTTGTCGTGTCCATTGTATCTGTCTCTTGGAGCAGATGCTAAGAGCTTTTTCATGACAAGGCCTTGTGCAATTTATACTCATTTTTGACTGCATGAATTTTGAAGTTTGGGGGTTTGTTCTTCTATCGAGTTTTTGCTATACTTGGCTATGACAAAAAAATCTAGGAAAAGATGAAAATAATAAATAAAAAGTCAGGCTCACTAACAGATTTCTGGAATAATGTATTGCCTTTAGCTTTAAAAGTGGAATGTTTCACAGTAGCATTAATATGACAAACAAAAGCAAACCCAAACAATTCAAAGGACATTAATTGTTGATGTACAAACACGCATTTAAGAAACAGGAGGAATTTTGGATGAAGTAAGAGCAGAAGTAAGGAGAGACAGCTGGGAGAGGGGAACAAGAAGGCTTGAAACTTTGTGCCAACAAATGATAAAGTACAGTTTTTACAAGCCTACTTTCTTTATTCTCTATTCAAAGAAAAAAAGCATTTTGCTACTGTCAGTAACGTTTATGCACTGACTAAACCTAAAAACACACCGACTGTGTGAAGTTTAGTGTTTTATTCAGCACAGCCTGTGTAAAATATATGCAAAAAAACCCCAGTGGCTTGTGTTCAAACTTAAGTTTCTTTTTAAAAAAATGTAAGTCGCTGACCTTGCAACCTTTCTCCACATGAGTAGTCACTTTAGGTCAATAATAACCATCCAGGTATTTCAAAGCACTGCACACATACTCATTTATCAATTGGAAAATCAAGGCACGTAAAGACGAGTCCAGCAAATAAGGATTTACAGGATCAGGTCCTAATTTTTATCTGTCATATTTAAACTCATTTTAAACTAAATACTTCCGAAAGCCTGAGGTAAAATGCAGTACATATACGAGTTAAACAGGCTCTAGAAAGCACAGAAGATAAACTTAAGAAGGCAAGAACGGTAAGATCTGTGACTCTTTATAACCTTTGGGTTCAGCATCCATGTTTTACAACTGCCAAACCTTTTTCAGCTCTCTCTTGCTCCAAAACACACTTTAAAAGAAAACACTGAGGTAGCTGTAGTGTACAAGTACATGTGTATGTGTTATAGATAAAAAAATAAATATTTCTGTACAGGGTGGAGAAATTGATATATTTTCATTGAAATCACAAGCCACGGCTTAGAATTTAGTTATTATGTAAAACATAAAAGGTTCAGAAAGACACATTTTAAACATGGGTTTTCTGGCCACAGGCAATGATAACAGTCCTTCGTAGAGCACCTCTGTATAAGGAAAGTTTATTTCTTTCTTAAGTCTTCTTATGCTGACAGTTTTTGAGCAGAAGTTGAAATCAGTGGTTTGCTCTGCAATGTGATTTGCTCTGGCTTGTGTATTCCATGCTACAGAGGGGTCCAAGACACACACATGGAGCTGCATCTAAGGGAGCCATCACAGTAGTCCAGAACAATTCCATGATTTTATTTCCATGAATTACACCCCTGCTTTGTTGCGGTTCCCAATAGTCCAGATCTCTACAGAAAACCATTCCTCTTTTGCAATGAAGTGACAAACACAAAGAAACCTTTTCCTGGTCCAAATATGTGCATTTGTAAGCTTTTAGTGCAAGCAAGCTTGAGTGTTTTGGCTGGAGCACTAGAAAAGGTAACTTCGTACTAGCGGGAAAAAAAATATCCCTCCACAAGCCAAAAGCTGAGGCAGCATGCGTTATGGAGCCAAGCTGGCAAACGAACAACTGGAGATGGATCTTAGGCGGGGCTGTCAATGCAGTAACGAGGAGAACATTCCAACGGTAAATTAAATCATACTGAAGCTGTATTGCAAATGGCATTTTAAAAGCATGGAAGAAAGGAAAACCAATCACTATGGGTGCAAGATGGTAAGCAGCACCGATGATGACATGCGTTTCACAAAAAAAATGGTTCTATTATTAGCACAGGATTTTCTTATACTTGCACTCTAAATCAACACTGGCAGCTCAATATGAGCAATATCAGCCTAAGTTTTGTCCCAGCTAGCAAACAGAGCCAGTACAGATCAAAACAAATTTCTCAGGTTGGGAGTAAACGCTGCTCATCAAAAAGCATCGTGATGAGCCGCTACAGGGAGAGAGCCCTACAATAATCAATCATCAATCAGTCATAGAAAGTGCTTATTCTGCCATTATACAAGGATCTTCATTACTATATGTGCACTGTTCTCAAGAGAGAAGAGATGAAGGTTTCTTTCAATGATTAAAGCAATAGTCTTCATGCAGTAAAACACATTTAATTCTAAGGGAAAAAAACCCAGACTAAACCTGAAACAGGAGAAAAGTACCAAATGATCTAGACAGAAGCAGTAGTATTAGTGAAGGATCCCTATTCTTCTATTTCTTACTTAATTTAAAAAATGCAAAATTATAACTTTGCAGGTTTAGGAAAGGGGAAAAGATATTATAATCCACAGCAAAATATTCTTGAAGAATTTAGAACTTAATATTGCCTTTTAAAATGACAGGGGACACTGCACTGGTCCAAATTTTGACAGTGGAAACTGACCCAGTGAAATGTGTGCCCTTTCAGAGTAAGCAGAGTACTATTTTAAGCTCCATGGAAAAAATATGGAATTATATTAAAAAGTTGATTATAATATTAGTTTAAGGTAAAGGTTAAGTATCTAAATGAAATGTGTACAATCCTCAGTATAAATGCAAAATCAGAGTGCAAAAATGTTTTGAATCTGCAGAAGTTTTTTATATTATAATTCATAACTCTTGAGATCTGCAGATAATAATATTAAATCCCCTGGAAAAGGGGGTTGAAAGGAGAAAAACATTTCTGCTGTTTATTTTTGAAACATAGGCATTTTCTTTCCCTTAAGTGAGCCTACAACCACCCTGGCACCTATTCTGCACCACTAAATAACAACTGGATGCTCATGCTTGGAAAGCTGGGTGAGGGAAGCAATTTAAAATTTATTTTCATAGTGGAAAATAGGTTTTGCCAAAATAGTTTCAGTTTATGAAAGGAGAGAACAGCTGTATTTGGTTTATAATAAATCTTTCACAAATCAGTAAAAGCAAATAGACAGCACAACTGTAACCCATAAAAGTGGAAAATATTAAACAACAGACAGTGAAGTTGTTAAACTTTCCCACAGATGCTGTTGGTAAAGAGCCTCTGCAGAAAACATATACGAAATGCGCATGAAAAGCGAACCTGAAGGTGAGGGGCATTGGAATGAGGCAGAATTACTTATTAGAGGAATATCCTGTTAAGGTGGCTATTCTGGGTATGGAGGAAGGTGTCTCCCGCAGTTTCCTACTCCCATTACTGAATGTTAGTGCAGAATAATTACTTGCTTGCCAAAAATGACAGGACGTTGACCCTGCAGACTTATTGAATTCGTACTGCTTGCCTCCAGGCCATGTCGGGGGTTATTCAATTTTGCCCGAGGAGGACAATCTATTATGAGAGATGAGTCAAGAAGGCATCTTCCCTGATTGCCCACCAAAACCATTATCTCAGCGTGGAGGGGCCATGAGCAGCGAGTGGACGGACAAGGCAGCGCTGATCCCGATTACCGGGGGACCAGATACAATTTGCATTACGAGCAGCAGTGGAGCTCAGGGCAATCAGCCGGGGACGGAGCTGCCGGCCGCGCCAGCGCCGCGCAGCTAATTGCTTGTGCTTGGCCTGGCAACCTTCACCCTCCTGAGGAGGAGGCTGATTGGCTTGATCTGCGACTGGGTGAATAATTTTACATCGACAAAAACCCACAAGTTATCCCCAAAGGGAAAACCAAATGTTTAAGGTGCAGTATGTTTTTACATCTCTGACACCGCCTCTTGTTACAGCATACTTGTTTGACGTTGACATTTCTCAGCCACTTAATTAGACACAGTCAAGTCACAGCTTCATTTAAAATGAACAGACTAACAAAACAAGCAAAAATGGTTCCCTGGAGTTAAAAAACAAAATGACAAAAAACAACCTCGAAGGATTAATTTTTGATGAAATATAAATATGCGATCCTTTGCAACAAGCTTGCACCAACATCAGTGGGAATCTTTACAGTGGCTTTTAATCACTTTAAAGCAGGCCCCCTTCTTTGAATGAAGGTCCTGTTCTTACAAGCTTTTTACAGGTTCCACAGCTTTGAAAGGAGCAGTGCTGTATTACATACCTGAAGACAGTTGCTTAATTTGTGGAACTAATTGGACATGTAAAATAAATCAATGTTTTCCAGTTCTCAAAGGATATGCTCTTCCCAACATTGCCTGGTGCTCGCAAAATTGATCTGAAACCTGACTCAAAGCAAAATGAAACCACTGGAAATGCTATGTGGCTCATTTCAATGTGTTGGGTTTTATCTGAACCACATTAAACTCTTTGCTTGAGAGAAAACAGAAACTTAGTGCAGGAATACATGTGAAAACATAGGCATCAGCATGGAAAAATACAACTGTTTCCTCAGTTCTGTTACTAGAAAAGTGTGGAATCATCCTCCTGGCCTTGCACCCTATTTTCCAATATTTTGGATAGTCTGGAAGTGTAAAACTGCGATGGGAAGCTGTTATCCCAACAGAACAATTTAACAAATCCTAACATCCGAGTAAGCCTGAAATTTCTTTGTCTAGATTTGAAAGCGAGTTAAAACCTATGGCTAGTAAGCTTACAAAATCCATTTCAATGCATCCTAGTAAACATTAAAAAAACTAATTTGCATTGTTTTGCTGTCCATGCTAGCATAAATCATCACCTTTTAAAGAGAACAGAAAATTCTAATACTATCCACGGACCACCAACACCAAGCGCATGGCAAAGTGGGTATAAGCATAAACTAATTTATTCTGCCATGGTGACTGGCCTGCCACTAGCCTGCGGGGATGGTTTGATGGATAGAGAGTGCATGTATCTACAAGTAAGTGATTCCTCTTGAAACCACAGCTTGGATTACAGTGAGGGGAAACAAAGGAATATGAAGACATTGTGTCAATTTTGTTTGCAGTGAATAAGAGCAGCCCATATTTCAGGGCTTGGTTTAAGACCTCTTGATGTATTCAGACTGATAACGTGAGTCCTTTCCTCATGAAAACTCAATCCTATAATTAACTGCTCTCCTTAAAACAAACAAACAAAAAAAATCAAACCGTTCATATTAACTTTTTCCATTCACATATTCCTTTCACGAAGCAGAGCGGTAATCATCAGAGTAACAACAAGGTGCATAAGCACATTTATTGAGTGTCACTTGGGCTACCTGGCACATCCTTTTTGTCCAGTTGTTGCAGAAGGGCTCAGACCTCCCATCCATCCCGGGTCATCTGTACCAGCTTCATATTGATCTCTCCACTTGGGCTATCTAGAATGACACCAGGCAGCTCTGTTCAGGCACTTGATTCACATCAAACAGAACTAATACAGAACTTTCATAAAACATTATATAACATTACACAATCACTGAAAAGCATTCAAACCTTGCTCTGAAGAACTTTTTCTTATGTTTCTCCCTAGCTTTTCTGGAGTGAGTATTCCTGTAACATCAGACAGCTTCAAAGCACTGGGACAAGTTCTGCCTGAAGTGAACCAAGGGACCTCTGGCCAAGATCCTCCTTGTCACATTTTCCGTGTGTCCCAGAGCACAGCATATCCCACACATTGCATGAGGAATAGTTCTGGAGCAACGTATTACTATAACGAGATAACGATAATAATAACATTTTGCATTCTCAATTGTGTTTATTCAGTTGAAAGTTAAATCCCAAGCTACATGCATGAAAGAGATGAATTAAAGACAACTCCATTTTAATATTTACTAACTTCTTAGTGCCTGACTTGGCAACCATCATAACATTTTTTCAACCATAGGGGTTTTTGAAGGCTTTGTGCTCTTTGAGCAGGATTGGGGAAAGCTCTAGGTGGATTTCTTTTGTTTTACTTTCAAGCACACTAATGAAAGAAATTGCTCTGCGGAGCCTCACACTGACATGCAAAGGCTTCCTCAGCCACGCTCGGCTTCGAGGTACCTTGTCCACACCAGGAAGAAATGCACAGGTAAGGGCAGGGGATAGGCTGCCTCTTTTCCCCAAAATCACGCGTAGCAAGGGAATCAGCTGGCCATTGCATTTTGTAAATAATTGTTAACAGCGGTGGAATGGTGACAGCCGAGAATCTTCCTTGTCAGCAGGGGAGCGCAGCACAAAAAGGTGACTTTCCTGCCATCCTGCTCTTCTTCGTTTGGCCTCTTTTGGTCTACTGGGAGGGCAGAATGTGCTACCTGAGGAGAGGCATGGTGCTAAAATGGCTCTGCATTTTGCCAAAGTAAAGATTACCTTCCTAGCACGTTTAGCACAATCTGCTAGCGTTAAACATTAAACCCCAACTATTTTGTGTAGTCTCCACACAAACACCATCTATCCACCCTTTCCACAGAGACCACACCAATTCACATCTCAAGATCATGTCAGCATCCCTCTGATCTTTACAGATACCTGAAGATTATTCTCCAGATAAAATACATTTTTAATGATTCATTCTCCATCGCAAGCCTGCCTCACCCTAAACAGAGATCAAAATGCTTTAGTTAAATCTGGTTTTAGTTCCATTAGAAAATATGACTACTGGCCTTCCAAACTTCTTCTAAAGAAAGCTACTTAAATGCAGCTTTTTTTTTTTTTTTCAAAAGTGCTAAAAAATAGGTACCATAGCAGAACCACATCTTTTCTGTGTCCCCAGTGGCTTCACTGTAGATGCAAGTACTTTTCAGGTGATATCAACAGTCCATGGTCCCTGGGGAACATACTCTAGCACAAGACAGATCTGCACAAACCACAGAAAAGAAAAATTGCAGGATAATCACGTACCTTCCAAAGGGCTCTTTACCAGCAATATATGGCTCTTTATGGCCAGAAAGAACAAGCTTTAATGAATCAGGAAAAAGTGTTCCCGCTTGTTAAATCCCTGACACAGATATTTTAGAAGTAGGTGCACCAGATAGATTTCTCTTTTCCTTGCTTTTTTTCTGTCTTTCCTACTAGGTGACCAGCCTTACTAATATCCTCAGCACTGGATTTCTGAAAATTAGTATTTCCTTTATGAGAGTCAGATTATCCAGAAATGACAGGACAAAGAACAGACACATTTCTCAACTCTGCCCTTTTACTCACAATTCTCTCACGAAATCATGAACAATTTTGCATGCAGGAAGATTTGGCTGAGGAGGTAGTAATGCTGAGCTCCATCCTGCACTGTGAACATTCACCCAGTCTTCCACATTTTGCCATGGCACAAAATGGCTCTTTTAGCATTTTACATAAAATAAAGTTACTCCTCTGAGGAGGCTGGGCCTTTATTTTCCAAAGCAACCTTCCTCCTACCACTGGAAGCGCCTGGAACTCAATCAGCACCTCATCTGGAAGGATTGACTTGAGACATTGATTCTTCAGGTGCTGGATTAAGGCAGCAGGAGCGAGGCAGATTGATCCCATTTGTAGATTTGTCTCTCAGCTTTTATGCTATAGAAACCATTTTTACATTTTTCAACTCCTTTTCTGTCTAGCTTTTAAGAGAGAAAATGCTTTTCCCTGAGGTCACTTTAGGCCTGCAGGTATAAAAGCATATCTTTGGCCATTTCAAGCAGCTGATCAACGTAAAATGGAGCAGGATTTGATAATTCAATGAATTCACTAATTGCATCCAATGCTTCGGTTTGATTTGTGGTTTCATACTAAATAAGGATTTTGTTTAAACATATTTTGGAAACAAGTTCTTTCAGACCATCAGCATATTCTACTACATAAACTACTGTTCAGACACTCTCTTGTATAAGAAGGTCTCTTATTTAATGCAGTGCAATAAGTCAAAAAAAAGTGTTCATTTTGCTATAGAAATAATTAGCATGTATTATTCTTTAAAGAATGTTAAAGCTCTAAAAAAAAAAAAATAATTTCTCCCAGACTCCAAGTTTTACAGAGACTTTTTTGTACCAATCCACAAGAGCAAGTTACCAGAAATTCAGTGGACCCAGTAAATAAAAAATGCCTGGGAGAAATGAACAGCAGAACAGAACCAACAAAATGTCCTTCTTCAGTGTTTCTCTGCTAGGGAGAATTTGGCTAAAATAAAAAGGATTGCTTCCCAGCAATCCCTGAGTGCCAGTGCAATCTTTGGGAGCCATCAGCAGTTCAAGTAAAGCATAAACATGTTAAACCTCCCTCTGTAATGTATAAGGTCCTCTGGCACTGCATATGTTACTTCTGGTCATGGACCATAATTCTGAGCTCAGCAGTGTTCACATATATACCTCCATTTGGGACAGTGGCAATAAAAACTTAAAGGTCTCTGGTTTCCATATGGTATTTTCTGGCATAGACTGATTTTGCTCTACATTGGACGATTAGGATTAGAGTACAGACACAATAAAACTTCATGGCTTCTTTCCCAACCTGGGCTCTTCTTATTAGAATCACATGGGGACATAAATTTATCATAAAAATAGTAAATCTGTTCTTATTTCAGTAATATTTATTATTTGTACATGGGATATATCGTGAGAAAAATAAATGCTAAAGATGTACCAGCAAAGTTATATTAATGAATCAATCACCCACACTAAGTTTCCCAGACACAAGAATTGCTTAAGCAAACAACAAACTCTAAAAATCAGCTTTTGGTTGGCTTGCACTATTCCATACACCACATCAAAACCTGGCGTGTAAGGTGAAGGCATTTCTAAGACAGTGCTGTCAGGGTTTTTACCCATAAAAGGTAGGAGCAAAGGTAGCTAGAAAAGGAGGCCATCAAACTGACAGATGAAGAGAACCCCAATGAGAACTAAATCTGGGTAGGTGAATGAGTGAAGGAAAGACCCCAGCTTATAACATCAGGAAGAATATTATCTCCTGGGTTTGAAGAATATTATCTCCCGGGTTTAGACATAGCTTGGGTGAGAGGACCTAGAGAGAAGCTGGTCAAAGCTGGGTGGAGTGAATAGACCTGACTGACAGGCTGCTATAGGCAGGTCAGGCTGATCTGACTTGCCTAGAGTGACTGAAACAGGAGGCACTGGCAAGAGGAAATAGAAGTCATCGTAAATCTTTGAACCAGAGGCGATGACAAAACGTGTGAGAGGAAGTGGCAAAGAAACTGGCCAAGGTACTAGCTTGAGTAGAAGAAAACGGATCTGGGGTAATGATGTAGAGGTGGTAGTTTGCTTAAATAAAGTTGTCACTCGAAAGAGAGAAATGAAGACAAGAATAAGGTCCTCTGAGAGCGAATATGCACTTCTGGCCTGACTGCAACCACAAATATTGTAACAGAAAAATCAGCTCAGCAGCCGTGATTTGAAACAGAATAACCAGCTTCAGTACAACAGGGAGCAAATCTTTTGAGCTCTTTTCCTCTCCTTAATTGGTTTCTTTGACAGTGTTTTCACTCTGCCCATAGCAATTCTCTGATGTTTTCTCCCAGAAGTTTTCTCTGGGCTCTTGCAGCACCAATGAAGCACATAAAGTAAGAGTGTCGAGCCAAATCATCTCTCAGAACTAGCTGTCCAGCCTTGGTTCCCCAAGGAAGTATTAATTTCCAGGACATGGCGCAACAGGTTAGCACCTTACACTCAGGTAACCTCAACTCAGTGGATTTCTGGAGGGTGTGATTGACTTTTCTTGGTCAGAGATGTGGGAGAAAATGAAAACGTCACTTTGTGTAGTTCACAAGACAAAAACTGCAGACCTGCTTCTGTGGATTCCCATACAACGCATCTGAAGGTGCAAAATAAACCCATGACATGGCAGGCTGTACACGCTGACTGCCGTGTTTATACTTTCCTTATGATCAAGTCTGAAACAAGTGGCATGATTCTCAGTGGCTTCTAGTTATTGGACAACCATAGATGAACTTGCAAGAACAAACACTAGTTTTGAGTTCTGGACAAAGAGAGACCTTAAATAACTCTTCCTAGGGACTGTGACCTGTGCACAGGAAAGGATGCTCAGAGCGGTGAGCAGAAGTAAGAAGGGAGGCAAAGTATTTTAAAACGTATTTTAAACTAGGACCTAGCAGAGCAGTGGCCCACAGCCTAAACATCAACGGTGGGAAAATGTGACGGGGAAGGTGGGTCAGCTGTTATCTGTGTCATTCGCAGATGCTGCAAGGTGTGCTGGCTGCTACTTTCCCAAATAAGTGTGCACAGATCAGGGTAGGGGTGCGCCATCCAGCCTCACAAACGCCGTGCCCTACACCCTCCCTGACACATGTCAGAGTCAGGAAAGTTCACCTCCCTTTTCTGCCACCAGCAGGTCTCAGAGGTCCGTGCTGCACAGTGGGTTGCTGCCCCGCTGCAGCCCCTGCATCAGCCCCAGCCCGACCCTGGGAGCCCAGAGAGGAGCAAAGCTCCTCCTGGCACTGCCTCTGCTGGAGCTGCCACTACAGCCAGGGTCCGCTCCTAATTCATGTTCTTCTCCCGGCACCCAACACATTTTCCATTTCAAAATTTATTTGCTACAAGCTTTCAACCTTTCACTACCGTGCAGACACTCAGTACTTTTGCCATATCTTACTATGAGTTTTCAATGCAGCAGAATTATTCTAAAGGATTATTTTCTGCACTGTTTCTCTCACCTTTGTGAAGAAGCTGTACAAATTCTCACCTCACCATCGGAAACATTCTTCCATTCAGGCTGACCATTCCTCAAAGCACCTTTTAAAGAAAAGAAAAAAACAATTAAAAATTCTGTATTGTGATCTAGCAGCTCTTTTCCTTTTTAATACGGGAGCACCAGCACCACTTGCTCAGTTGTTTTTGCCTAATGTTCATTTAAGCATATGTGTGAGAAAGCTGGCGTACACGACATTAGGTTAACATTCGGCATCTGGACCAGTGTTGCAGAAATTAATAGCTCCAGCTTGCAGATAACGTTCATATTGACCACTGACCTATTGAACTGTTATATTTAGAAAGATCATTTAAAGGAAAATCTCATAGGCTATCGAATTTGAAGCTGTTCCAGCTACTCTGCAAGGCTTTTTTTTTTTCTTCCTTTTCTCTCCCCTGCAGTGGAATTCTCCAAGGCAAATGGAGTAAAATATTTTGCTGGAGGCGATACTTTACTTTCAAGATTTATTCCTTTGCACCACAAATATATCAAGGAAAAAAAAAAATCAAAGACAATAGCAAAAATGTTGAAAGAATTGGAAAGTTTATTTTCTGTCTCAGCATGAGAGTTTGACAGTCAAGCAGAGACTGTTTGTTTTATCATGTGAGGGGGGTTAATTTTTATGTTAGGCAGCTACGATCAAACTGAAATAACTCACATTATTTTATTTTAATATTAGTCGTTTCTCCTTTGATGCCATGTCAAGGGAAGAACTGTCCGTCCTACTTATCTCAGACATCTGCTACAGAGGAATTGTCTGTTAATTATCTTGACAGATACAACCTGCAAGCTTGTTTTGATGAGCTGTGATCTATACGATGTAAAATATACCAAAGCATTATGTGTACAATCCTATTTAGCATGCTAGCAGCATGTATTTATAGATGCTTGGTCTCTACTTTTCTCCTACCAATAGTTTGTATGTTGAACTAACACTTGCCCTCATATTTGCAATATGATGGTCAGACCACCATGCGCACACCCTATTACCATTCGCCTTTCTCCAAGGGTAGGAATATGTATTAGGCTATTCAATAGTCTGTAAAATTCAAACCTGAGGGAATATTTTGCCGGCCATTTCACCTCGTGCTTTCTCCCCCTCTTTATTCTCTTCTTAAAGCATTGTGCGTGACTTTTCTGCCCTTATCAAATGTTGATATTGAAAACAAACAAATACATGTTATTATTAAAGAGATTCTTGCCAGGAGGTAAAAGAAAGATGTGTTCCTGTGAGATTTGCTTACATATTCTGCAGATTGTAGCTAGTATAGCTTTACATTTATTGAAATTGTCTTTTCCCCCGAGTTCTAAGAAAATGTGCCTAAAGCTATTATCGTATCTATCGACTCTGTGGGATTTAACGGACGTGGCTCCTGCTCCCAAGTGGTTGGAAAATGACCTCTATGAAGCAAAGTTCAAGCAGAGTGAAAGCTCTGAGACTGAGATTAGAGACCTGTCAGTTGCCTGGTAGGATAAAAGTGTAAAATTATATGTGACGCTCAGTTCAGTCACATCAAACAGCGCAGAAATGTTTACTGAATGAACTACACAGTTGCTAATTACACTTTCCCCTTAAGTATTCACATTATCATGGGCAACAAATACCCAGAGAATCTGGAAAGGGAAAGCTTCTAATAAGTATGCAACAATTACAGCAGGCATGGTTTTGCACCTTAATTTTCTTACAGTGATTATTTATAGTGAAGAGGCAAATTTGGCCTATCATCACATACAGTATCTCTGTATCTCTGTTTCGGGTCTTCTGAGAAAAAGATATGACAAATTTTAAACCAAAATACAGCAATAGGAGCATATCTACTAACACTAAAATAAACACAGCTTTCCTCACAACATGGTACAAAACATTGCCTTAACCTACTGACCTTTAGTGACCAAGCTGTTCAGTCTGGCCAGATATATAATGTCTCATGATTACAGCAGCAATTAAAAACCTGATGATTCAAAGTGTGTTGAAATTGCTCTTCCACTTCTTTCAGGAGGAAGTGCATTAACATTGTATACCATGGATTTTTTTCATTATTGCAAGTTCCCTATGTTAGGGAACAGCTTTCTCTTGATATTCACTAACTCCACACTTTGTAACATAATACAGAAGCCGTAATCATGAAAAGTACTCCTTTCACAAGCAAGGTCCCTGCTCTACATTTTAACTAATGCCCACAAAAAGCTCTGACCATGGACGTGATCCAGAGAGCAAAAGTAAGATGCAGGGGGCCAGGGGACTGCTGAGCTGAGCTTTGTGGGACAGTTGTGGTACACTGACATGATATACTTTGGGTGAGAAAGGAAGACAAGGCCAGGGAAAGCTTTGTTGCTGGTGTCCACATGCCAGAAGACACGCTCCACCCCATCTGCTTCCAAGCCCATGTACCGCAGGCTGAGGCACCAAGGTCATTAATAAACCTACAGAGAGGGAAACCTGGGATGGTCCATTTCCAGGGGCACCCAGGTACAGCAGCACTCAAGCACGCGGCCATACAGAAAGAGAGGTAACTGCTCAACCTGCTGCCATTTGCACTTTCCAGGTGGACAATTTATGGTTCCTGTTGTTGTTTTTTTTCTTTCTTCCTTCCTTTCTCTTTGAAAACACATTTATTCACAATGGAAGTCTTCCTTTTTTGTTCTCAGTGATTTTTTGCAGTCATACTATACTTTGGTTAGGAAAGGATGAACCAATTTGTGTGATGGAATAACTACAGCAGATATAAACTGATACACAATAAAACTCACAA
The DNA here is from genome assembly GCF_000708025.1 of Charadrius vociferus. NCBI lineage: Eukaryota > Metazoa > Chordata > Aves > Charadriiformes > Charadriidae > Charadrius > Charadrius vociferus. The sequence continues at coordinate 151,819 of NW_009648444.1, forward strand.
TTATACTAAACTGCCGAGCCAGTCCGGAAGAAGCTACTATTTTGCCATCTGAATATTTCTACCGTCTACTCAAAGAACAGTTTAGTTAAACTGTTTTATGTAAGCAAGTTTAGACAACAAATTATTTCACAGAAAGATATTTGCTGTAACAATTATCATTGAACAAATCTAGCTTTATCTGTCTCTCTGAATTTAATGTATACCTTTGATTTCTTTATTTGTGTAATTTTTCTCAGATAAAAATTAGCTTTTTCCTGATCTTTGTTAATTCCAAATTCTGTAACATCATAAAAAAGCCTAATTAACAAAAGCAGAACCTTAATCTTCTACAATATATTCAATAACCTGCTAGTAAAAAAAATATGATTTTTTTCTCTCCACTTTTATATGATCTCTAAAACATGCGCTTAATTAAAATTGATCTCTCTTACTTGAAATCTTTACAGAGTGACTTAGCGAAACATGGCCTCAAACACAGTTATTTGAATTTACATTAGCAGAAGATCTAACCAATAATATGTAATTGCTGTTACACAGTGTCATTTACACTTAATGCTGCTGTCTCAAGCATTTTAATCACGACAAAGCATATGTTGTTTCCAGCTGATTTTTACAGACCGGTTGATTAAATCCCCGAAAGTATATAAACCGTTATACCCGGCACAACGATCAGCACACAGAAACAGGTTAGTTAAAGTTTGAAAGAGGGAGGGGGTTTTTGCTCGATATGGATATTCTGGAGTGGTGGGAGTCTGATGCTGAGTTCTGAGGTCCAGTTCACCGTTACAGGTCACAAGGGGCACATCCCACAGTATTTTCCCTGTTAGCTGAATTAGCCACACCATGAACTCCGAAGAATTAACCCAGGATGGCAGTGGCGGGGCTGCGTGTGCATTTTAAGGCTGCATGTTTTAAGGTTCTGTAAACATCCTTGAGAAATCTAGTGTAACCAAAAAAAAAAATTAAAAAAATCTTTCCTCTTAATTTCTACCTGTGTATGAACTTAAATAGGCAGTAGTCTTGCTGATTCATTACCTTCCCTGGTCTCTTCTGAAATGCCTCTATTATTTTTGGCCATTTACTGAACTTTACCAACTTTACTGTTTCATTGACAGAGATGTTAATTCTACCAAGAAAATCCAGAAGTGGATGCCAGAGAAATTAAACCTGTACTGCAGCCAAAACAGGTTAAGGACACAAAGACATGTTCCAAGGCATCCAAAGGAGCTCAGACAAATTTGCTTATGTGGGAGGAAAAAAAAAAAAAAAAGTAAATATGTGGAAAGAAAAGGAATACCTCTTCTACAGTGTTTTGCCAGAAGGAAAAATCCCACAGCACTGTCATTCTCCAAATTTTTACCTTCAGTGTCTCCAGGTAATTTTGAAGGTAGATGCCTCAAAGGTGGTCTAAGATGAGAAGTGCAGCTCAGGTGACTTAGCAAAGATCCCAAGGAGCGGAGACAAAGCCACACTTTGGACTGGCTGATGTGTAAAAAAATACCTCAGGTCTCTCTCACATGTGATCTGTTAAATGGTGGAATTTTAATACTAAACCAAATTTTGGGTGAGGAGCATGATCAAGATAGAATGGACAGTTGCTTTACTAAAAAGGTTTGGAAATCATGATAAAATAAAGCACTTTTTAAAAGTTATGCACATATTCCACAGCCAGAATTAAGAAGCCCTGTTGGAGGAGGTGATTTCCTTCAAACTGCCCTTCATGGACAATTTGCAGAGCTACCTGTACTCCCAGGTTACGCGGTCCTGAATCTCTTCATAACTCCCCTATTCTTGAGTGCAGAGAAAACAAAAAAAAACCCAAACCTTATGCTCTGTTATTTGAAAATGAATACCTGTATCTTCCTCTCCACTCTCCTTGTTTTATCCCTTCCCCGTAATTTGGAGGGTATCAGCAATAATAGTGAAGAACGGCTTCTGAGGCTCCTGTTCATCGCAGAGCGATGGCAAGTGGGGGAGAAGCCGAGGGAGTGCAGCAGTGACGCATCCCCAAGTAGGTGCTGACAGGAAATTCATGCTCGGTGCACATTTTCCGTGGATGCCAGTGTATAAGACAACATGCCCCGAGGCAGATATAGTATGGAACTGGATCACAAAAAAACAGGTCTAGCTTTTGTTTCTGGGAACTTCTTTTTGACTTTGACAATTCCTGCCCTCACAGGTCTAGCTTTTGTTTATGGGAACTTCTCCTTTTTGACTTTGACAATTCCTGCCCTCTGCAATGACAGTTACGAAAAAGATATTTTCAACTCCACCACCACCTCACCCCCGAAAAAAAAAAAGGTAGGTCAATTTAAAAAACAGAAAGTGTTTTCAGATGTTTTAAAACTTTTGTTTCATTTGTTTTTCATAGAAATGATTTTCAAAAAATAAAGACATGAAGGATATGCCCTGGGCTTGACTTCCTGCAGAGTAGGAACGGGATAAATTATGTCTTCACTTTGTAAAAGGTGATCTTTCCTCCCTGACAGTGCTATCAGCATCTGCAGGTCTACATCCACAGGGAACAATTAATTTTTTCACAAATAAGTTTGCTCATTAGAGTACCCGACTACCACTTTATTTACTTCCAATAGATGGTGCCCTCTTTTTGTAGCAGATGTTGAAACCGAAAATAAGTTGCGTAAACATATGCTATTATGGTTGGGGAATGCCAAGTGTAGCCTGTCTCCCATTTGGAACCAGTATGAGGCACAGGCTTTCCCTCTGTGGGAAGTTGTGCAAAGTTGTAACTGGCTAATTTACAGCCTGGGAATCGACAGGTTGAATCTTCAACAAATATTTCCTTTATATCAAACACGAATTATACACTGAAGTCAAACATCACGTGATGAAAACAAAACCAGATAAAAGCCCGTTGCCTTCCCAGATGGTCACCCTTAACTCTCCTGTCCTGGTTGCACTATTGCCCCTCACCTGCAATGCTCTTTTGGCCTAGACAGGGTCTTGATGAGGAAAAAAAACAGTAATTTGCAATTCCTTCTCCTGCCTACTCCATCTGGGATTTTTTCCCTTAAAAAAATCGTATCTGATCTTTTTTCCCCATTCTAAAAATTTTTTGCAAAATACTGTTTTTCTTTGAAATTCACCTTTAAAAATCCCCATTCTTTCACTCTTCCCACACCTGGTACTTCTGGATGGCCAATTTGATTGCTTGTACCATCAGAAGAGAGGGCACAGCAACCTCACAGCCTCCCTCATCATGGTCAGGTTGAGACAGTCCCCCCGGCAATTTAACAATGGCTTCCCCCCGTCACAATAAACCACTTTATAGCGCTCTTGTCTGATTCAAATTGACCTGCAGGGCACATTTCAGTAGCAGCTTAATTCACTTTCTCCCTTCCCTCAAGTTGAAAATGGTAGGGCATTAGTTGCCGTATAATGTGACATCTATGTCTTGTTTCTCCTATTATCTAGACTAAGTAAATCATAACAGCAGCAATATAGTTGTGTGTTGATTCAAATGAAGAAATATGGTTTGATGTTAAAATAATTCCTCTAATTTATATATAGCAAAGCCTCACGCAACATCTTATGTCAATGGCATCCGAAATCAAGATGTGCAATCTTGAGAAATTGTTTGATTAACTTCTGTCTTGTAAAACATCTTCTCGTGGCAAGTGGTTAAGCCTGTAAGAGCTGCCAAGTTCAAGCCAGTGTGGCTCATGCCATAAGTCTTTCTGCAGTCCTTTGGGCCACTCTGTAACAAGAGCTACCATTTTGCTGTCACTGTCACTTCACATAGCCAGTCTCTAAAGCTCTGTTTGTTGTTTCATTCTGTTCTATGTCTCCCTTAGGAACTTCTTCATTTTAATATAAATAGAGCGCTTCATCATGCAGTGCCAAAGACTCGTGGAAGGTACAATTCTCAATATTACCGAAGACGATGCATACAGATGAATGTGGCAGCAGATCACAAACAAAGGGCCTTAATGAAAACAGGCAAACTTCCTAACCCAAAGGTACAGAAGGGAAAAGTTTGGAAATAATAGAGGAAAGGGGAAACGAACATCTCCTTATGCTAACCATTGGTTTGACTGGTATTCACAAACGTCACCAGAAACAGATAATTATGCCCTTCTGCCATGCATCACGAATACATTGTATAGTATGCATATTTTTAAAGTTCATTTTGAATGGGATTTTTATTTTAACATGGAAATATATTTTCCTTCTGAATTGGGATGATTTTTAAAAATCCCATAATATTTCTAGGCAAAAAAAATGTATTTGTTTTAGAAAACTGTGTTTTAGAAAAACATTAATTTTAGAAATTTTCATAGGTTTTTTTCAACGTTGTTTAAAACTTTGCATACTTTTCAATTTTGCCTTTTTGTATCTGCCCATTTATATCATATGATCAAGAATACAATAATAGGATATGACATAATAATATTAAATTAGAAAAATTAGGATAGTATAGGATAATAGGATTAAGGATGCCCAGGCAGAGACATGAACACTGATGTACTATGTGTTGAGAAAATACAAAATAAAAAGGCAATTTCTAGCACTTTCATGGTAACAGCAAATAATAATGATGATGATGATGATGATGATAATTTGCTACAACCACTGCATGTCACTATATGACAAAATAGCTGTGATATGTTGTGTTCTGGTCACCTAATATTTAGTACCACGATAACTTTTTACATTTTTGGAAGACAGTGTCTCCTATAAAAGTGACATTTGAGATGTTTCAGAAGACATGACTGAAACCAGGGTTTATTTTCGTTCTGCAAATTTTACCTCTCATATGCTGGCATATAATCCCAGTACCACTGACAGGTTGGATCTCATCCCATTCTGTACAAATTAACAAAAGGGAATCAAATAAAAGTTGGGGTTTGCCCCAGCAATAGTTTTTAATGACTTAATTACACTTAAATCATCCTGTCCGCAACCCTTTAGCTTTAGCCTCTTACTTGGACAACATAACTGTTTCTATCATATCCATACAGAAATGCTCTGGGGATCGTATCAGCTCATGCTTGCATATATAATGTGGTTGTGCCAGTTTAATAGCTTACTGCACGACAGTTCTTAGCATTTCTGTTTCCTTTTGTGCCCTCTGCAGTGAATACACAGGTTATCTCACGTATTTACTATCCTTTTTCAAACACTACGTGTGCACAAACATCCCAGCCATTTGGAAATTGCTAATATCCAGTTACAAATTCACAAGTGGCAAATATGCAACCGTGAAATTCAGTAGTTACAAAGCAGAACATTTGTACATTGTAAATTCCTGTACATTTCTTAAGTTGCATGATGGGGAGCAGCAGGTGACATTATCCAGTTTTATGTGCACTTTACCTTTCTCTAACACCCCTCTCTCTCTCTCTCCCTTCCCTCCTACTGATGCTGCTGAAGTATAGAGTTTCATTCGTCCACTCTAATGCTAAAACCCATTGTGCTGAAAAAAAATCATTTCAGAGAATTCAATAGGACCACAGCTGATGCAGATTTTTATCTGGACAGGCATATTGGTATGGTGCTCATATATGTGGATGAGAGTGAGCGCAGAGGGAGGATGGAGGTCACAGTACAGTATTTAATGGGTGTATGGCATACCCTCTCTTCCCATTACCTCCAAGTACAAGCGCCTCAAAGGTATTAACATATCTAAACTTGTGGCCCTTCTGTGAGGCAGAGAACTGTTTTCATCTCTTTTTTAGAAACCAAAAATTCAGCCTGAAGTCAGCTGGTCAGACCAGCATCTCCCACTTTGCCGCCCAGCAGCAGAGCTCCGGGCCTGCAGGTTTCACTTTTGCAGCCCTTCCTGCTAAACGGGAAAGTTTAGCAGACTTTAAAATGAAACAACACTAAGGTTAGGGCAACTCAATTCACTGGTAGTGGTGGTGGAGGTTTCAAAGTCTCGGCTCCAACCCCTACCCCCAGTGAGAGCTTGAGTCACTTTACACTGAGAAGTGCAACATGGATCCCCTCCCTCCAACAAACCTCCCCTAAGACCGAGGCTGCATGGTTGTGATCTCTCCCTCTCTTTTGGCCGAGGAAATCACGCATGGAAAGCTCAGACCAGGACCAGGCCTCCCGGGCCTCAAGCATAGTGCATGGGCAACAGAGTCCCCATAGGCGGGCACCTCCCTCCCGCGGACGGGTCTCCAGCAGGGTCTTTCTCTTCCTGCAGAACTCAGCAGGTGGTAAGAACCCCGCAGAAACCTGTAGAGTAGGACAAGCCAAAATGAAGGTTATTTTTATGCTCCATGGAAGTGCTCCTAGACATATAAAAGGTCTTTTACTGCAGAAGTAACTCATCTGGTATGTTAGCCCTATGTTCTTTTTGCTGTAGCTGCAAGTTCCAGCTTTTTTACAAACAAACTAATTACTTAAACATTAGAAAAGAAATATCACAGGAGTGTAAATGAGGCAAATGCCAAGTCTTGCAAAACAGACATGCAGAGAAAGGAAGAATGAGGCTGCTCTCTAATGCCTTTTTATACACTTTTCACATAATGATCTGCTCCCAAATTACATTTAAAAAGCTGTGTAGTATACGTACTTATCACATCTCAAACAACTATCATAGAAAGTAGTTGCTTGATATCTGTAAGATGCCCTTTCACCAGGCCAATAAAACATAGAACTATATAACTATTATTTTCAAAACCACATTATTCTGCCACACCACTCATGGAGTAAGCTGCTAGCTGGTGAATTAAAGGGGGATAGAGTCTACCTCATAGTTATAAAAGATAGTCTTATGGTGGGATACAAGCAAAGGCTGGTATTTAATCATCTTACACCATAATTGTTACCTTTGGATGAGGCAGAGTATCAAACAGAAACATATTTACTCAGAAGGCAAAGACTAGTTGAAATCCTTAAATTACAGTAGTCAAATTCTGCTGTCACATTGCAAATTAATTGGTGGCAGGACTTACATTCAGGAGTCTGAGAAAAGCCCTTTCTTATGACATTTTTGGTGTATAAATAATATGTGGTATTTTTGTGAGGAAATAGTTGTGTAACTCGTATCTTCCCTCTGTTTGTGCTCGGAGGTTTTTGCCTCACCTGTGTCAAAACATCATAATCTTACAGCTGCTAATTGCAGCAGAGTGGCGCCTTGAGTTATTTTTGTGGTCAGCATGAAATGGCATGTGACATTATACGTTATAGTAACCCTCAACGAGGCCTTTCTATCGTAAAGATTTTAGTGCAGAAAAGGGGGGGGAGGGGGAGAGAATCTCCCAACATCACTTTAATCTGTAAGTACATTTTCCTTCATCATTATGCAAAATTAAGTGGATTTGATTATTTGTCAGATTTACTACTTTAATACTAATGTACGGTGATGTAACACATTAACTACCTAATGCTTTTAAGGCAGTTCGTCAAAACAAGTGCATATCAGTTCAGTTTTGACTACGCTGCGCTTTTGCCTGAGCAGAAAATGAGCAAATAAAAGGAAGAATTTAACACGATGAGTCATACCAATCATTTTAAAAACTTACCTTTTAGGGAACACATTAGGTTATATCCCACAGCCCATATTTAGTAACCCTCTGATTGACATTGGCAAGAATTTTTCTGCGTAAAAGCCATGTAGGGACTCCGGATTTTGGCTTGCTCTGTCTTTAAAATGCCGACAGACCAGACGCGTTCTGAGAACCACAAACAACTGATTTCTCTAAAAGAGCATTTTCTGATCACTACGGGTTTCTTAACAGCCTACGAATAGGCATACGCTCTTTCAGCCCAGAACGTGTATCAGGTTTCCTGGAAACCATCCCACTAGGGCATGACTATAGCTCCAATATAAGCAGTGGAGCACTTAAAAGGGGGCTAATTAGCTATTTGCTGTACTTGACAGATAAAAGATGTATGCAAGCACAGAGAAAAGACTGCAAATATAGATATCCCTGATTATGTTATTGTCCAACATTTTAATTAGTTTCTTAGACAATCTTTGTGTAATGTAAAAAGGTTTTAAAAGATGGGATAGTAACAAGGCTGTGGTGTTTCTTTAACTAATCACCATCACTGCAGGGTGCTGGAAATTTTAAAGCACGTTTTATATGCTCAGTTCATTGAAGAATTACTTTTACTTCTACTGGCCTTAATTCTTCCTTTATTTGCAGAGCAGCAATGAGAAAGGTGTGATTTGATTCAACTAGTGTGCTGACCAGAAGCCGCGGCGGATGCCATTTTGGCATGTAAATCATCTACAGAGGAGACAGACTGGCTGGTAACTACAAATAGGGGCAGATGATAAAACTTTTGGGCTCCGTCTGCAACTCTACAACTCGGTCACTGGGTGAGGAAGTAACACAGCCTCTCTGAGACTCATTTTAGCTACCCATAAAATTGGAGAATCATATTTATCTGTCACTTGTGAGTTGTCTGAAAGCCTCAGATGAAATTTCCGAACAACTCATTTTTACTTCTAATTTTAGCCAAAACCAAATGTGAAGTTATATGGAATGTGAGGCCAGCTGAGCAAATAAATATATTAACCAAACCTTCTGAAACAAACACATTTTGGACCAGGGTTTAGAAGGCAGCAGTAATTATGACTCCTTCCTGGTTTACTGATACAGTTTCACAGGTTCACAATGACACGCAGTCATCTTGGCTATAATTCATGTTGATGTGCTTCCATCAGTGTTGCAGGAAGGAAGGATTTGGCCCATGCCACGTCAAAATAATGAGGTATGTAGGTAAGCGGATAGGTACCAACAGAGTAAATAGCAGTACTGAAACCAACAGTGTTTTAAGCTTTGTTAATAGTGAGGGGCCAGGTACATTAAAGTAGCAGACAATTTGTTTGATAAGCAATTGGTATTTGACAGGCCAGTGACAGCCTTGTTGTCCGGAGATCACTGCTCCAGTCTCAGTATGTGACTTTAAAAACTTCACTAGGGGAAAAATTACAGTCAGGCAAGCGGCAGCAAGGCATAGCCTAAGGCGCTATCTGCCAATAACTAAGTCCTAGGGAAAACTGATTTGTGGCTTCTGATCACATGAACCTATAGCCTTCGCTATTGACTAATTGTGGTTCATCTGGATGTAGATCTATCTCAGCTAACAAGAAAGCACTAGAGGTCTTCATTTAGCCATTGAGCTGAGTCTCTGGAGACATGTGTGCAGCTGTCTTTACCTTCTTACCAATCAACACATCAAAAGCTGCAGAATATATTTCCACTTTCAGAAATGCAAACTGCAAGTGAGATAAAGTTGCCAAACTAGACTTGAAAAAGAGTGAATGATTATGACTCTACTCCAAATACAAAAGATAAATCATTTATGACCTGCAGAACTTTGCTAGCTATATAAATTTAGAACAGATACAATGGAGTCAATTTATCAGCTGGACAGCCGCATCATTTTAATGTAACTGTAAAGGATTAAAACAATTTCAGGTGCTTTTTTGTCTCCATCAAACCGGGGAGAACACAAGCAGACCAGGTGAATGCACATTCCCTTGCACAAGATGACCATTGAATGATACCATTTTGATTTATTTTATTTCAGTGAAGATGGTATAGTTAAAAATAATCTACTTGGTGCCATGAAAATCAGATGTTAATTGCTGTGCAAAGCATCCTACCTAGTCCAAACATTATGCTAAAATTGAAAAAAAAAAAAAATCAAACACTATTATGAAAGTATTTGGAGTTAAAGCTACAGAAGAGACAGGGTCAGCAATTTTGACTTAAATCCCTTTCTTGGCTTCTGCTCAGGTTAGCAATTCATTCAACTAAAGGCAGTATTGGCAAGACGCAGAGCACCACCACTGAAGGACCTGAGCTCCCTCATATTCCCTCAATGCTATCAGAGTTTAAAAGTACACAGCAGTTTTAGGGCTCACTTTTAGTTTGACTTAAAGTCCAGATTTAGGTCACATTGGACTTAATAGACAAACAAATTGCTTCAGTCACAAATGACCAAGAATTTTGTGATGTCCATTAATCAATACAGGATCAGCCAGTGCTGGATCTTACCCTCCATCTCATAACACGAGGCAGACCCAAACCACCACTGCTTTTTCTTGTTTGTACTGTCTTGGCAAGTCAGGAGAAAAGTTTTCCTTGTGAGATTTCTGTTTCCTCCCAGCCCAGAAGAATGAGAGTACAAAGAGATGCAGAGTCCTTGCAGGATTTCAGTATCTCTGCACGTCACTTTGGCTGCAGAAGAGAAATGGCAAATATTTCTGCCGTTTCACATTCTGCCCAGTTATATTGGGGTTTGCAGCCTGGCAGAGAAGAGAAAATTAAGCATGTAAAACTAAAAGCAATGTAAAGATCCCTTTAGAATGTCATTCCTGAAGACAACTTTGCGCATTTTCAGTTATATTAATGGACACCTGTTTCTGGATTGCCCATTTTGACTGAGATCAAAGATGAAACTAAAACTGTCTCAGCAGATTGGGACCAGGAACTATTAGAAATTTAGAGGGAGAGATGATTTAAATTTAAAGCATGTTCTTCAGGGGAGATTGTTCTATGTAGCTAAAACAGAAAAACTTGCGTGTTTTCAAAGTTCTTAGGTTTTGATGGAATACATTTCTGCATCTATGGAGTTGTACCTATTGCTGCTTGTTATTATTACTACCAATTTTGATCTAGCACACAGATGTGCTTTTCTACATTTTTTTTCTAATTAATATATATATCTCACATTTCTTTTTGTTGGACTTCCACTGTGACACTTTTGCCCAATAGACTTATGATAAATGACAAAAGTTCTTACAGGTGGGCAAGCAGTTCAGCCTGTTCCCAAAGCTGCCACATCCTCCTTGTTACAAGACCCTCTTTTCACATTGCTTATAATTTTGCAAAAGCAACTCCCAAGGATAACATTTTCCACATTGACATAGTTACTCTGGAAAATATCTCGAGATGTCGCCTCTTGTCTTTAAAATACAGGAATGCCACTTTCTCAAAAATGCCTTCAGTTAGCCAAATTGTAAAACTTTGTGAGGGAAAATAAAAAAACAAAGAAAATCACACTTCAGTACAGGCTCAGTAAAAATAGCTTTCACTTTTAAGAGTTTTTTCAAAGTGAAAACTCCAAAGATGTCACCTTACTGAACTCACTCTGACCCCCACAAAAGACAAGGTGAGTGCAAACCCAGGGCAAGGGTGACCTGGAAGCATTTCTCAAACTTTCTCTCAAAGGGCTGCTCCTCTCCAGGGCTGCTGCCAGGTACCGTAGCTAGGAACAGGGCATCACCACCATTTCTGGTGCTTCTTGTTACTGCTCCCTGTGCAGGTGGGGAGAAGTCACTGGAGCTGGAAGTCAACGCGGTGGAAAATTATGAGGAGTGAGACGTGGGGGTTGCGAAAAGGAGCCCAGTGGGCACGTGAGCGGAGAAAAGAGAGAAAAATTGTGATGAGTATTTTATAGAGAATGGGGTAGGGGGAGGACAGATGAGATTTAATGAGAAATTTGGAGTTAAATGTGTTTTTATTGGGAAAAAAAATACTTTATCAAGCCTGTAACTTTCCTGTAGAAATTACAGTTTTCCTATTACGTTTCATTCGGGAAAGGGTTCTCACCTCCCAAATGGAAATTTTGGAAGGAGAAAAGGCCTGGGGAGAGAGAAGGGAAGGGGAAGAGAAAACTTATCCCAGAATAGCTCAGTGTTTCAAATGTTTGCCTAAGCACTATAAGACTCCCCTCAAGGGCCTAATTCAGACCTGGCCTTGAACCTCAGACTTCTAATTTCCACAGGAATATCCTAATAGCCAGTGCATTGGTTGCTTTAAGGAGAGACTTTTTTTCCAAATGCTTCTACACAACAAGCTACTCTTTAATTAGAAAATGCCAACGCGCAAAATCCCATACTTAGTCCGGTCCCCATTCTTCTGTCCCCATGCCTTATAATTCAGCTTTTAATGATACAAACATGCCTTGTTTTCTCAAATCTCCCTCTCCTCACTCAGTGTGCAGGACCAAGCTGCTCTGGAGATGGATCCAAGCTTTGAAGACAACAGCTGTAGTACCCTTTGCTTCATCCATCACAAAAGTTACCAAGTCTGCAGAAAAGGAAGCTGACCACTACAGAAGATGACAAGAGATGATCTCATCCCCTTGTCAGAGCAGTTCAGCATCACACTAGAGAATTAGCTGCTTCTGAAATACGCATCTCTTCACAGACAAAGACTAACTAGGCCTTTCTACCTAGGCACCTGAACACAAGCTGCAGGTGCTGTTCTGCAGAATACACCACTTCTGTGTAGGTTTTGTATATTTTAAGTACATACCATATATTCTGAAGAAAGAGTAAAACAAATTCTGGATGAGGAGGCACAGGACTTCTTCAACCCTGAAATGTCAAGCCTAAATAAAAGGTTCTTCCCCTAAGAAGCGGGAGCTGATGATGGAACTGTTTGCTTACAAAGAAGTAGACACAAAACAAGGAGACAAGTTATTGTGTTTTCTTATCTTAACCCCTCTCAAGTTTCTTGGTACTTGTTTTACTGACTGGATAGTTGATTTGTGAACAAACTGCCTTTCTTCCCATTTGGAATTTGAACTCTCCAACTTTCTGGAGAAAACACCCTGAATCACTGATATTCTGCAACAATTTAAAAGCAACTGAAGGAAATACTTGGCACATCATAACATTTGTGATATGCCTCATTTCTGAAAATATCTGAGCACAGAAGCCAGACTCTTGAGACAGAGTCTGTGCAAAGTGCTTTGTTTTTTCACTGCCTTTGAGAATTTGAGAATTGGTTGGGTAAAATGACCTTTTCTACTCCTGTAAGTCGCACATTTTTAAATTACTAGCGCAGTAATTTCCATAATAAAGGCGCAAATCTATACATAGAACATACACCAAAATAATTCTTTTTAAAATCTATTTGCAAAACTCTGAAATCCCAGAGACATAAAACCCACAAAAGGAACATGAGTAAACTAAAAAGTAAAGCCCAGCTAATTTCACTATGCTAGAAAGGAGATCGCACAGTTTTGCTAAAACCTTAGATTTCGTCAAGGGAGAGTCTTCAGAATTAGAAGATGCAGCGGCAGGCTGGCACACACCAATGTCAACCCGCAGGAGGGTAGGTATGATGAGGACTGGCAAACTTTTGAAAACGGGGAGAAGCTCTTTAGTTCTAGTGGGTCAGATCTCCTCCACCTTTTTTTCCCAAAGAGTCTTTAGAAAGCTGAAGGCACCTGTAAATCGCCTCTGCCAGGGATACAGCAACCACACACCTCCTCAGTGGACAAAGTTTATGCTTAGCTAATGAGTACAGCTGCAGTTAGAAACAGCAGCCTGGCAATCAACCCCATTTCTCCTGAGCTCATGCCATCCTTTTGCAGGAAGCCAAATAAGCAGGGCCTAACATGCTTCAGGAATTCCCATTTTACACGCTAAGGAAGACACAGGATCAGGATTGCGATAACTAGGGCACACACAAGGTTTCACATTATGCACGTTCCCAACAACTTCTCTCTCTTTACTTTTGCTATCCCAAGAGCAGAGCTAAACAACTCCCCCCATAGGTATTACTTTTTTTGCATTAATAATAAGGTAACTCCAACACTTTCAGCACAGCAAGCTAACCATAACATGAGAATGATTACTCTGATATGTGCTATGATTGATAAAAGCTGAAGGTGTTACCTCATGTATTGTTTCTAGAAAATGAGTGAGCCCTACCAATAGTAACCCCAAACCAAAGCCTATTAAGCGGGATTGCCCCGAAGCTCTGTGGTTGGGCATGTCCCTCACTTCTGTGTGGTCAGAGGAACCAGACACCACTGGTTCACCCGTATCCATCTACATAACTCACTGCCACCATTTCTCAGCAAGCCTCATGAAATCCAGAGCCTTGAGAAGAAAAAATTGGTCCCATGCACAGAGTCTGTTTATTCAACCACTACTGATGACACTGTTTAGAATACATCAGCTGTTTTAATGAGGCCACTACTAAGAGATTAATTTGAGGACTGGTACAAGCGTCCTCAAAACCACACTCAGCATGTGTGTATCACCTACTTCATTTTTATGTGCTTCTCTCCCTTTTCCTTAACTCTGTTTACCAAGAAACATTTCATTCCCCCACAGGTACAGTTTTCCAATTATTTTCTGCCTTACGGATTAAGCACTATATAATAACAAAAAAGACACCACCTTGTTTAGTGAAGGAGACCTGTCTTACACTTTGCTAACATTATAGCCAGATTTCACGGTCATGCGAAAACAAAACACCCCAAATGGAGCAGTTATTAATTCAATAAATCCAGCTGCTCTCAGTGCTCTGGGCAAAAGGCAAAGTTAAAAGCAGCTGCTCATTGACGACATGTGCGACCTGACCAGGGGAAGGTAGCTGTTTTAGCACATCATCCACCACTTTGAAGGCTGACTGCACTCAATTTCTTAGACAATCTACACACCATTTTCAGTTCTGTACCTCCATAATTTATCACAACAATACCTCAATCATACAGATTGGGGGTGGGGGGAAATGAAAGCAATTTACAGTATCAAGATGAAAGAAGCTGGACGGCTCAAGAAGACCTACTATGTAAATCATATCCACAACTTAAAGGAATGTCGCCATAATATTCTGGAATTAATTTTTCCAGCATTCCTATATAGGTCACACAAAGGTAAGTGTAGTTTCCTCCTCCCCCTACCACTATATCTGGAGTTGTTTATCAATATGTTAAAGAGGAAATTGATTCTACCTCCCCTTTTCTATGTGGACAATAAGAACCTTATGTATAAAACCTTCTGATAAAAATAACAGAAATCAGTAAAAAATTAGTGTGCAAACTGTCTATATATCTTGCCTTCAGATTTTTGGACATATCCTTCAAAAGTTACTCTTTATGATACTCACGATTAAGAAAGGAAAAGAGTCTTTTCCCACCAACAGTGTATCCCATTCAGACATATCTCATCAATCCTAGACAACTTTAAAAGCACAAAAGTTACACGCAGCCTTCATAACATTTCTAACAAATTAAATATGTGATTTTAAAAACATTATTTTTAAATTTATTTCAAGCACAGATCCATATTTTCAGACAGTTTTCTAAATTCTAATTGCTAAATATGTCTGATTAATAAAAGGTGTGTTCTCCAATGGGAAAATATTAATTTTCCTTTATAAGATTAATTGCAGATACAACTTTGGTTTTTTATTGATGGTTAGGTAACCCTCTTTTGCACACAAATTTATTTTTTCTGTGTTCATCAGGTGCACCATGTATCCCAAGGAGAGCCAAAACTGTGCGCAAATCTCCTTACAGAGTTTTCCCTCTTCTCTCAATTATCAATGACATATTTATCTAAGAAACCTCTGAATTTAACTACATGTATTGTGCTCTTCCCAGTACTTGAATTGCAATCTGCCTCTCAGTCTCTCTTTCCCCCAGGATTTACTTTTAAAGGTACAAGCATGTTAACAGTTTCAAACAGCTGCTATGGAAAAAAATCATCATGAATGTTTCCTTCTTCCTCCTCAATTGTGAATTTAAATCTCAAAATACACTGATGCTGAGTTGCAAGAAGCAGTTGCAGTTACAGGATTAACTCCAGACACCTCCTGTTCCAGCAGGCTCAAAGTTGGAGCTTATACCAGTGGAAAGGTGATACAAGAGATATTCATCTCTTGCTTTTCACACTGGTGAGTCCTGACATTTTGGGTCAAGCAAACTTTTAATGAATAGGAAAACTATTTGAAGTTATATTTAAATATTTCTAAATATATTCTGTGTTTTTCTCTCCTTCCAAGGAGAGAAAAAAAAAAAAATAAACTTAAGACAGCCACTTTTAAAGACAAGAGGCTTCTGAAAAGAGCACAAACTAAGACTGTATTTCAGCAGAATATGTAGTACATTTGTAATACGTGGTTTCATGCAGGAGAGGTAACCTGTTCCCCTAAAAAGGAAATAGGGGATAACATATTAGATCTTGAATGCATAACCCCTGTATCTCAAACAATGCTTCACCTCAAATCGTTAGGTAACCTTCTGCGTGCACAACAGTCATATGCCCGCTGAACGTCTAAACATTGTATTTCTAATACTATCCTTCACGTAGGCACATGTGTAGACGCCGTTGCTCCCTACCCAATGTATTCAATGTAGTATTACCATTACTTCATCATTCATTAAGCAAAGAAGTACATACAACTGTGCTTGCAATAAATACTATGACTCCTTCCTGAAATCACCCACTCCCCGTTTGCCTCCATCCTACCACAGAAACTGACTTAAAGTCACAATTTAATTTTTCTTCTCTACTTCTAACGTGTCACTTTGAATCTTCAGCTCATTTTCCCAGGGCTGATGCCCTCTGTGAGACCCTGATAATCTTGCCACAAGTTAACTGATAGCCATCGGGCTACATGTAACAGTGCTGTTGTATTTTGCGGACGGATCATCACACCCCGTTTCACTGAGGCTCCACTGGGATACACAGTCAGATTTAAGGCTCAGGATGTCACAAACAAGCATGTGCCACTCTGCCTGGCTAAAGGACGTTGGCCAGAGTATGCAGATTGAACAGGGAGTATTTCACAGTTCTTGCCTAAACATTAAACTCTGTTCAGACAATGTTTTTGTTCTTCTAAAAATCCCAGACCATCCAACGTGTCTCTTTGGTCTTTACAACCATGCAAGTGTAAAGGGTTTTAAAAGAAAAGAACTTATTTTTAAAAGCAGTTCATAACAACTTACAGAACTGTAACATAGTATGACCCCTACCAGATCCCCCCACTAAATAGTAAAGGTTCTTCCATGCAGTAAGTAGTCCTGTACTAGCAAGTGACTGAGTCAACAACATTATTCATACAGAAGCAGACTAATTGGTATAAATAAGGATGAAATTGTGCCTCAGTATTCAGCTTCCAAAAGTGCATCAGTGTCAGCATTTTACTAATAAGAACACTCTGATCTAGCCAAGGTTTTGGAAATTGACATGTTCTCCTGTTACACATAATAAATCATTAATTTAAAAATTAGTAGTATCTTCTTCCTTGCTTTTACACAGAGCAAAACAGAAAATAAACTCTCGCCCGATTGTTTGTCATAGGGCTAGTATATAGTCTTAGCTTGAACCAGTGGTGGGCTGAGGAATGGTGGGCTGGGGAATGGTCTTAGTCACTTTACAAGAGAAGGTTATGCTTCATGATCCATCACCTGCTGTAGGTCCAGGTAGATTGCCTGGGTGAACCAGCATACCTAATGCCCAAGGAGGAGAGAGAGGAGCTGGCAGAGCTGCCAGCACCGGGAGTCCAAAGAGCAGCAGGTCAAGACTGATTCATGTGTTAGATTTGCAGCACCTGCACTAAATTTGCACCCTGTCTGTTCATGTCTGAAGGACATCCAGCGACACTTGGACAGTCCTCTCTGAAGACAGGAGGAGCTGGCTGTATGTGTACAAGGAATGTGATCAATACCAAATCTGACGTGCCCCAGGGGCTTGAAATTCCCTCTATATTAGCAAGGCCAATGTCTGCAGGGTTTCCAGACCATGCAGAAATGCTGAATTCACCCCTGGCATTTCAGCTAGATGAAGACATCTTGCTCAAGCAGACAGCAACAAACACGTTGTTTTCTGCAAGGCACATGGGACCTCTTTTATCAGACTGTGTCACCTTACCTGCCTGAGTGCTAAGGGGGCTGTAAAGATGTTAAAACGTGACAAACTTAGTGATATGGGGAAAGGCAACCAAGGGTGGAGAGAGGAGAAACAAGTGCTTGCAGCAGTCACCAGAGTAGGATGCCAAGGCACTGGACCCAGAACTTCTGTCAAAAAGCTGAAGCCAAAAGAAGTTGGTGCCATACTCCACCTAATTTAGCATCACTCTTAGAAGTGGTGTGAATTCGTTTCTCCATGTTTCAAATCAACAAACACTGAAAGGGAAGAAAAGAAGGAGTTTGGGGTTGCAAGGTGGCTCCTCAGGCCAGCGGGGTGCTGGGACAGAGTGAGCTTCCCTTGTAGTGCTGTGGGAGCCTGGAGGGAGCAATGGCCATTGCCCTCAGCTCCTCATTGAGCCTAGGCAGAGGGGACAAGGGGCACCCCGCAAGCTCTCCCAGGAGGCTAGTTCATTGCTATCCCAGCATTTTTAACCTCTCCAGCTGCAAAGCAGAAAGCCAGAAAATGCACACACAGTATAAGTCTTGTACCATGCTCTCCTTTTGGAGCTCTTCTGCTGCAATAGCATTCAGAAGGGAGGGAAATACATTCCTTTCTTCTTAGTTTGTTTTCCCACATGGTGATTGTAACCACTCATATTCCATGTTCTTAGCCTTGGGCTTTTTTCCTCTTTCACTATCCTGTGTATTTTGGATATTCCCTGTCCCAATCTGGAAAGAGTAGCAGAAAAGTCTTTGTTGCTCTGAAACTTCTCAAGTTCTTATTATGCGACTCACAGCAAAGATATGTGTATGATTTGTATTACAATTATTGCAAAATAATCACACCATGACTGCCTGTATTCCTGCCGTCTTAGGATAGCTGTCAAAAAAAAGGGAAAATAACAAGGAACAGAAAAAAACCCCACAGCCATTTGTGCACCTTAAGCACTAGCTGTTGCAGAAAAACTCCAGTTGCAGTAGTTTTTGTAATACAAAAGTTTCCCATGCAAGTTCAGAAGAGAGAGCTTCTGCTCAGGCAATTTAATAAAGGTAGTAATCAGTGCTCCATGTCGATAATCTAGAATCCAGTTGTAGGACAAATGTATCTCATTATCACAGCAACACATATTTTTATTTCTATTTACTCCTCTTCTCTCAAATACAATCAAATGGCTGAAAGTCAGCTTTGCTTTTGCTCTTCTGTTGTATCAGCCATTGTAGTACAAGGCGAAGGAAGCTGTGACACTCATGCAGTTTCACTTTTGAGGGACGGGTCCTTCTAGGGATGAGCAAAGAAAAATATGGCTGCATTTGATGGCATATGTGGTACTAACATGAAAAATAATCTGCTTTTTCTACAGCTGACTGAATGCTGTGTGGAATCCTGAGCAGATATAGATTAGTGTATATATTTGTACTTTATAATTACTGATAAATAACTCCCACTAGCTCATGACAGCTGATGGGCAGTGTCACAGTAAATGACTAGGCTTGACTCCTCTGTTACCATCAGTTTAAATTTGGTGTTTTTTTCCTGTGTGAGCTCTAAAAAAAATTTCTAAGTGTTTAAATTATGTTTAATCTGATATATTGAATATCCCTGAAGACTTACTCTATAATAGCTTTCTTTAGAATGATACACTAACTCCTTCCCCCCCACACACCATTTTTCCTTTTCTTTTAAATAACAAATTTCTTTAAAAAATAAAATAGAGCGTGAGACAGAAAGCTTATATTTCAGGGAAGAACAGCACGAGGGGCCAGGGAGGCCACATAATTGGGTGTGATGTGTCAGTTTCTCTAGTGACTGTAGGGACTATTCTGTCATCACTTCCGCAGCGCGTAAGTGAGAGGACTGCACAAATCCCTGTGTCTCCCGTGACTTAACAAAACACTGGAGTCTCCTCTAAAAGAAAGTTAGTCAGGAGGTGTGCAGGTGGTTTATACATTAGTGAAGGAAGCAAGAGAAGCAGGGATGTAAGAGTAAGGCAAGGGATGAGACAGTGTGACATGAAAAGAGGGGTTTGCCAAAACCAGCATCTTTACACAGGTTCCATTAAGCAAGTTGTACTCCTAAAAATAAAATAATTAAAAATTTTAAAAAATCCAACAATCTAAGGCTACCCTAGCCAAAGGTAGCTATGGCTTACTTTACAGATTTGGGCTACTCTGGAAATACAGCTCTTTCATTACTTCTCTGAGTTGATTTCTCTTCCCTAAAGGGAAAACAGAATAAAACTAACAACAAATCACACTTCACCTACCTTCTGAGCAATCTCTGAGCAAGCAGATAAACACAGTCAGTAGTTAGGAGACACTGCAGCTGTAATCCTTTCTCCCTAAACCTTCCTAAGAGTTATTCTGTCAGTCACAACGTGCAGGATTCATCCCCCCTACCTTGGGTGGTACAAACACAGATTGGTGGTACAAACCTTCAGATTGGAGCAGGTCCATCTCTACATCCAAAGGAAAGCAACAGGCAGATCTACAGAGTGGTTCATCTACAAATTTTAAATATCAGTCTTAAAAGAAAAAATGCAACCCAAAAGTGTCATTTTCTTTCCATGGATTACAAAAGAGTACAGACTATATAGTTCAGATGCAGACATCTACATACAGAGTGCATATAGTCTCACCATATATGGATGACTCAACGGTTTCTTGTACGAGAGAATGAAACATCAGCATTCGAAGAAGCAAATAAAGAAACCTCTAGGTCTGTTTATTTCTGTTCTAACAAATTCACACTTAAACCACGCCTAGTTCTGTAAAAAAAAGGATCATATACTGTACTTTGGTTTTTCTTTACTCACCCTCTGCACTTCTGCTGCACTCAGTTAAACTGGAGTCCTCACTGTAAGCCATGGTCACGATCCCTCCTGTTTCTGGTTCTGGAGCCCTAAAGGCCCGAGAAATGAAAAAATTACAAAATTAAATTAAGCTCACTTCATGCCTACTGGAACTCAGTTACATAGATTTTCTCACATAAACGGTTTTTCTTTGTCTTTGGAAACTGTCCCACACCAGAAGGAGTGGTATTAATTAATACAATCCCAACTTTATTTCAGGCACACAAGATGTGTTCCAACCTGTATCAAATCATGGACCACAAATGCTTTTTTGCCAGTTTCCTGTGTACCTGGACAACTTCTGATTTGGATAGTAAACTCAGTAAGAGTTTATACTTGGGCCCTGTGAGTAGAGCAACAAAGCAAATCTCCCCTATGTTATGCTTCACTGCTTTGCTTTACCAGTGAAGTTGGCGCTGTAGAAGTTCACCCATACAGTAGAAGCTGCTTCAGACCCCTTGCACCTGAAACAAGAATTCGGCTTACTAGTGACTAATGCTGCCATTATTTATATATACTCACATGCAGTAAACCCCCCAAGTTTCCAAAAGAGATTAAATTAGGGATGTACTAGCATCTTTGTGGTGCCTCACTTGTGATATAAACTGTAGTCAGACACTATTTTTCACAGGGATCTAGGAACAGGATTTCAGGGCACCATCTGCTTTCTCTGAGTCCCATCCCTTGCACACAAAGCCAATAGCACAATTAAAGTTCCCAGGGAGATTTACAGATTATGATGTTTATGCAACACTGTAACCTGTAACAAACTGAGACCCAGTGTAAAGAAAAAAGGGGAAAAAAATGAAGAAATAAAAAAAGCGATAGAAAGCCATAGAAAGAAAATAAAAAAGCATCGTTAACATTTTAGACCTTTGGAATAAGAGGAAATGTGTAAAAGGAAACAATACAGTGTGTACAGTGCGGGTCCCATTTCAGACCTGTTTCAAAGCAGAGTAATGTCCATTGTTTGAAAACCTTTCACATTAAGGCTGGGGGAAAAAAGCATACCCAAGAGGTAATCTGAAAATCAGACTCCTAATAAATTTACCATATGTAAATTATTTCAGATACTATTAGAAATTACCTGAAATAGCACTTGAGGCTCAGAACTAAAGCTAGCCTGAATGTTCTGATTTGAAACAAGCAGATTAATTTGGTTTACAATCCTTTTGTGTGTGTGTGTGTGTGCGCGCGCGCGTGTGTTTTTATTATTAGGACGGGAACCAGGGATGCAAAACACCAAAGGGAAAAACTTTTGCAGTAATAATCCTTTGATTAGAACCAGGAAGCATAAGGAAAGTTACAAGAAATCTTGTTCTCGGGAGAGGAACTCCATCTCCTTTGGAGCAAACAGCATCCAGACACCAAAGCTAAAGCAGGTACATGAGAAATACCATAATGAGCACAGCCTTGTATCTTGCAGTATTTGAAAGGCTTGCATTTAAAGAGCATGCAAAAACAGAAACAGATTTTCCTTCTACTCTCTCTGCATTATATATTAGACTACTATTGCCATACGTGAGACCTGTGGAATTTGGAAAAAAGCTTTCTTTATGGGCATGACAATGAATAGGATGAGCTCCAGAAATACTATGCCGTAGGGTACATGTTCTGGGACAGGTGTCCCAACCAAAGAAAATTTCGTATTTGACTTTGCTAGTCTGAAATGTACATTAATCACCTAACAGGGTCACTGCAGAGATCATAGGATTTATTAGTTCAAACATCCAACATTTATTAGTTCAAACATTTCACACACAATAGAGCAGAAAATTATTAACTTCATATTATATAAATGACTATAAGTGTCCTATTTGGCTTGCAAGTCTGCAGTCACAATGGTACTGAGAAGTGAAAAAACACCCTAACAGCAATAATGCCTTAAAACAGATTATACATGGGAGATTTCCCATTTGGGGGAGGGGGGGGGGAACGACGAGACAACCCCAAATGTAGAGAACACAATCAAATCCTTTGGTTTAAATGCCATAATTATAGGTTTCACTACAAAGTGCCTCTAAGTGAATTTCTTTTAGGACCAGAAGCATTTATTCACTTAGCAATTTCTTGCTTACAAATTCTACATATTTATGTATCTACACTGGTACTGGGACCAGTGCTGTTTAACATCTTTGTGAGCAACATGGATGTAGGGATTGAGTGCACCCTCAGCAAGTTTGCCAACGACACCAAGCTGTGTGGAGCAGTCAACGCATAGGAGGGAAGGGATGGCATCCAAAGGGACCTGGACAGGCTGGAGAGGTGGGCCTGTGCAAACCTCATGAACTCCACCAAGGCCAAGTGCAAGGTCCTGCACATGGGTCAGGGTAATCCCAAGCACAAATGCAGGCTGGGTGGAGAATGGATTGAGAGCAGCCCTGAGGAGAAGGTCTTGGGTGTGTTGGTTGATGAGAAGCCCAACATGAGCCAGCAACGTGAGCTTGCAGCCCAGAAGGCCAACCGCATCCTGGGCTGCATCAAAAGAAGTGTGGCCAGCAGGTCGAGGGAGGTGATTCTGCCCCTCTACTCCGCTCTGGTGAGACCCCACCTGTAGTACTGCGTCCAGCTCCAGGGCCCCCAACGTAAGAAGGACAAGGACCTGTTGCAGTGAGTCCAGAGGAGGGCCACGAAGGTAATCAGAGGGCTGGAGCACCTCTTCTATGAAGACAGGCTGAGAGAGCTGGGGTTGTTCAGCCTTGAGAAGAGGAGACTCCAGGGAGACCTTATAGTGGACTTCCAGTACTCAAAGAGGGCCTACAGAAAAGGTGGGCAGGGACTCTTTATCAGGAAGTGTAGTGATAGGATGAGGGGTAACGGTTTTAAACTGAAAGAGGGTAGATTAGATATGAAGAATAAAGTCTTTATTCTGCAGTGAGACACTGGAACAAGTTTCCCAGAGAAGCTGTGGAGGCCCCATCCCTGGAGGTGTTCAAGGTCAGGTTGGATGGGGCTTTGAGCAACCTGGTCTAGCGGGGGGTGTCCCTGCCCATGGCAGGGGGGTTGGAACTAGGTGATCTTTCATGCCCCTTCCAACTCTAAGCATTCTATGATATAATGATTTCTGTTCATTTCTGTGTTTAAAAAGACAAGTTTGCTTGACTATACTTCATTCATTGTCACCGTGTGCTTAACAATAAAACTCTGTGTGAAGGGACTGTGAAGAAGGCAGAAGCTATAATTCACCACTGTTAATACAGAACAAGAAAACAGGAGAACTGTATGA
Organism: Charadrius vociferus; assembly: GCF_000708025.1. Taxonomy (NCBI): domain Eukaryota; kingdom Metazoa; phylum Chordata; class Aves; order Charadriiformes; family Charadriidae; genus Charadrius; species Charadrius vociferus. The sequence goes on from NW_009648444.1 coordinate 175,483, forward strand.
CATTTTTTAACTAAAACTACAGAATGTGGCTGGTTGTATTTCCTTTCATGAAATTTCTATTTTACATATATGTTTATATCTATAAAATGTAGTTTCAGTCATTTTACCATTTAGAGCAGAAAAGATTTTGTCCTACGTAATAGCATTTTAGAAGCTTATACTCCTTTTTTAAAATATAAATATATATGTACTTATCTACCAATGTTTATGTCGTTACCGCACTTGTTTAGATTAGGGATTTCCAGTTTCCATAGAGCTAATGCAGGAAATATTTTTTTAAAAAAACCATACTGAAATAATGACTTTTGATAGACACGCTTTCTAAAAACCTATCCCAGTAATGAGAATTTACTGATCAATCTTGCGAGGCTGAGTCCAAGTAACACAGGAGTGAAGAAACAGCAATCAAAACATGCTGTTAAATAAATACATTGAAATTACTCTTAGTTTCTTAACCAAGGCTATTGAATTGCATATAAAGTAGATACTGATGATAGAGAGCTTAAGGGAGAACTCAGCACTGTTCAACATCCTTAACGAGACAAGGATTTCCAATTTTAAGGAATCAAATTCCTTTGTGTTTTATTATTCTTGCTGAAGCAGCAGCCAAATAAAACAGCAGCCAAGCTGACATACTGCCCACAACTCAAACCAAATGTAAGGTCTGATCCTCCACCTTAGAAGCCATCCCATATCTTCACAAAGATATGGGGCAGGAGTAAAAGTTTATCTGAGCAAGATGAGTAATGACTGCAAAGCAAAGCTGCACGCAGGTGACCAACCTTTTTAATTAAATGTGTCTGCGCTCAGAGCAGAAGTAGAAATGGAATTTTGGGCCAGGTAAACTGGCCAGAAATACCTTAAGTTAAAAAAAAAAATAGGGTCCTCGCCAACAGTTTTTAAGGTAATCTGTTGCAGAATAAGATATGAGGCCATGTCACCGGAAAAAAAAAAAGAGTTTGAAATAAGAAAACAGACTTTAAAAGAAACCCAGCTTTTACAATGGAGGGCAGTTGTCAGTGGATTCCCATGCAAATCTGTGCAGTTCTACTGCCTCATAAATGACCTTGAAAAAGAATAAATTTTGAGATGACAAAGATGCTTGACACCACAAAAATTTAATCATTTGACTGTAGATAGATTTTATGATGATGTGATTAGGAAAAAAAAATTACTGTCAATGAATATGAAGTAAAATACAGACAGGAAAGGCAATCCCATTTATACTTATATAATGATGCATACTAAAGTCATGTTTCATGAAAGCAACTGTGGACAGTAAGCACCAGCTCAATATGTGGCAAAAGAAATAAACAATAAAAAAAATGTTCAGAATCGTTATGCAAATAATAGAGGACAAAAAAAAATTATGCCAATGTAAGTCATTGGTGTAGCAGCCACATCTTGAATACTGCTGCTCTGACCTCAATAAAAATATATTCAAAAGATACAAAGACGTGTACCCAGGATGACCAAGAATGAACAAAGATACACCAGCCACTCTGTAGACAGAGAAATTAATTGGACTGAGACCCTTCAACACGGTAAAAAGAGGTAGGTAAGAGAGAATTTGTTCCCTGTTTATGTTCTCAAGTAAAAATTTCCACCATGTCTCACAACAGAAGAACTAGGGAATATCAAATTAAATTGTTTGGCAGTCCATTTAAAGTAAGCACTTTACCAGGAATTCTTTTTTTTTTTTTTCCCCAGGTAATTCAGAATTAAATTCATTGTTTAAGCTAACTCATCACTGCATCATGCCACAAATGTAAATAGAATTAAAATGCAACTACGTAAATTTGTTGGAGAGGACTATTAAGGACACAACAATATGTTAAAGCCTATGAAAAGAAATCTCTAAAACTGGTATCATTAGAAGATGGAAAATATTCTTTACTGGACATGTTCTTGTACATTCTTCCTAATGTACCAGTCACTGTCAGAAAAAGGCTAATGGACAGAATGTACCTCTGGTATGATTCAACAATGCCACTCTTATGTTCTTATACCAAAACGCCAAGGAAACAAGATTATTTTTGTCTAGTGGGATGCATGAAGAACTAGGTAGTAGAAAACACTGACAAAATCATTTATATTTCCTAGAAATAAATAAATTTTATGCATTTCCACCATTTTTGTTTAAAATACTTCTGTTTAATGCAAGTTAATGAACTTGCATTATATTCAATGCAAATTCCATAAATGTTGAATTCACTTTGAACCAGTCTTAAACACAAGTAAAATTCCTCTTTCTCTGAAACTGAAAATCTCTGCTGGGTTACAAGAATAGATTATCTGTGACTAATCTGTACTGGTTTCATGGTTGTCCTTAGGTACCTACTTCTTTCTTAATTGTCCATGGTCAGTAAATTACTGTGCTGTCTCAGAACATGAGAAATTCTAGCATTTATTTCTGTATTATTTTATAATACTTCATAAAAAATCTGAAACACTAATGTAGCTGTTTGATGCATGCTGAACATGCAAGTAATTAGGTAAGATTTAAAGCCACTACAAGAGTTGTTTTATTCTTGAAATACCTTTTCTGGTACACTAATGGAAGTTACAGAAGATCATAATTTTAGCCTAAAATCCCACTAATCCTGGAAAATTAGCGAAAAGAGCCAAGGCTTTTTCCATTGACGTATGGTTTCCAGGTCTCAGAGAGGCTGAACATGGAAGCAATCTGTCCACCCTGTAGCAATACTCAGCCTGATTCATCAGAAACCCTTTTCCTATTCCCTGAGCTTCCTGGGATCATCACTACTCAAAAAGACTGACAGGGTTTGGTCATCATTCAACACCAAAGCTGCTTTAAAGTGATAAATGTTACATTTTTACCAGTTACTTCAGCTTCCTCTGAGTAAAACCTCCTATCTTCTGTGACTCTTTGCTATTTGATGTTTAAATTATTTCATTACTTCTCCATTACTTCTGATAGGTCTAGTTACAGCATCTCCTTTTTTATTTTTTATTTTTTTTTTCAATCCCTAATATCTAAGCAATTTGAAGCTACGTAAACAACCCAAAGTTATAGATATTGGTACAAAGTTGACTATGGTCTTTGACACTACAAATACTCTCACAGGACTTTCTCTTTTTCTCCAACACACGTAATGTGCTACTATTTCTTTTTTATTTCCCTGACCTTTTGACTTTCCTAAAACTTTCAAAGTTTTTACTACTCTTATTATTTTCTTTTTTTACAGGGAGCACCATTATTGTTTACTTTCATCATGCATCAATGACATTTCCATGATATTCCATGGCTGAGACAGTCAACCGTCTACCAGTCTACCCCTGTAAAATGCAGAAGGGGCCAAGAGCGCTCAATTATAAGCACTGTAATTTCATTTTCATCCTAACTCATCTTTTCTGCTAAGGAAATCTGCACTCCCACTTCTCTCCAAATGATGCTTTCTCTGCGGTTTCAATCTTGAGCAGACATTTTGCCTTATTCGCCATTCTTTGTGTGTTAACATTTTCAGAGTCAGGATGTGCATAAGCAATTCTGCTGCTATTTCTTATTGCCCTGTATACTAAGGGAATATCTCCTAGTTTCCTTTTTTCTTTCTGTAATGTCAGAATCGCTCCGTTACATGAGACCAGTGGTCCTCTCAGTATCAATCACAAAAAGCCTTTACTGAAAGGTGTGGGGAAACTCTGTGCTATACACCCTTGTAACAAGCTATCAAGTAGGGAAGTTTCTTCCTCACCTACTTTAATTAAAGATTGACTTATATTCTGAAGCTTGAAGACTTAAATCCTTGTCCTAAAATATTTTCTGAAGTAATTCTGGAAATTTTTATTAGTGACATATGTTTCCACGAAACGTTTTCAAGACAGAGACTCTAGGATGCAGGAGAACACAACAGTTTCATACACATGAATCCATAGCATATAATGTGGCATTAGAAATAATGTAACACTTTCCTGTGATGCTCTAAATGAGTAATTTTTATGTTACTAACAAGACTTGTGAATATTATGCCTCTTGCAGAATTTACTTTTAATACATCTACAAACATAAACATTACCTAAAGTCTCTTTCATGTAAAAGTAATTCAATTCTAAGCATACTTAAAAAAACAAGGTAGTGAGTTGAGTGTAGAAAGGTTTAAAAACAGGAATGAGTCTTATTGAGATATACTTTATTAAAACTACAGAAATGAACTTTAAAGAATTTTAATTATTCACAGAGAAGATTCTAGCTCAAGTATGTATTAAAGTACTTTCCTCTTATTAGCTTTTGCATTCCATTAATTACTTTCTTAACTATTTCCTCACCTTAGCCATGCATCAAGGAAGGCTGCTTCCAGTTTTCCAGTAAGGGTGAAGGAGATCTGCACAAATATACCCCTGCAGAATAAATGCATGTAATTTATTACAAAAATTGAATAAGAGGGAAAAAATGCCTTTACCTTATTTTCCATTTGGCCTGAAACGATGATACAGACTGGACCATGCAATTAAATTATCTGCTGAGACCAAACATTTCCTGCACCGTTTTTCAAGAAATGACCTGCCTTTCACCCTCTTCTCTTTCTCTTTCCACAGTGTTATTCCGAAAAAGTAACCATTGGCATTCAAGAGTCTGTATTTATGAAGAGTTACCACATGTACTGTCATCTGAGCTGTCACTATTATGTCCATATCTATAAACAGGGAAAAGTCTGAAGTGTCAAGTACTTTCTGCATGTATCTGCTTGTAGTATACGCAAATACATGCATATGCTCATTTTAAAGCTGCTTTTCTTGCATGCTAAGTGAATTTGTTTTGATTTGGTCTTGTTTACTTACTACAAGGGTTTTCTGAAAACTGTGCAGCTTCACAGAAAATCACAGCTGCAAACGTCTTCCTTACTTAGACATATATTTTATGCTTTTTTTAATTAATAATTAGTAACTATACAAAATAACGGTATAAAATAAAATAGTGGAAGTAAATATTCTTTTACATTTGGATTGGCCAATTTTTGTAATCGTGTACAGTACGACTGCCTGCAGACACGCTGAACATTTCGAAGGGGGAATACAAAGAAATAGGTTTAACAGCACAGAGAAGTAATCATCAAGCCAATCACTCTGCGTAACAGTTACCATGTATTTTCCATGAAGCACAGGGTGAAGCACGTTAATGTAAAGTACAGATATTGCAAGGCAGTGTAGTATTACAGTGTGCAGAGAGAGCCCAGCAGTCTGCCTCTGAGCTGCGGCAGCCTGAAACCGTGCACAAGTGCTTACAGCTGCAGTGACATGGTGCTAAGCATGTTTTAAGACTAGTCCCAGTCGAGCGGCATCTTATCCAACCAGAAACAATCCCACAATCCAGCTCTTTTTAAGTGATCATCCTTGTATCATAACAGATTAAGGTTGCAGCTACTTTGGATTATGGTTAATCTAACCTTTATCCATTCACATCTTCACCTGAAACTTACAAGGACCAAGAGTCAATTGCCGGGGCATAATTCACAATGACACTGATCTCTCCTTCCTCACTCTAATTATCTGGATTAAGAATAACACTTTTGAGTAATTATTTTCACATTGGATAAACATTAAGCTTTCCTGGATTTATCTGAGCTTTTTCTTAACATGAAATAGATCCGAGCAGGCTTATAAGAACATAACTGACAGCGGTGACAGCTTAATCAAGGAAACCCTAAACAACTAAAACAATAGGAAATGTTTGTTTCACATTGTTTTGAATAATCGAGAAGCAGAAACTTGATAACCCACTGGCTAACTATCTACTAAAAGGCCAAAGGAAAAAGTAATATCCAAGGCAGATCAATTACAGTGAATTGTACTGTCTTAATAAAGATGCAAAATTTTCTGTGATACAGTACCAGCTCAGAAGCATACAAGAATTTACCAGTTGCAGAAAATGTACAAGCCCACAAAGCTTCTGATTTACAGGACCACTATTATAGAGAGGAGAAAGAACAAACTGTGTCACCAGTTTGCTAAAATTATAATTAAAATGAATCAGATACCAGCTGTATCACTTCTGATGACAATTTCTGAAGAAACTGCATTGTCCATCTCAGGCTACACAGACTCCCCAAAATTGCTATCACAAGCAGGCTAGAAAAATCTTCCAACCTTGTCTTTGAAACTACCTAAGATCATATACAATTACACACTAAAATCACATCACAGAACCCAATTACACTTTGGCTTTGCAGATCCACAGATAACCTCTTAAAGAGCAAACTCCCTTACTGTGTCGACCCCTGACCTCGAGCTCTTTTTCCAATCTTCAGCAGCACCACATGTTTCTTTCCCAGAGTGAGCCAGCACTTGGAGCCGCAAGGTTTCGCAGGGGTAGCAAGTGCTCCAGCTATCCTAACTTTAAGGTTAAGGGAGCACACTGCTAATATCTCGTTCGCAAACTTTAATGCATTCCTTATACTACTATTAAATTTAGTTTGAACATTATTTATGAAGGAGTTTTCAGTAAGTATTTTTCCATTTGTTGGAGGCTTTTAATAATTTATAAGTAATAATTTTATTTGGCTCTTAAAAGGCTTTAAAATGTTATGCATCAATTGAATACTTTAACAGGCACTGGAAGTTGATTCACAAACAAAGAAATGTATTTACGTCTTAATTTTAGGAATTATTTTAGAAATTGATTAAATAAGGAGCACAAAAGATTTTGTTTAATAACTTGACTTCCCTGAGGCTCCACAATAGCAATCACACCACTGGGACTTGCACTTCTCACACTTAGCAATAATAAATAGTAAAAGTAGGCTTTCATACTCGTTTATGGTTTTTATGATTTCTTCGTCATGTCAATGGGAGAACAGGAGCTACAGCAGAACAACATGAGTTGGCTACCAAAAAAGAGAGGACAAAACACCACAATTCTGGGCACTTAACTGTAGCTGGGGCAGAACAATAAAAGTGATACCAGGTGCAACATCTTTCTCTGTACATACGTGAACCCTTGCTTACTTGGAACTGTATTCTGTATGTGTATGTATAGCTACCTTCATGAGACATGAATAGCACCCATTAACTGGTTAACACTGACATTTCCTCACCTGCAAGTTACTGACAACTTACCTTGATGACAGGCAAGAACACCTCAGATAACTTACCATTCCCAGCTACATATTTATAGAGAGAGCCTGTCTATATTTATCTATTATTTTAAGCCCTCATAATCAAAAACATTGACATTCCTCTCAGATGTTCAATATGCCCTCTACTTGCTGAGCGTAACTCACCTAAAAAAACTGTTCTTCCTCGCTATTATGACTTCTCCTACAATGATTTCTCCAGGCAACATTTCCTACTATGCTAACTTAAAGAAATGATGGTGGAATTGTGTAGGTTGGCCAGCTCCTTTTCTTTCCAACAAGACACTTATTGCTTACTGACTGACATATTACCATGAGAGGCCATTTGGCAGCAGAGCCATACTGCCTTAAATCTCCCTTCTTTTTTTTATTGAATTCAGGGTCTCTCAAGTGTTCACACAGCCGCTTTTACTGGATACTAAAAACTGTCTCTCATGCACTTCTTAATAGTTCTTAAGGGAGCAGAAGGGACGCAATGACTTTGAAATTACCCAAGAACTGAGAGACATGGAAATACTTCTAGTGTGATCATGGCATTACTTTCTAAACTATAGTGTGCAAAATCTTCGCAATTGAAAACACTGAAACCTGTCATGGAATGGCTGAGTTGGGAAGAGGTCTCCGGAGGTCACCTTGTCCAACCAAGCAGACATGGTATAGATAATTTGTGGATGGATTAACTACACATTTTTACTTGGAAAACATCCTGAATGCAGCAATTAAGACTTTTTATTTAAGACCTATTTCAAAATAGTCCACCTCTTGGGAATCTAAGTTCTCCAGAAATTCTACCTGGCTCCTAGATCTTTACTTTAAGCAACACCTCAACCATACTGTACAAATGCTGACTACGAAATCTTTTGTTTTCACACCTTTTTTTTCTTCTAATCAGTGTTACTACATTATTAGGTAGACGTGTTCCTCATTCTTTTCTTTACATTACCATAAGATCACCCAGGATCATTCACTGGCTAAAAGGAATACATACACCAATAAGTACACTTCTTAAATTTGTTCTTAACATGAAGCCATATGTAAATATGCTGGAAAGCAAGTGCAGACTTTAAAAGAATCTTGAAAACCAGGGAAACTCTGTAAAAATTAGTTATGCAAAATGATACAAATAACAGAGGATGAGAAATTGGTTAAGGCGCGCTTCTTTGATGTGGACCAATTTCAGAGAGCCCAAAGACAAGAAAGAAGAATCATTAGCAACAAGAAAAAACAAGAAATTCAGGAAAATCTGGAAGAATTTTCACTGGGAACAGAGGTGGATTATTGGTCTTCAAACAGCTAGGGAGATTATTCTATTCTGAGTCTTTGGTGGATAGGTAAAGAGCTAGGTAGCTAAAATTACTTTAATAGATTAGATATTGGAAAATAGAAGGATAGTGAAAGACTGCAGTAGACTGTTTTCAGGAGTAAAGCATCTCCCTCACCAGGAGTTATGGAGAACCGATTAGACAAAAGTCTGTCAAGAGCAATGCCATTACAGCTGACTCTTCTGTGATTCAGAAAAAGAGAGTACACAGCAGTCTCTTTTAGCTCCATTTTAAAAGATTACAGTGTGATTCTATTTGAGAATGTGTGTTGGTTTTGTCTGGGATAGAGTTATTTTCCTCACAGTAGCTATTGTGGGGCTATGTTTTGGATTTGTGCTGAAAACAGATAACACAGGGATGTTTCCATTACTGCTGAGCAGTACTTGCACAAGAAGTTAGGGGGAGACACAGCCGGGACAGCGGACCCCAACTGACCAAAGGGATATTCCATACCATATGACATCACGCTCAGTATATAAGGCTGAGGGAAGAGGAAGGAAGAGGGGGACATTCGGAGTGATGGTGTTTGTCTGCCCAAGTAACTTTTAGGCGTGCTGAAGCCTGCTTTCCTGGAGGTGGCTGAACACCTGCCTGCCGAGGGGAAGCAGTGAATGAATCCTTTATTTTGCTTTGCTTGCCTGTGCAGCTTTTACTTTACCTATTAAACTGTCTTTATCTCAAGCCATGAGTTTTCTCACTTTTACTCTTCTCATTCTCTCCCCCATCCCACTGGGGGTGGAGAGAGTGAGCAGCTGTGGGGAGCTTAGTTTCCAGCTGGAGTTAAACCACAACAGAAAGAAACATCAAATTTCCTTCTAGGCCTGGTGAAAAGTATTTTTGATCAAAATTATTTTTCCTAATAGAAAATTACTTTTTGACTGGGTATTTTCCCATAGATCATATCTTCCTTCCCAATAGCACACTTCAGACTATGTTTTTTCACTGGATTTATATTTTTTCTGATGGAGGCAGGTGATATTTCTAATTAAAACATTTTCCCCAGTTTTGTTCCCATGCTACATTCCCTAACTCTGTTTTCTACCTCAGAAACTTTCCAGTGTAGACCACTTAATTAATATTAAAAAAAGAATTTATAATGAAGAAGCTTCATATATACTTTATTTAAAGACACCTGTGTGCAAATTTGGCCACACAATACCCCATTTCTAATTCAAACTTATTCATTCAGACATTCTATGGTGGAAAACAGAGTCAAACCTGAGGTTTGAATAAAAAAAAAACAAACGTGGAACTGCTTACTGTCCCTGAAGATGCCAAAACCCAAACCAGTCTTGTTTACAGCCAAACACTACAATCAACAATGCATGTGCTGAGGGAACGCTGACAGTTTTTTCTTCATTTATAGGAAAAGTCTGTATTTTCTGCAGGACAAAATTTATTTTTTCTCCTGCCCCTCCTTTCACACTGATTTTCCACTGGAAAATTGAAGCATTCTCTGAGCATTTCCCATCACGACACATATTAGGAAATTAAGAGGAACTAAGCTAGAAGGGATGAACAGCTCTGCCAATAGTACCTTCATGATTTCCTAGATGAGGAAGCTTTTTAAAATGTAGGTCTACAAAAAAAAAAAGAGTGCACTTTGATTTTTAAATACTCCTTGGTGTCAGTTAGGAATAAATTTATGACCAGATGCATGGATCCATTCAGCAACTCTTGAAAATACCAGTGCTGAATTCTGATAGCAGTCCCCACTGAAAGAGATAGAAAGACTGAGTGGATGCATTTTTTTTTATTCCTTGGACAGGCTTAGCACTTCTCTATATTATTTTTCTCCAACTTCAGTAGGACAAAATTTTCTAGCGAAGTAGTCTGAAGATGGAGCCTGACAGCACTCCAGAACATATTATGTTAACTGAGAAAAGGAAACATTTTTCTATACTCATGAGGAAGCTGGGCAAACTGATTCAGATGTAAGAAGAAGTGTGCTCAAGTTAAATAGTCTTTGATGATCATATCTGCCTTCAGGGAACCCTTGAAAATGTTGCTACCAGGTTTCCAGTGGAGGAAATTAATGAGACCTCAGAGAGGATGGAGGGATAGGGCCATTCCCAGTTCAACCACCGTGGTTCCAACTCTGTCCCAGTGCTTCAGAGAGTGGTTTTATTTAGGGGACCAGGCAGGAGCTTTATAAGCAAGACTTGCTGAGGGGGTTACCTGATACAGAAGACAAACACCCAGAAATTCTTGCTTTTAGCATGGAAGGAGGCACATTGCACAACATGAGCACTGGAAACTAAATTGCTGAGAAAACATTTCTTTCTTCAAATTCAATGGCAGAAGATATGCTATCATACCATCATCTCATTTCTTTCATGTAAGCAGAAGCTAACATATCACTGTCTCTAAAAAGCCTATGTAACCTTGGATGAAAAGAAATAAAGACAACCCTCAAAAGAAAACCTTATAATTCTATTCCTGGAGACTCTTTCTTGAGGACAGACCCAACCTGGCAGCTTAATGTCTCAGCTACTAAAAATAATACTTCCCGCTACAGAAAATCATGTGGCACTACTCTCGGAAGGGTAAGAAAAGATTTGATTACAAGAAGTAGCAATCAATCCTATTTCTGTGAGAAATATGCATATTCAAGTCCCAGTCTGCAGACAACTTCTGGAATAGAGTTTTATTGTATTCCTGCCCTCTTGATAAAAGACATTATATACTTCTTTTTTATTTGGGGAAAACTAAACCTTTTTTGACACTCTCAAAGAGGATGAATAACAAGAGAGGAAAAAGTTTGTTGTTTCTTTTTCTCTGAAGAATGGTGTTACTGTAACACATCCCACCCTGATACAACATTGGCTTTAGAAATAGTGATAAATAATCATCCCTGTAGGATACCATCATTACTTTTATATCATTATAGCATTTATAACATTAATAGTGGAAATATATGCCCTTTTGTGAAAGGCATAGTCAAGACATATTCCGAGTAGTCCACAATTCCAGAAATAGATGCAGGCAATGGGAAGCGGATTAGCAGGAACCAGGATGGAAGCAAGTTTCATGTCAGAGTAGCAGCAAAGCTGGTAAAGGAATCCAAACCCAATGCTGTATAGGTTGCAGTTACATTTGAGCTGTTGGTACTGGCACTACCATGTTTCTGAGAAGCACTGAACAGAACTACCACCAGAAATATTTTCTACCAAAGCTACTGGATTTAATACCTTTATGTATATAGGCAAGCTCAGTAACATTCTTTTTCAATTAAAGTACCATGTACAGCATCTACAAGAGGGATAAATTCAACTTGTATTTAGAACTGACAGTTGCTTATTCTTTCACATCATCAGCAAGTCACCCACAGGTGCAGAGAGCTCTGACTTTCTAGCCAAGAGGATTTCAGATGCTAGATTTAAAATGACATATGATAATCCAGAAATGAAAATTAAGTGTCATGTATTCCTTCATATAAAAAGAAACACCTATCACCAAGGGGACGACAGCATTGCTGGAGGGCTTTTTTTTGTTTCAAGCCTGCTATTCAACTGCTATTTCAGTTAGTAACATGAGTGACACTCAGCAAGTCTGTAAACATAAGGTTCACCTTTCAAATCTAACCCAACATCCTTGAAGTTTAACATATGCTTCAAAATAGACTGACTTCAGAAACATTTTGTTTCTTGTAATCGCTTTACCTTCAGAAAGCCTTTCGCAAAACATTTCTTGCTGCTCTTTCCAACCCTTCTGCTTCGGGCTGCCATTGGTTTATTATACCAACATGACCTCGTCTCTCTCAGACTCTGCCTCAGGAAGTTGTAAAACCGTGATCTTGTTTCAGTTATTAGGAATTCCAAATTGAAAATTAATCATCTCGGACTTTTAAGAAGTTACAGCTATCATGAAAATAAATTGAAATCAACCTTTTTTCATGTCCACCTGCCATCTTTATAAAAGTCAAAACCATATGTGCTTCCTCTTTGAAGTCCAGTTTTGCCCCCTAATGATAGCCTTCACATTCCACAATATTGTTCTGTTAGCTCTAGCTTTCCTTCAGCCAACAGGGGGAAAAAAGGAAAGAAAAAAAAAAAAAAATCATCAGCAGCATGACAAATGCTTGTGCAGATGTCTGATGCTGATGTAACAAATGGCTATAGTCTACGAAGTTACAAGTACAAAATAATGTCAACAAGTTGCAATGATAAAACAGCCCATGAAATATGCCAATATATGTTGAACATTCAGGGCAATTTCTGGTTTGAATTACCAATCAATTTTTTACTAGGTTAAAATGATTCTTCTTACAGAGGAGCCATTGTTTATGGGTCGGGCTTTTTTCAAATTTCTGTCACATCCTTCACATTGGTAATTCTGATTAATGTGCTCCGATTCCCTTATTTTCTCAAGGCTTCGCATTTTGTTAGGAAAATGAAAGCATTTGTACCGCTTTAGAATCCAAGCTTAAAGCTGGGCAGAATGAAGTTGTCACTTCTGCAACACTTGCGGTGACTCACCTTGCAGGCCTCTGAAAAGCATCAGAAGTGCACAGCTTTGCTGCTCTGCCCATTTGTGAATAGCACAACATGTAGAGTTGGGTCACGTAGCACACAGAATGATTTTGGTCTCAGCAAAGATTTTAACCCAATTATAAGTTTCCTTTTTTTTTTATAATAAAAATTCAAGTTCCTTGGGGTTTCATTTTTAATGTTTAAAGCAGATGGGCAGGAAAATCAGATGACTAGTTGCTTTTATTTGTCATTCATAAACTGCCAAGCTGAGCATAGAAACCTAGCACACCTATATCCTTCGTTATATCCTAGCCATTCAAACAAGGGGAGGGGAGGAGAAGTTAAAAAAAAAAAAAAAGACAAAAAACAATCAAAAGCGAATAAGATAGAAGCACAAAGGGTTGATCCTGTGGCTGGATACAGAACTAGGCACGCATGAAAGAATTGTATATCCACCTTTAATTGGGAAAATACATTTTGTCTCACATGCAACCTTTAAACTGGTTCAATCAAACCTGTGCAAAGTCTGTGCAACACCGCAGCTGATTTAAACCACACAAAATTTACTTTGTTTTTAACCGAGAGGCTAGCACCTCTCTAAACCATCTGTACTAAAGTGACTTGGTTATGTTCAACAAAATAGGTACATGCTGGTTTGCAGATAAGCCATACTAAGAGGTTTTATGATATTAAACAACAGCTTTTGCATGCTGCACTGTTCTGTGAAGCTTGTAGCTTTTAAGTTTTACCCCAACAGTTGGATAGATGTTCTGGATGAAGCTGGGAGGCAACTAACCAGAATGTCAAAACAATAAAACATTTGAGGCATTCCTTTCAAACAAATGAAAGCACTGTTCAGTGGACACTGAGCTCCAGTATGTTTGGTTTGTTGGTTTTTTGTTGTTTTTTTTTTTTTTCAGTTCCATCCATTAAACTTTTCTAATTAATAAAAATAAGAAGAATAAAAAGATACATTAGATAAGAACAGGAGCCTAATGGATTTTGAAGTTTAATTCAGACTTTGGGACACTCCTAGAAAATCATTTTACGCATGAAAAAAGGCTCCACAGTCCTCTACTGAAGGTTTAGAAATGACAACATTGTTTTTTGTAGTTCCCAGTCACTGCACACTGTCAGCCTTACAGACAGTATTCTTCATATTTGTTTGGAAATCACCAAGGAAGTTCATGCCATTTTGACAATATACTCCTTCAAAACCTGTGTTCATCGGGTATCTGAGCCTACCATATTCCTATGAAGGTCCATTTTCTCTCTCAGCTGATACCTATTTAAAAAGGAAAAGAACAATTTTTAAATCCCTACGTTTGCACCTCCTCCATTCTGAACTTTGTTTGCCAAAAGGGAACAAGCATATGGTTGGTGCATGTCAGAAGCTGGCTTTGTCTGGTAATCACAGTCACATCACAAACAGCAGGGGTCATTTTATCTCATAACAGGGGAGGAAAAAAAAAAAAATAGTAGATTGAGAAAAATCCAGTTCCAAAGCTTAAAAGAACAAACTGCAGACATAAGACATACCTGTGTCCAAGTAGAACAGATACTGAAAATAGCTGTTGACATTCAGTATTCACCCTACAGAACTGATTTTCACTATTCTTCAACTTTTAGAGTTTCTTGGTGAGGGTACAGACCTGCTTCTAAGTGTCACATGTGGAGATTATTAAATGCCTTTCAACTCATAACAACATGCTTTTCTTAGTCAACTTTCATTTGTCTGCTACATGTAGCCCAAACATCTTAATGCAAAATCTACTGCTTTCGATGAAAGTCTTGAGTACTAGTCATAAACGAAATCTTGACTTGAAATAAGACATTATCAAATGAATTGTGTCACAACTTTTACAAAACCCCTTTCATTATTCTATTTTGTGTAAACCATGAAAAACATGAAACAAACACTCAAAAAAACCCAACAAACCCTAAACACGTTAAACACTTCTCTACTATGCCAACTTTTCTGTCCAACGCATTGGCTATGAACAAAGATGCAGCTTACTCGGGGTTCAGTTAGGTGGGAGGTATGCATAGGTTTTTCCTGCTTCAGCAAGGGACGATGATCTCATGATGGCAGCAGTAACGTCACACGCAAGGACTCCCAGCTAATTCATTCAAGGGTTTCATTAGACCTCAAAATGGCAATTTTACATATGGAGAGAAATGAGCCAAAAGCTTTTTCCGAGTCACATGGAGGAAGGAAAAATAAAGTCACTGTGGGTATTTGGGCAAGCAGACAGAGAAGACTGCACATCATTTCCTAATTCTCTGCACTGCCATGGGAGCAGCAGCCACCACCTGGCTTTTGAGCTAGGCAAGCAGGATTGTATTTGCGTGATGCATATGCATGATGTTGTGGCTCTTCAGGGGCTGGAAAGAAAGCTGTAGAATTTGGCACCACCAGAGTGAACTGTGTTTTAGCTGGAGAGCAAACCAGAGTATTTCTCAAACAAGGAGGGGTGCAGCCAGAACTTGCTCTCGTTTCTATCATAACTGTAAAAACTTCCAGATTGCTGACAAATTGCTTGAAGGAGCCCCAGCCATTACTAGTGAATAAGGCCTTCCCAACTGCAGTCTGAGTGTCTCAGAGCTTTATCCAAGTCCTCCTAGCAGTAAATCTCACAATGAGGTGCAGTGGCCAAGAGAACTAATACAATCCTTGAATGCATAAGCAGAGGAATAGCCTATAGCATGTAGGAGTAATGAACTGGTATTACCCTCTGCATATAGCATTAGTGAGACCTTAAGTAGTATACTGGGAGCTCCCCAAAAGAATTTGGCAAACTGGTGATAGCTCAGATGAGAGCCACAAAGTGATTCAGTGTCTTGAAAATATTGTCTTATAATAAGAGACTAAAGAAACTCAACCCATTTAGTTCATCACAGACAAATCCAAGTGGTGACTGACCACAGACTACAGGTCACAACATAAGGAAGACATTTGTGATAGCAGGGAGCTCTGCAATCTAGCTGGGGGCGGGGGGAAGACAAAATGACATCCTGTGGAGGGAAGCTGGTATTAGAAACACTGATTTCAACCGGGGTTATTGCCTGTTGGAGCACACCATCAAAGATGTAAGGGATTCACCACCATGTAATATCTTTAGACCAAGTAAGTCCCCTTTCTACAATTCAAACAGAAAAAAAACCCAAACTCTCAGCAATGCATATTCAGTGTGGTCCTCTGGCTTGTGTAATATCGTTCAGGATAGATGATCATAATGAACTCCTGTGACATTAAAAATAAATGAGCCTATATGCGAGCTATAGACTCGATGATCACAGAACACTAAAACCACCATGTTAGTATCTCCCCATTTGTCACCATTCAATAAAAGGCTGTGATTTAAACATTTCTAAAAATTATTGCTCAGCAGCTTTACAAATAGGATATTCAGAGATGTATCTGTAACTTCTCTTTCTCCTGCTAGTGCCACTTAGAAATTCCTCTCCTTTTTTTTCCCTCTTCCTCAGACCTAGATCCAAATATTCAGCCATTTTACTATGACTCTCGGAGAGCAATTCACCAAAACTAACCATGCAAAAAAAACCCTTCCCCCAATAGAATTTTTTCTCTTGAGATCACTTTTCTTGCATAGAAGTTTGAAAGCTGAATATTAGGGGAACTGGACAAGAGCTACATGCTGGCAGAATCACAGATTAGAAGGGCGCTTTAAGAAACAGAAATCTATTTTAAAACCAAAACACAAAGGGAATAGTTTACCTTTCCAAAGGAGCTTGCTAATTTCAATTACGCAGTCATTAATATTAATAAATATCTGTACACCATGATAACTAAATGCAGTGTTTTATAGACATCACTATAAAATATGCTTCATCCTCAAAAACTTATTATTCCAGGGTCAAAACCTGCATCAAGATTCATGTCGGGGAATGTTTATATAATTATATATTAGACAAAACAATAAAATGCCAATAGAAACAGAATGATAAGAAATATGACAACAATCAGGAACATGAAAAAGATCCTTGGGAGACAGAATTATTGTAAATGGTGTGCTAAAAACTCTGTTTCCTAGAAATCATTCAGAATAGCTTTCAATACGCCATTCATCCCGATGAGAAGTCAATAATGCAACATGATGTACTCTTTATATTAGGAAAAAAAGAGCTATATTGGGAAAGTTTGCAAGTGCTCATAGGAAAAAAAAAAAAAAGAAAAAAAAAAAGCCAGTTGTAACTTCAGAAACTGTGAAAGGCAGTTCTGGAAGAGGCAGATGAGTGGTCAAAGATGCTGAAGAAACACACATTAATTACATGGCTCTCACCACCACATATGATATCACTCACCCAGACCAGCGCAAGCTCTCTGAAGCAAAAATCAGCACATTTTCCAAGGGGCTTCAAGAAAACTCAGTAAATCCAGCTTCTGCCTTTTTTGATGATTTATGTTAATACGCTGCAGTCACATTTTCTGTGTATAGTCTATGGAACAACTGAAATTTAAATGAATGTTTCCCATAGAATATCCAGCATATCAAAACAGCAACAAATTAATTTCACAAGATGTTTCCGATTTAATGGAGACCTTTGGTTTTATTAGAAAGCCCAATTTTCATATCCTGAGCTGGAATCCTTATTCATGATCATATTTAGAACATGCTGACAGTAATGCACTATGGTATGACAACTCCAGTATGCTCCTTAGGACGGGTTTGCTGACTTCCAAAGTTTAGTGAAGCAGCTTGTTTCTTTGTTTTACTCAATATTATTTCCTTTGTTTTAAAGGTGAGAGCCAACTTTAAATTTTAAATTGCTCTACTTCAAATGCCTGATGAATTACACAAGTTGTACATATATACATTACATATGTTTATTGCATAACTACTGTGAAATCATTTTGCCTTTTAATATAACACAATTACAGGCTGGAAATCTGCCACATTTGGCTAGTTCTATGTTTCTCAAACCTAGTCCCAGACATCATTTTTCCCCAAAGGTGAATAAATGATACGTGAACCTCCCAAAGGACAATCCTGGAAGAGAAGTGTGCAAGAACCCTTCCCAGAAAGAAAAAGAAATGGGAAGAGTGATGTATTTCAGAGGCATACATTGCACATGTAATAGAGGGGAAGAAAAGATGCTTTGCCACTGCCACCTTTGTCCAGCGAGAAACATAGTAAATTAAATGCAGCTGGATCCACTCTTCGCTGTCAATTGACTTGGTTCCCTGCCCAGATCCTTTAATACATTGCCATTGCAAGGGTTTGTTTGGGAGCTGCAACCGTAAATCACTCCGTGAAGCTGCTTCCTCTCTTCTCGCACGCACCTGCGTAGGAAATGTGCCAAGGGGCAGAATTAGGCATGCTATCAGGACTGTAGGCAATACGGCAATCCCAGAAGCAGCCTGGGATGGGCTGCCGTAATTTAAAGCAGCCAGGGGCTTTTTTGACCTGCAGAGCAGCTGAGAATCTAGAGGATGCGAAGATGGCACAAGTTTTCTAGAGGCAGACCCAGGAGACCCCAACACAGGCAGCTGCTGGAGGTCCCAACTGTGCAACTCCTCCCAGTGCCGGCAGGAGATTTCGAACAGCAGGACCAGTGTCAGGGTACAGATGCATGAATGAACGGCCCAGAACAGACCAAGCTGCACTTACAAAAGCCACGGGGAGCTACGGGGAGTCGCCACGCCTGCCTTCAGGGTCTGGGCTGGATGTGTCACTCCCCTACAAATACCTGGGGCGTATTTCCATTCGAGTCCCTCAGGCCACACGTGATAGGTGGTTCCAGTAGTTCTGCTGATTCCCCAGTGTGGATGAAACACAACGGAGAGACCAACATTTCTTTTTTTTTTTTTTGCATCCTAGCTTTGATGACTCTGTCTGAGCCTCTCCCCCCAGGGATTCCTGTTTTGAGAAACATTGTTCTAGGTAACAATTTAGCTGGTTTAAATAATGCCATTTAAAATGCAGGCAGATGGTCTGTTCATCATATACAGTAATGCATTACATCCATTACACTAAATCCACCACGATTTCAGCCCCAGAATGAATGCGCAATGTTCATTTGTCTCCTACCTCATTGGCTGCATAATAAATGTAGAGTATCTGTCACACTATCTCAAAACGTCTGTTTTATCTGTGAAGTGTTTGACAAAGCACATGTTACAAATGACTATTCATAATGAGTTATATACAGATCTATTGTATATACTGTTATAGAAACACAGTGTAGCTAGGAACTGACAGACAGTATTCAGCCATCACAGTATTACAAGAGAGAAAGAGAGCACTGGAGTCAAGACCCCTCTTATTCCCCCCCTCCTCCCCAATAGCTACCATCATCCTTGCTACTTACAGACTGTGACAAATAGGTTTGGACACTTTGCCTAAGGAAAAAAAAAGGCAAACCTACATTAGGAGAGGCATTGTGATCCACAGGAATTAGGAGGAAATTGGAAACAAGAAACCACCAAATTCTACTAACAGAGAAGAGTAAATCATAGATTGGTGTTAGCAGGTACCTTCTGCCTCCATGTCTCCATCCATGAAATGGAGATCCTCTCAAACAGGCACGATGATGGTTCATTAGTATTCACCCAGGACTTCCCACCTTCAAGGTGCTTTTGCAGTACAAAGCTAATAATTAAAAAACATTAGTCTAACTGTCCCTAGCAGTCCACCATGTCTGAGTAAGTTCTGCTTCCATTGAGTTACCTCTGACTTCAAACTTCCTCTCTGGAAAAACTATCAGTTACCAAAAGGAGGGAAGTATGATCTGATTTTTAGGTACTTCCCGCCACCACCCACTTCCGCTGAGATCAGGGTTCATTTTAAATCAAGCAACTATGAAGTATAACTTTAAAGACTAGACAAGATCCACCAGATCTTAAGGTTCACTGTGTGGTATCCAGCACAATGAAACAAACTGGGTTAACTCTCTGTGTTAGCCTACCTAGAAACATAAACAAACTCCCACATACCATATATCATACGTATTTTACCCTCCTAAAGACTTCCAAGGGGCGCTAACAATCCAAAACCAAAATTCTCCAGGTTGGATTCTTGGCTATTAAGGGCAAAGCTCTCTTTGGCTCCAGCTACAATATCAGAATCTGTTGCAAACATAAATGTTGAATTATAAAATAACTTCCAGTTCAGGTTCCTATGGAATCATCATTAGTAGATCTGCCTAAATTAAGAGATAGCACATATTTCCATTAATTCTTCCAAAATAGCTTGTAGCATGCAAAAAACAAGGTATGCAGGTCCATAATCTCTTGTGGATTGGATATCCATGTTATAGTTTTCATCTTAATTTTACATTTCCTCTTTGACTGCTCAAAACCATTTAAACCAACTTCAGAGACTGATGTTACTGCTGTCCCAGTGAACACATGCCTACCAATCCCATGTTTTATCTAAAGTTAGTCCATTGAAATACTTGACCTTTCTTTGCTTCAGAAGTCTGACAAAAATCATTGCTTAAGGTGATGTGGCTGTACAAACATATTTAGCTAAGGTTTAAGATGTCACTGAGATGGCATATGGCTTCATCCTGTATAACACACAGAACTTATGACATAAATGTGGCCTCGGGGATTTCTTTCATGATTCAACGAGTCTCCTCTTGGTAACAGCAGAAAATGTAAACAGGTACAGTTCTGGAGGGGCTGCCTTGGCATTTCCTTTCTGCTTTCTTGCCATGTGGCCACACCTCAACATGCTGAGCACAAGTCAACAAAGTCAACTTGTAAATGCTCTGGAGAAACTATAAACAATACCATTGTCTTTAGCAAGCATTCAAAGAAAAAAGAGAAAAAGCAGTTGACACTTGACACATGGACTAAGCCCAACAAAGTGTTTCAAAGATTATTGTTTCCTGCTTTTATAATCCGCTAACTTCTTGTTGCTAGTTTTTAATCCAGTATCATGCCCAGACTGTTACTTCAATACATCTAACAGAGTTTTGGGAAAAGTAAAAATCTCATCTTCACACGTTCCTGTGCTTTTCCTCAAACTTCTAAGCCAAATGGTATAAATAGCACAGCACGTTGCCTCTTCAGAGTATGGACTTTTTGTATCCATTTATAGGAGTCATTTACTCCTACAGAAAGTAAACAAGAAATGTGTTACAGAGGGTTAATTTACATGATGGAATAGGGCAACTCACTCCTTGTAAAACAGATTTGAAACAAGAACTCCAAACTACACTTAACCATCTTTTGAAGGAATTCAGTTATTACTTACATAGTACCAGACATTATCATTGTACATATTAAAAACCTATAAAATGGTGACAAAGAGACACTAAAGAATATAAATGAGTCTGCTATTGAGCCCCAAGTGCTGGTTATGTAATAATTTTAGCAAGTAAAACCCAAAACAACAACTTCTTTGAGAAATGTATATGGTTTACTGAGCAAACATACCTTGGAAATAAAACATGTTAAGCCAAAACAGTTAAAGGGCATTGTCTGGTCCACTCGCTTCATTATCACATTAAAGATGTTCTGCCCTGCATCAGCCAAGGAAATCATTTTAGCATGTGTGTCTGCCTGTCTCCAGTGAGGGCAGCACTTAGGTATGTGCTGAAATTAAGCATTTCACAAACTATCACGTCAGTGAGGTTTAACTGTGTGATTACTGTTTGACAAATGTTTCCATGCTCTCCTGAACTAGGACTTCTCCTTACTGCTAGTAGTATATAAAATGAAAGTGGATTATTAAAATAACTGGGGCATCTACTCTTTGAAAAGGATAGTTAAAAAAAAAAAAATCTGAGGAAGAGAAGAAAATAATAAGCAGTATTCACAAAATGGGACATATCACCCTACTCTGAATGACTCTCTGCAGCTTAATTTATTGAGAATGTTGTCAGTGTGACTTGACTGGAAGCTGTAAGCATGCACATAGAAGAAAACACCTGAAAACAAAGGTCTCTCCAGTTGACAATAAAAATCTAAAGCCTGAAAGTAGCTTTTGGGCATAGCCTGAAAACAATAAGGCACATTATTTTAAGTAACAGTATTTGATCAATGGAAGAACAATACTTAGAACTGTGACAGCTTTCCAAAAAATCTAACTATTTGGCAAACGTGTATAAGAATACTAGCTGATCATATACCCTTTTGAACTAACTACAGAAGGATGATTTTTAAAAAATAATAAATAAAAATCTCTGTTTGGTTTATCTAGCAACTCTAGGAATAATTTTGATTTTTCTGCAGGCACTAGATGGTCATCAGAAACAAAGTGCTAAGTATTTGGATATCAATTGCCAAAACTCGAGCAACTGAGTTACTTTAAAATTATTTAATAGAATTAAGCATCTCAAAATCAGCACTGTTCTTCTGACAACAGGAATCAAACAAACTTTTCCCTTTTTATCAGCTAAACGGAAATACAATACTACTGCTAGCATAGCTTTATTTCTTCAGATACGCTGGAGCACAAAATAACAAAAGAATATTATTCTTGGTACTTTGATAACAGCACAGAATTGTACGTATAAGTTCTGACTTCCGCTTTGGGATGGATCTCAGTAGTAAAGCTTTATTCAACATGGGGATGGCAAAATCTGGCATGGTGCACATTAAGTATGATTTCTGCAACTCTTTTTAAACAAATAGGCTTTAATATGAAACAGGAAGATGATCCCTTGAGCTGTCACCTTTATGTTTAATTATTTGTGGAGTTTTTCCTGTCATTGTCAGCATACTCATACTGCACAGAGAGACTTGGTAAGAGAGCCCTCCCATGGCTAACGCAAACCTTGCAAACTCCTTTGGTAGCAGCCAAACACTGGGTAGCTTAATGGATAAAATACCCATTCCAAATTTCAAAACAAGGCTAAACTGCATGCACCTTATGGAAGTTGTTGTGCAGCTATGAAAGGCAGCTCTACTTGGACTATGGCGAATTACAGGTACGTCCACAGCTAACTCCAAGCAACCTTTACCACCAGCAGCCACAATGAGTGGCATGGTTTTTCACACTTCAGGTTTTTATGACCCCTGCACCTTCTAACAGTGACCCATTCAGACATGTTTTCAGCCTACCTGAGAAAGCACTTTAAAATCTGAAAGTGTACGTTAAAATTACAATCGTACAAATGTATTAATTTCTACTGCTAACTAAATACAAAATGTATGCCACATCTGCCATCTGACTTGCAAACACATTAAAAGAAGAAAAAAAAAAAACAAACCAAAACAGCAATATAATTATTTAGTTTCAAGTTAGCTGTTTCTGGGATACACACCTTGTTTTAGAGTCAGCTTCAGAAACTGCTGAACTGACGGAAATGGATTCGAAGCCTTCATAGGCCTTACTCAAATGAGAGCTCACATATACATTGTGAAGGAAAGGCAGGATAATTTTGTCATCCTCTTATTCATAATTCTCCTGCAGTTCATAGATTTTCAGGATGGGTGCATGAGATAGCTTGAGTTGGGAAGACTCGGCATCCTTCTTTCAAAAGTCCCAGAGGTGATGGGAGGTGGGATACACTGACTCAGGATTGCACAGGGTCTCCAGTGGACTTTCTGATATACTACCATTTGGTAGGGGAGGGAGAAAGGGGTTGGGCTTTGATCAGCTAAAGCTAAGCAGTTATTTTGTTTAGTTACTCTGGATTTTTTTTTCCTCTCCAGGAATAGGAAAGACTGGTTGGCAACTACTCAGCCGGTTAGCTGAAGCCAAAATATTAGCAGCAATTCAACTGTTTTTATTCCATAGTTTTCCTAACTGGTTGACATGGGAAAGGAAAATCAGCAGATGACGGCTGGATGACATCACTCTTGGATCAATCTCAAGAGGAAGGTTTTACAGCATGATAAAGCAAACACATCACTGGATAAACATCTGACCGCAAGTAATTCTTAATGGTCATTGTTAAACCAGCAGGGAAAGATCAGCGATTAAAAAAAATAACAGTAAAGAAATGGCTGGAAACACACACACACAAAAAAAAAAAAACCACCCAAGAAAAAAAAAACAACAACAGAAAAGAACCAATACAGAGGGACACCAGTGATCCATATATACTGGGAAGTCTAATGAAATGGAAAATTTATAGAATGGGATAACGACTAATATTAATGCTCACAGAGACTTAGGGGCTTGTGGTTGACAATCAAGTGTGCTCGAAAAAAGCAGAAAAGCCAAAAGGAAAGCAAGCTACTAAGCTGCATGAGTAACAGCACCCGTCTTTAAAAAAAAAAAAAAAATTCACAATCCCAAATTCAAAGTAACATCCCATCTTTGATTAAGCTATAAATAGAGATGTAGATTCAAAGACACATATTTTTTAGAAGAAGGAAATGGGGACAACTCAGTAATTTCTGGTGAAGAAATGAGGGATTTCAAAAGAGCGCCTAGTCAAAGTATCTAAAGACTAAAGCAGTAACAGTATCATAACACACTACAGAAAACTCTGATGGAATACTTGATAATTGTAAGAACAAACTATCCAAAGGTACAGTTTTGGGGAATTATGAGCTTTTGGTGATTTTTCAGACCAGGCTAAATACCCATCTGTTACGGAGTGCTTAAGGATAATGAAGTTAATTCTGCCATAATCCCAGGAAATGGACTACAAAATCTGTCAGGCACCTTTCACACTGAATGCTTCTATGAAATACTTCACACATTATTTATATGGCAGGAAAAAAAAATATCTTGGGAGCCCTCAGTATTCTAAATGGGAAGTAACACAAGTACAGACCACAGATAATATTGGTTCTTGTTCATCAAGACTAAGTAGTTTGTTTTATTGTCCCCATGTGACGTTTCTTTGGGTGGAAAAAGGGACAATTACAAGTGGATTAGGAAAGCGAGTGAATTGAATGAAGTACTATAAGTAGCACTCAGAAGGCAGGCCAATAATTTTGGCATCGACATAGAGCATGTAACATTAAGCAGCAAATGACCAAGCATTCTCTGCAGTCAGACTTTGATGTTGGAAGGTGGGTGGGCCCCCAAGTCATCTCATGTTGCCTCATTGCATTTCCTTTAGAGCATTCCCCATCCTTAGCACATCCTATTCCTCGAACCAAGGGCTACTTCTTCCCTGGGCTCTGCTTAGTGGGGTTTTGACATCCTCTCTCCTAATTTTAGCGCTCTCCCTCCCCCCACTGAAATGCTTTCCCCCATTTTATTTTATTTGAAGGATGGGGACTATCCTGCCAGGTGGATATTCCCCAAGTCTCACAACTCTACTCAAATGGTCTCTTATCAGGGTGCCCCTGAGCAGCAAGAGCTCATAACTCATTTGAATGGGAAACAGTTGGGGGCTCGCCACACTTCATCCTACGAGACTGTTGACGCTGTTAGCAGCTGTTAGTGTCGCTCTCGTTTTTACCAACTGGGAGCATATCAAAATGTTACACGCACATTCAGTGGTGTAGTCTCTCCTCTTTCAGTTTAATGGGAATTAAGCACACACATCAAGGGGAAAAAATACACTCCACAGTTGGTAAGTATTTTATACGTTCATTTTCTAAACTTATGGGGAAAAAAAGAATTCAAGTTCAAGGCACTCCAGGAATAATAACGTTCCCTCAAAGCCAGTTAATACCAGTAATGGCATCATTTAACTACGCAAAACTTTATGCCACAGCGGGGCAATTAAAATCACTGCACCACACTCTTAATTTAGGGAAACACAAAACCTGACAGCAATTTCTTGGTAATCTGGACAAAATGAGATCAGCAAGCTCCATCCAATTCCCAACAGACAACTGTCCACATTGCAAAACTGTGAAAACTTTGCGGGCAGACTCATTTGGGAGGCCAAGAGTGGAACAGACATGGACTCTAGACACATGACCATACACAAATGGAGGAAGATGGAGATACCAGATTGCTGCTTTCCAAAGGTACAGCTTCTTGTCCTGAAAAGGAAGGGAGCGCTTCAATGCTAAATTAAACTAGTGTTTTTATGACACATTCACATAAGCATACGTCACTTGAAAATAAAAGTACATGGGACATCACCTACTGTACATGTAATTTATTTCATATCAGGTGCTAGCAGCCACAACTTGTATATCTTGACTGCAGTTTTTGTTCCACGTTTTGAAAATAAAGATATAACTCTTCATTTCTGAAATCTTGAGTACCAGTAAGCAGTCAGGATAAATAATTTATACCAGTTGGGTCATTATTTCACTGTTTACACTTACATACATGCTAGTGACAGGGAAAACAATTTCATCAATGGATCACCAAGGCTCTGGGGTAACTCTCAGCTCTGGAGTATTTAGATACTGTGATTTAAGATGTCACCGCTGGCAGCTGTCACCCACCTCTAAACTTAGCAGCAGCAGGAAGAATCTTGTGCCAGACCTTCAGCCGCTGCAATTCACAGCCTGACATATTTCCTTAAACCACCTTCATCGCTTTAGTCAATGCATCTGTGTCCGAGACTTACCCACCTGCCTGTGAACTGTGGCAGCTGAAGATCTGGAGTCCATTTACGCTTGCTGCCCCTGCAAAGGAGGCAGAAGCCTTTGGTTCAGGAGTGGACAGACAGCTTCTAGTGACAGAAGCCCAACATGCCGCCACTAGGACTACCACGCTGTAGCTACCACTACCATACCGTCCTTAGGATGCTGTCAGCACGCAGTCACATGTGCTGCAGCCAGTCAGTCTGATATTGTCGCAAGTGGAACTCTCTCCGTAGTCCCAGAACAACTAACAAATTCTCTTTTGGGCCAGAATCTATCACAAACATTATTGTAAACCATGAGCTCTCTCTGCTCGGTCCCTTTCAGTAGATCTCAACACTCTCATTCATTTGCAATGCTTAAGAAGTTGGATCTAAATAAAATAATTTACCATGCAGCAATGGGTGATGTATAAAATAACTGGGAAAGCTGAAATTGGCTATAAAATATGTGCTCTGACAGCTTGCAAGAATTATTTCTCATAACACACATGCAGGCATACACGCTCAGCCAAAAAAAAATTATCTTTCCTATCCCAGTGAAATGAAACCAAGTAAGCATGTTGTGTTCCTTTCTTCTGGAAATGATTCTTCTTCCTTCATCCCCTGCTCTCTGTTCTTCCTTTTCCCGCTTTTTCATTTTGAAATTAAAAGAACAGAAAAGAAAAATAAGAAGAATGGTTAAGCTCTGTGAGCCCTCAATTACTTAGTTATTACTGGTTTACGATGGTAAAAAAACTAGAAAAGAAAATTATTTTGGGAACATCTTTCAGTTCTCAGACTACAGCTCGTGAGCAGTCAGAATGTATTTCCACGTAAATGTTTAACTATGGACAGAAATTCATTCAAATTCTCATATAGGAATAGTAAATGTTTTCACAAAAAATTTTGAAAACAAAACTGTTTGGATTCAAAACGCTTCACTGGTTCCCCATGCTTCTCTAGGTTGCGACACGATGAACGACAGTTATTTGCAACAAAAGGAGGTGGAGTCCCCACTGTGGGACCCAGTCTACCAGTTCTGCCACAAACTATGTTGAAGCTGCCTGTCTTCTTAGATGTTCATTTCAAAGAGAGGGAAAAAAACCACAGCAACAATACTACAAGGAAATGACTTTTTTTCTTTAGAGGCTGAAATGTTTACAATTTACAGAATCCACACAGAAACCACAAAGATGCTGCCTGAAGGACAGCTCAGGGAAATTATTGTCTTTATTTAAAATTATTTAAATCACTTATTAGAACACTCTGGACTGTTTTTTCTCATCCACCTTCACAGACTGTGAATTCTCAGCAACTCTAAAAAGAGCTGTATTCACCAAGCAAACATCTGAGACAAGTTAACACATGAGCTCTGCAGCATTTCAGCCTCGGGTGAAAGTGTGGACTTTCCACCAACTGCTAAGAAGGAAGCGCAGTGCCCTACCTACCAGCTCTTGTAAAGGCAAGATGTACAAGTTAGAGGGCATACCTTAGTTCAACAGAATGAGATTTACCAGTCACAGTCCTAGTAGAGACAACACCATCTAACCTAAAATAAGCACACGACTACACAAATTTCTTTCACGAAGGCTGAAGCCAGATTTAACATAACAGCAAACACAGTTCCTCACTACTTTTGATAGACACACAACACAGTGCTGTTGTTGGACTCCAATATTAGATGACAGCAGCTGCAGGAGGAAGGTGAGGCATATCTTGATAAACACCTAGGCTAACCCAACAGACTGTGCTTCACCCACAAGGCTATATATCCCATGAATGCTTTGGTTTTTACTTACTACAACACATTGCAACTCAAGTTTCTGTGCTGTTGCTGCATATCTTCATAACGCCACAACAGCAACCACTTTAAAGCAAACAGTCTTCAGCCATACTTAGCCAGCCAGCAAAAGATGAGGTCACAATTGGTTAGTTTTTGGTTAGCTGCACAGTTTCTACCCTGTTGTTTGGGTTTTTTATCTAGAGAAGAGAACACTGCAGCATGGCAAGAAATACCATCCCAGAGCTCTCCTCTCCTAATCATGACCTCAAGCTTGTTTCGACAGCACCCCTTCCTGCATGCTGCCACCTCTCACTGTGAAGACTGCAGCTTCCCATCAGGTCTCACTGAGCAAAGTGTTTCCCAGGAAGAAGGCACAAAACCAATAAAGCAATTAGTGACCAATTATATTAATTAACACTGTTTACCTACAGGAGAAAGGCAAGCCTTAAACAATTAGCAGCAAGTTTATTTTTAAGAGTAAAAAAGCCTTTTGAAAACACTTCTGAGTGACAATGTTTGTTTATTGACAGCCATCCAGGTATTACATTTTTCCATCTTCTCCTAACTCATTTCAGATGTTGGGAAAGCAACTGGTCATTCAAAACAGAATATGCTTGATTCAAACAAGGGAACCATTTTTCCCAGTAGTTTAGTTAGTTTAGGTTTAGTGCTGTGATCTTTTGCACTGATTGTGAGCTGATTTTAGGTCATGATTACACCTGCAGTCCTGCTGAGATGAATTATCAGCACCTGAGCAACAGCAGACTACCAATCCTTCTGTTAAGCTCCCCAAGTAGAATGCGAGAAAAATATTTCCCAGCTTTCAGAAAGTGTTTCCTCAGTACACTACAAGTTTGCATCCATTTTGTTATACCCTGGTGTTAGCTTGGCACTACTGGGGAAAAACTCCTCTTCACAGAACAGAAACCAGAGACAAATATAAATTGCATCTATCCCATGTATGTGACTGTATATACACATGTGCACATTTCTGACCCCTTGTCCTTAGGGTGGGTCTCATTAAGACCATTCTGTCTCAGCTCTGCACATAAAAACACCAACAGCAGAAGTGTGTAACTCTTGAAGTGGGGAAACTGTACAGATTTTTGCTGTACTCACATGAAACCAATAAACACCAAATGCATTTCATGTAGACCACCAAACAACAGACTTTTAGTTATATGAACATGGATAGGACTGAAACCATTAAGCCAAGGAATACTGAGTTGAATCTCATTAATGAGAAAAGTTGTTAATATTTACATTCTTCAAGAACTTCCTTTTGTCTTCTTCATTGAATTTAAAGTGTAGGATCTAATAACAAATCTTTATGCCTCTCTTACAAACCCTTCTTTTCTTTCCTGGTGTATTGAAACATTAACTTCTAGAAGCTCTTCCCTCTGGGTCCACTGCTCTTCAAGTGATTCCCTTAAATATATCGAGCATGACTAAAGGACCCCCAGACTTGAAAAGCCTGCATAACAGTTACTTCATAGCCTTTTCCTATCATCATTGGGAATTTAAGGATATTAAATTAATTAAAAGAAGTTCCCCTGTTTTACTTCAGGTATATATAGATATAACCAAAACAAAAAACTTATTTTAAAATATCAAATATATGTGACTTGCAGAATAAAATATCATACTCAGCCTATTTCTTCACAGGTCTTCCTGGAATACCCACATGCTAAAATAGCATGCAAAAAATCTTGGAAAATAAGATTTTTAAATATTTTTGAATAAAGAAGCATTTTACACAATAAGGACAAAAAGATAGCACCCATGGGTCCTGAGGTACATTAGCTTCTGTACAGTAAGGAATGACTTGAAAATTACTTCCTTTTCCTTGTTGGGATCAAAATGAGCTACAGATTGAAGATGCGTCTTAAACTTTTGTGAATTCACCCAGAGACGCTGCTACTGTTCCTTTTTAACCAATTGTGAAAAAGTGTTATATAACAGGATCTAAACTGTGAGGATATGTACAGGCACTGCCAGACCTCCAGCCAAATCCTTCCCACCTGAATTTGCTAACCGGAACAAAGTTTTGAATCCTCCTTCAAACATATCAAATTCTGTTTATAGGAGCAATATAGCATTGTCATTGCATCAACTGCCCTCAACAACCTGGTATGGAAATACGCACAGATGGTATACACGTTAAACAGGTATCCTGTGGGTTGAGACCCAAGCTCAAGTCATTGCGCTTTTGCAAGCTCTATCCACCATCTTTCAAGCAGTGCTGCCTCAGTTTCTCCAGCTAGCCCATCAGAGGAATTATACTTCCCTTTAGGGATGGATGCTGTGGTGATAAATATGCTACAGATGCTCATCTACAACAGAAATGGCACCACAGGGACAGAGAGTTTTGTGGTTTAGCCTCCTTAGGCTTGGACTAGGGCAAGATCTTCTTATGGTCTGCCCCTGCAGCTGACACAGGAGCCTCCTCTACCCTGTTATGCCCTGTGGACTCTGAGGTGCATCAGGGAGAACATAGCCTTCTGCTATTTTGAGGACAGAGCATCAACGGCTGCGGGGTCAAGTTCTGCTAGACAGAGCAGGCCCTATTACACTATGCCAGCCAGGGGCATTTGGGACATCCAGCGTTCTTTCTGCAACACAAGTGTTACCACTAAAAGACAACCAGGGGCAGAGGTAGAATAATAATTAAAAAATTCTTGCCTGATACATGTTCTCTTCTGTTAGCTGTCTGGGTTGTCCTTCATTGCTCAAGCTACAAGAACTTTTCTACGTGGTCAATGATCTTGACCAAGAAGGGTGAAATTCAGGGCTTTTAAAATCCACCGACTTCATTCAAGTGACTGTTTACACTAAAATTATTTTTGACCCAACAGTTTGAACGGTTCTTATCTATTATTCAGTCTTTTATTGAGCTTAGCATATCAGTGATCTTCAATGCTTCCTGTAGACTTCCATCTCCAGCATTTATTTCAGTAATGATCTTGGTCTAATATACTGACTTTCTTTGGTAATAGTGAACAAGAGACAACAAGTTCTTAGAAGATGGCTATGTATATCCCTAGGATTATGACTAGTCATTTGCAGTATTAAACAGATTCCAGTCCCTAAAGATCATGGATATCTGCCACATCTGTGTGGGCATACCAGAACTAGCTTTACACCAATTCTGGTCTATAGCCATGCAAAAACAGCTCAGCATGAGTTAACAGCTTAGCTCCTCAATCAGTTTTGTGGCTATACTAGAAAATTTACCTTTTATATACACAGGAATTGAGCATCATCACCTTACAATGGAAATACAAGAACAGCAGTAGTGTTTTCTTACCTCTAACATTTAAAACCATTTTAAGGGACTACCATCCAGAAACAGTAAGTTAGTCTTTGAAATCTAAGGGATTTTTAAGAAACAGTTATTCTTATTCAGTTCATCTGTAAGTTTGGAGCTGGCCACAGTGAAATTGGTAGGAAAAACACTTTTTGAAGAAACAGATATAAAATAGGGAGAAAACCACAGTATCAGAAGAGTCTGGGTTTGACCTGCTGTTTCTGAAGTCCAGGTGAGTTTCATTGCTAAGGTTAATGAAAATAACATCAGGTTTTTTTGAAAAACCCACCTGCAAAGGAGAAATTCAGTACCCTGTGCACATGAAGTTTGTGTACTCAACAAGTTTCACTTAGCCAAACTGAATTATAATAATAAATAGTAGTGGTATTTTTCTTCAGTGTTTCCTCCTGCATCATAACAACATCTCTACAAATATTTTAACCAGAAAGTATGGGACTTATTAAGACTTTTTTTCCAGTGTTGCATTTGAGTAAGCCTTAGAAAGCCCTTCAAAAGAGCATAATTCCAGCACTTAGTATTGCCAGAGCAATGCAGAAGAAACCTTAATCAGGGCTCTTACTCAGATTGAAATATATCCCGATTAAGCAACCATTCCATTTAAGCAAAGTTTTCCTGAACCGTCACTTAATGTAAACCAAATGTCCTCTGCAACTCCTTCCTCCCGCTGAAGCATTTTGACCCTTAGCCACCATATTAACACCTCTAATTGTAACTGACAGGGCAATTTCCTGGTTGCCATTGTGCGAGACAAGCAGTGAACACTAGCCACAAGCAATTTATGAGCTTTGACTGTCGTATTATCGCTTTTAATTGTAACTGACAGGGCAATTTCCTGGTTGCCATTGTGCGAGACAAGCAGTGAACACTAGCCACAAGCAATTTATGACCTTTGACTGTCATATTAACGCTTTTAATTGTAACTGACAGGGCAGCTAGGCCAAAAAGTGTCCCGGCAAAGCAGTTCAGGCAGTTGTAAATGTCCCGCTAAAGCAAAGGAGGGAGCATCCAGTCATTAATGGAGGGGGGCTGATACGGAGAAAGAAGGGGCAATACCTGAGGTTGGGCAATCATCAAACTCCCTGTTACCATCACCAACTATTTCTTGCCTCAATTTGCCATCATATTCTCTGCTAAAAATAGAACGACTTTTACTGAATATGTGGAATTTAGTTTTAACTTTTGAAGAAAATTTCCCAAAACATTTGAAGGAAAAATATTTTCAGGATCCCTCCTCCCCAACAACGTGATTTTTATCTTCAACAAATTTCATGTTCTTTGATGAAAAAGGCAGTTCCTCAGCACTTCATGTTTGAAAACATGAACATTTACACATTATTTAAATGAAATCAATTATCTAGAGCCTTAGAAAGCGTGTAAAGTTACTGCATCTCTGGACAACAGCCGCTGAAGCATTCTATAACATGAGATTAAATAAGCAAAAGGTTATCTCAAGTGGAAGAGAGGGGAGTGCTGCCGTGGCTCGTATATTCACTTTTGGTAAGCTGGCCTCTAGAGGGTGAGATATTGTACTTGCAAACATTTGAACAGGTCTGCTATCATTCAGCAGCAGGTAAGGGCACTAATCAAATGCTAGAAAGATTCTCCCTATTTATATTTCAGTTCTATATGTATACACGCTGATCATTAAATTTGAGAATTTGGTCATATTTGTTTGATCTGACCTATGGATGGGGCATACTCAGCTAAGGTAAAACTACTGGATACTTCCTTATTACAATTGATCAATCCTTTTTCCTTCTAAGGGAAAAATGAAGCACTATGGTTAACTTGAAATCTAAACAAAGTCTGTAAGAATATTATAGAAGCTATTTTCAGTTTTATATATGATGTCAAATCAGCCAAAAAACTTTTGTTAATTTCCAGGCACTTTCTAGCTGTCCAAGGTTCGCCTTCCCGCTGTGTCCCTCAAGAAAAGGGAGAAATTCATATTAAACCTAGAAAAACTGAATTGCCAAAGTGTTACCGAATGCAGAAAGTCAGCAAACTGAGCAGTTGAAAGAGATTCTAGTCCAAGGGTGCATTTCCATGAATGCCTTTTTTGGCAGCCAAGCTAGCTTATCCCCTACGTTCATCTTGTTCACAGAGCAGCCCTACAAACAGCATGTCAGCTTAGCTGAGAATGAAATCACACATTATAGACAACATAATAATACCTTGCAGACACCAGTACAGGAAGATCTTCCTTCCCTTCTTACTTTCAACTACTGTTCCTCCTCCAGGGTTGACCTGACCCTTCCCATGTGCCAGCAGGAGCATGTCTCTTCTGAGCCAATTCAGTTCACTACCCCCTGCAAAAACACACAGACGCTTTTTGGTGGGATTATTTTTCTGCCAGCTTAGTGAGTTGAATCAGCTCAAATTCCCCTGAGAGGGGGAGGGCTGTGTGGCCATCAGAGGGGAGATGGGGGAAGGAGGGATACAAGCTCTCCCTTTTTGGAGACACTGCATCAGATTTAGGGTTAGCCAAGCTCAAACAATAATATGCAACTTCATTCTGAAAGGCAGTTAAAGAGACAACATTGCCGAGAAAAGACTTATGTAGTACTCCACCCTCAGTTAGGGTATGTTATCGTAACATAAATCTTATCATAAATGTCATTAAGTATTTTTTATTATTATTTTTAAAGTATCCAAGTAACAAGGGAGCCTGTGTCTTATTTTTAGAAATATGATGATCTTCACAGCAACTTACAATCCTTCAGTGACTCCTTCTACTGGGTCTTCAGTGCCCTGGAACACTTTTACCTGCTCAGAAGTGATCATAAATGAGAACCAGATTTGTGCACTTTCAAGTCTCTTGACATAAAAAGAGACCCAGACTCTCCTGCAGACCCTCAACTTAATGTTGCTTTCTAAATATCAGTTCATAGATTAAGATACACTGTTATATTTTAAAAACCCTTTAGACTACATAACTTCATGAATACAATCAAATGATCCAGAAGAACCTGCAGTAACTTTACATGGCAAAAGATAAAAGATATTTGTTAAGGCTACTTCTTCTTCTTGTCATTATCAGTTTGATTTGATTCTAGCTGTTGACATTCAGGTGTTTTGACTTGGCAACACACTCTCTCATTTAAGGATAAATGGGATGTTGGCACAAGAGCCTTGAGCTCAGCCTAGCCTTAAGCAGCAAAGGTTTGCGCTGCTGTAGGTTCTCAACAGTGGTTAGAAATGGGGAAAACCAAAAATTCACGTCTCCTCCAGCTTACACTCTGATAAGGCCAGAGCTCTCAGCCATGAAGCACAAAAGTTAGTGACAAACTATGTAGGGAAGATCAAAACTTTTTTTTTTACAATTAAAATTACAAGCAGAAAAGAATTTGAGGGGAGGATAACCACAAATATTCACCTGCTGCTGAAGCCTTTGCTGTGATCAGAGAAAGCAAATAACAAGGAAGACCCCATCGCTGATAATATTTTCTAAAAAATATTTATCAGTGAATCTAATATGCCCCTACCTACCTTGCTTTAGGTGGTTTCTATTGAGTTCCCTGTTGATCCAGATACTGCTTTCTAAAAAAGCTATTAAAAAAAAGAATCTCCCACTATGTCTTTCTGTCAATCGCACAACAGACTATCAAATCAGAAAAAGAGAAAGCCAGACAAATAGAAAACAAATTGAGATGAAAAGTACTATTCTTCACTATTCTCTGTCCTTTCTCATTAGACAAAATCTTCTGCTTTGCTGCTTGTATTTAGACATACATCTGTAAACAGGCTCCTAATTTCCTGATCGCTATATGAGAGTGTGATAGTAATTTAATTAAGAATTTAATAGCGCCTTTGGAAAAAAAATGGTATTCTTAGGAACCTAAACCTGATTCAAGTCCCTAATGTCAGGCAAATCTTCTCTCTGTCTTTGCATTATTGTTTGAGAGAACATAAACAAACTATTACACACAACTGTTTGACAAGGACATACTCTAAATTGCTACCTGCTTAATAAGCCTCTATGGAGATCCTAAGCTGTTTCAGATGAGAGTAGATGTTTGATCAGATGCATGAAGGTTATTTTAAGTAAGCATGCAACTATCTTGTCTGGTCTTTCAACAGCTAGATACTTCTACAAAGATCCATGGGAATAGGGGGAATTCTACTTTAGTAGACTTTGCAAGGGTCCTGGAGGACTTGCTAAGAATGTTAAATAAACAAGGTCTCTCATTCCACCCAGCCACAAAGAGCTAACAAGCCCCCGTGCCCCCCTCCCTGTCCTCCAGCGGGCTATACCTCCCACCGGCAGCCCACACTCATCAATACACAGGAGCCCCAGATATCACACACCAGACCCTGCTGTGATGAGCAAACACCAATCAACAGCCCCATTAGCCTCCAGAGGACAGTATAGTTTGTTTACAGTAAATACTAGAGCACTGCCAGTGGAGGGCTGCACAGGAAATGCTGAGGAGACTTCTCCCCCTTCTGTTTCAGGCCCATTTGGAAGTTCGGGGCTTGCACGCGGGGGAGCCCTGGGTATTGTTTGCTTCTTCTTAAAAAAGAAAACAGTACTGATAAAAATGTAATTGTTAAAAATTAGCAGTTTAGGATTTTCTTTGTTAAAGAGCCTTCAATGAAAAGGACTACGTTTTCAAAAGCAAGTAATTTATGATACACAATATGGAGCATTTTACATGGGATTATCAAAGCAGAGTGTTAACCTTCATTAACTAACCATTACTCAGCTTTATTCAAATGCTTAGTATTGTTCTCCAGCTCTTCAATGCTTTGCTGTAACATGTACTAAGTGCACTGGGATCACCAAGTTTTGCTTCCAGAACTGGCAGACGGTGGAAGGGATTTGAGCAAATGCTACAGCTTACAGAAAAGAGCAAGACATTGGGAGAGGTTTAGGGAGAAGATCCAAGAAAGTTTGAAATCCACCCTGTGTGTTGTTACCCGCTTACTGGCACGCCAGGGTGACTGCTCCTCTCCAAGCCACCAAGGGGGAAAGATTGCTTCCTCCTCCACATACGCTTTGCATACAGCCTAGCGACTCTGCTCTGTTTGGAGACTGGATTCGCTTCTGACCCTTTGTTAACAAAGACAATATAATTTATTATTCATACATATCTCTAGTCGGAAGACGTGCACTGCAAGTAGCTGATCTCATTCTTTGCTCAAGCAACACGTGACTTGGACACCGTTTTGAATGTTGCTTTTTTCCTTGGAAGCAAGGATTGAATCAAAAGGAAAGTCTTAGTAGCCCGGCAGAAATTAACTTGAGCTTGAGCTCATGGGGACAATTGAGTTTCTTATCTTGTGGGGCTGAGGTGAGCTGTAAAGCAGCACTTGAAGGATGACTACTAAAGCAATCTCTAGAGTGGCTAACTACATGGGAAAAGGTAAGGGGAAACAATTAGTTAGGGCAATGGAAACCAACCCATATGTTTTGTTAGTCATTCTTCAGCATAGAGAGCCAGCAAATAAATTTGTGCAAGATGCCCATCACGTGTCACGTTTGTCTTACCTACACGTTGACAAAATTCTTCCTAGCATGCCTCAATGAAGCTTCTATGCAGGACATGCATCAATTTCTTCTGAAATCCCTAAAAGCTCTGTATCAACTGCCAGGCATGTTTGTAACATTTCAGATAAGCCTTTCTCATCACCTCAAAAGAATGCCTCATTTCCAAAAGGAGGTGGGGGGAAAGTCTGTTATTATAGTTAACCAAACAACAAATTATATGTCAGCAACTATGTGACCACAGCATTCAGAAGTCAGAAAATAACTGAGCAAAAGCATTCAAATTTCAAAACTAATTTTCAAGATGTTTCAACATCTTGCTGTATATTTCTTTCTATAGCCCCTGGCTGCTGGACACTTTTCCCATTTATAATTTTTTTTTTATATATATAGCATTTATAATGCATTCAAAACATTGTGTGTTTGAGTACACCAGCAGAGGCAGTTTTAAGACACAGAGATACAACAATAAATGGACAAAAGTTACATGGTAAAATGTTTATAGAAAGTGGATTGAAAGAGCTTCTCGGTGGTTACACCTCTTCATCCACCCTTCCATTAACTTAATTAAGCTAACTCGTAGGCTTACAAGCCTGGGGGACTTAGAGAACTTGATCTGAAAAGAAAAATAAAGGGTTTAATCACTAGGCCAGGTTTTCCAAGTTGTCATGGCTCTAGTGTTTATACCCTGCACACTTACATAAACCCAAACTTCCATTACTTGCCTGAGAGTCTCAGATCAATATTATAGATAAAGGTAAAGCTTAAGGTAAACGATTACCCTATAAGATGATGGGAATAGTAATTTTAGTGAACATCAAACACATTAGGATACAGTAAGCTTGCACAGACATAATAAATTCATCAGCTATTTCTGCTGATTGATTTGTATTCCAGTTTAATTAGCCATGAAAGAGTCAATTTTTTTCTGAAACCTTCCCTCCCCCCCTTTTTTGTTACAGATCACTGCCACAAAGGATAATCCCCAGCTGTCAAGTTAAGGAAATTTAGAAGGTAGGTTCTAAAAAAATCGTTACCAGTCATGAATTCATTTTCATATAGACCAGTTATACTTATTTCCCAATGACTTTGGTTGGAAAATCACATCTGAAAAAAACCTGATGCCCTTAAACTATTGTTTTAAAATTGGCTTTAAAATACTTTGCAAGCAGAGTAGGTTGATATAGTGGAGATAATGACATGTAGAAAGGCAGAGGCGCTGTGGAGTGGCACAAAACCTATAATCTTGCTGTTGCTTAACTTTCAGCAAACAACTTTAAATAATACAAAATGAGCACTGCAGATCCATATGGTATCAGAAAGGACAAAAGCATCTGTCATAAACAGGATACTTAGTTCCTGATAAATAAATAAATAAACCAGAGCCACAAATGCATTCAGAAAATGCACAAAGAGTATCCATGTTTGCTTTAACTTGCCACTACAAAAGAAGAGGCAAGGAACAATAGTAAGGTCCAGCTGTTGTTTTTCTTGAAGAAGTCCCAGCTCCCCATGCAGAGAAACTACACTTGAGATGAGCTGGCTGAGACAAATGTTCTGTCTACACTTTAAATGGCAGCTGGTTATTAAATGACTCCCAATAGGATGAACACTTGCTATTGACAATAAGGTAATATAAGGACCATGCAGAGCAATCAGGATGGGAATGTGAATGAAAAATCTTTAATCTGAAATTACAGCTGTCAGGGTTATATTATAAAACATGAAAGTTGCATCTGCACTTAGAATTAATGTGTCCCAAAAGCCAAGTTTCTCATAAAGTGCATCTTGCAGATACATCTTTTATAAATAGACTACCGGTCTTCCATAAATCAAACCGAACTGTAGCCTATACTAAGGAATTAAAAGGGTCATCTCTTCTGGGGTTGGTATTTGTTGAACAGTATTTGGGAAAAAATGAGCATTGATTTACAAAGTCCAACAGACACTGGTAGTAGTATTACTTTCTAACAATATTCACTGACTCCAATGTCTCAAACAAATGACTTCAGTTCTTTTATTACCAGCCTCAATGTGCAAAAGCATCTTTTTCAAAATAAGAAAGCATTTTCAAAAGAGCCACTTTTTAACAATCTGAATTAACAACGTTTTGAACAAACAAATACAGTACTTTTTACTTGCACATAGTTCAGAGAAATGGGTTAAGCTCCATGCACAGGCATGCTAAGCTTAGTTTGATGGATCCAGTTTAAGATCAGACATATGGCAAAATTAGTTACCTGCTCTATTCCATGGCCCCATAGCTCACGAGGATCACTTCAGCTCATTTCCCATGAAAGGGCAGAGCCTTTTCTCTAGGCTGAATCTTTGCATACATTTTGTGACAGCTCATCTTGTGATCAAGTGAGTCATATTTAGATATTTGGTGAGACAAGTGTTTTAATCATTTCAATAAGCCAGTATTAAAAGGTTCCCAAAGTCACAATGCCACTCAGAAATTCTTTAATGACTTGTGAGGAAAAACACACCTTTGATATTGGTCCAGTGTATACAGTAACAGGTGATGGAAATTAGCAGAGAAGATTGGCTACAGCTAACAAAATCTTTAAAAAAAAATGAATATAACGATGCATATGATGAAGAAGATGTATGCCCACTCCTACAGTCAAATTTTCAAATGAAACTCTGTAAGAAATATGGGCCTAAAAGCAGAATTACACTGTACATATATTCTCTCCTAACTGGGGTTTGGTCAATGGTTTGGTGGAGAATGAGTGATCACGAGCTTCCTAGTCCCTCTGTTCTCATTAACCAAGTCCTCTGCACTCCTGAGGAAGCTAAGGGGCTCAAGAACAAACATTTGACTCAACTTCCACCTAAAAGCCAATTTATAACTATTTAAGTTCTTCCTGCCTTCTTATGCCCCACCCAAAGTGCTGTCAAGATGCAAAAACTAAATCCCCGAATTTTCTTCTTCCCCTGGAAGGAGCCAGCGTACTGCATGCCAGTGTTAACAGACCACTGGGTAATTCAGATTTAAAAAGAAAAAAAAAAAAAAAGGAACATTTCATTGATAATAAGTTACAAGTCACCAATAAAAATTAATATCAGCTATATGTGTCATGAAGGGATTATGCCAATAAAATGAATTAATGTCACATATACAATTCTTTGTACTCAGATACAAAACATATGTTATTTTCCCTCAGTAGGAATACAGTGGATACTTTTGGATTGATTGATGAACTTTTAGAATGGAATTGCAGAAATCAGTTGCATGATTGCAAACCAAGAGATCCAGAATTTCTGTAATACCATAATACCAAAAATCAGGTTCTGTAAGCCTGAAGGTGACGATTACCAGAAATAAATAATTAAAACTTTTTAGAATAGCAAATTAAAAGTTACTTCTGTCTTCCGTGCAGCCTGATTAATGAGTAGGCACATCATTCTGAAATTAACTCTGAATTCAATTAGGAGCTTTTTTTTCCTCTCCACCTCACTGCATTCAGAAGGTTACTTTTATGTTTTCCGGCATTATCCAGAAATCCTAAGCCTTTAGGATGTAGTAAACAAAATTCTGAAAAAGAACCCTGATGAAACAGGCAACAGAAGGCTCCAAAATTACACTTTGCAGAAGTTAATTTGCTCTCACATTTTCAAAGCTGCAGTATTTTTCTCTTCACATTCCAAATTATTTTATAGTGTCTCTCAGCTTTGTTAAACTTATCACGTTTCACCCTTGAAGTGTCTCAGACCAGGGTGTTGAGTTCCCTCTAGGTATCAGCTGAAAAGGATATTAGCATCTGTGCTGCAGGCGCATATAATCATTTTCATTTGTCAAACATTTCTCTGATAACTCTCCCTGAGAGTTATCAAATACAAGAGTAACTCAGCCTACAATAATCTGGAACAACATCTGTGAATCTAACTTTGAAGGAAGAAATCATATTTGATAGAGAAATTAAGTTGCCTTAAAAACACAAGGAAAAAATTTCAGGCTTATGACAGGGATTGACAGAGATCAATGAAGAAAGACAAAAATATTTTAAGGGTTCCAACCAAACAAATGAAGATAATAAGTTATCAAAGTCAGTAAATTAACACAGTCCTAAAAACAGGTACAAAAAAATTCCATATAGTTTCATCTTTCACTCAGCTCCCTATGAAAACTGGCTGAGGAAACCAACAAAGATACTACTTCGTTATCAAATCTCTGGGTATGAATTTATTCAACGACAGGCAGCCCTGAGCATCCTTCCTATTTACAGGGGGGAAAAAAAAATCCACAAAACTGAAGCTGAAAAGCAGAGAAGGCACACGTGCATTTGGTTTTGTTACCTGGCCCATTTATTTGTCTTATCTATCTGGGAGGTCTTGTCTTTTAAAGATTTTAAGCTCTTCAGAGCGGAGGCCATCATTAGCTTATATGTTTGCTCAGTGTCTAGCATAGGAGAGTAAGACTGGCTGACAGCTCTAGGCCACAAATACAATTAGGATTTAAATAAAGAGCCAATTTGGGTTTGTTACCAGACTCATGTGAAAGGGCACTGCAGTAGGGATGCCTCTGTAACAGACAGGGAGAGCCTTTCTTACTTCTGGAATAGCTTAGGAATGATTTGCAACAGCAAGGAGAAAAAAATGCAACAGAAAAAGCCTTAAGATAGCTAAAACAAACAAACAAACTTGAAGCTCTGTGAATGAATAATTTTTTTTTTAACTTAGCTAGTTTCTTTGGTTCACAAGCACAGCTGTATTCAACATGGTCAGAAATCCAGGAACCAGTTAAATAAAAAGGTAGCACTGCTTTCTTGAGAGGGGAGCATCAGCTCTGTCTGAAAATTAAAAATCTTATATATATGGAAAAAAACATCCAAAACCTCCAGGGTGTAGCCTCCTGTATCTCTATTCAAGCCAAATTAATATCTCAGGTTATAGCGTCCAGCCTTGCATCACATATGCCCTTTCCGAGACTCTCTGTGAATGTTACTTTGGGCCATTAGGTCATGTTTCCAAGGCTTCATGTCATTGGGCCTTTTATATGATGATAAAGCTTTGTTCTACCAACATTTTAAGCACTGGATTTATCTTCCAAGAACTTTGAAGTGCAAAGAGAAAGGCATGTAACTGTAATTTGTAAATTTCTCGACAGTAGGATATATAACTGTGCACTTCCAACCAGAAGAAGTGGTCCCACACGCATTTAAGATGTCAGGCAAACCTTACTAAGTACCCAGCGATACTTGAATATTCTCTATTCCACTTGAAGCAAAACTGCAGGCAATTTGTTTGCTCTCTGTAACAAATGCTACCACACAGTTGAAATATCAAAGTGCTCTTTGTATCCAAGGCATAGCTTCTTTGGACACCACGTTTCCCACTCAAACAAGTGGCCAAGCTTTTTTCTTAATCGGAAGACAAGGGCCAGAAGTCCCACAGTGGGAAATGA
Organism: Charadrius vociferus; assembly: GCF_000708025.1. Classification (NCBI taxonomy): domain Eukaryota; kingdom Metazoa; phylum Chordata; class Aves; order Charadriiformes; family Charadriidae; genus Charadrius; species Charadrius vociferus. The sequence goes on from NW_009648444.1 coordinate 217,784, forward strand.
GCCAGACAAATAAATTACACAGCAAATGCAAACAAGCTCTTCCCTGTCTACACCTAAAAGCTGGCTGTTATCTATTAGTAGTTGTTTCAGCCAATGTCCGACTTGAGAAAGAGAAAAGCAACAGAAAAGAGGCAGGACTGAGGGCTGATGCCCCAGAGATGAGCGTGGCATTGTACCGCTCATCAAATGAAAAATCCAAACAATTTCTAAAATGAATTAGTTTGATAAAATAAAATTCCTTGTGAAGTGAGAAGCACGTCCTCAAGATGTGATCTGGCTCTGGAGTATATGGATACAGGAGAACAGATTTTGCCACAGTAAGTTTGGACTTTGAAGATGAACCTCCAGCCAGAGAAAACATTATTCCCTGCCTTATTCATGTCATCCTTTTTGTCCAGGAAAATAAGTCTGCCTTTAAGTAATATTGCACAATTCTGGCAAGAAGTACTTCCTAAAATAACAGATTTTCAACTTTAAAGAGCTTCTATTATTCTTCAAGGTGAACATTTTTGAAACAACTTTTCCAACGTTTCTTTAGTCTTAGACTAAATAAGTCAACAGCTAAAACTTTTAGCGCACCTGGCAAATCTGCAACTCCTAAATCTGACCCCGGCATCTTCTCTTTCTTCCTTGACCATGGTGCAACCAGAAAAACAGAGGCTGGCTCGGGTGCAAAGGCATTACCCAGCACCTGTCAGCTCTGGGGCTGCTTGGCACCTCCAGAGAACCCCAGCCAGGTGATTTTTTTTCTTTAAAATCAGATTCCCAGAACCTTCGGTAAGGGGCTTCCTGGCTCTGAGCACTGGCATGGAAAAAAGGAAAGCAGTTGTCACACTCAGAAAACGAGCCCAGACGGACAGCGTAGAGGCAGCCCAGCAGATACGCTTTAGAAAGGGAACCATTCTCCCCCTCTCGCCTCTCCCGCTCTTCAAGAGGCGATCACATGGAAGCACAGGAAGAAGGGCTGCCAGGGCAGAGCGGGAGAGGGAAGATGCTACCATGGTTTTGCTTCAAATATTTCAAAAACGACCTGTCTGAGAAAAGGGTTCCTGCTTGGATCGATATTTGTAAATAAAGTTGTGCAGCCCCAGTGCACTAACTGTATTTTCCGCACTGGCATGTATTACATTTGGAAAGAAATTGTTCTGGGTATCTTTTTCCAAGCAAAGTATGCCAAAAATCTTAAATACATTCAATGTCATCTTACTGTGAACCAAGTTAATCCTGTGAAGTTATTGTTATTGTTTCAATTATATGAAACAAACTACTGTATAGGACTAAATTACCAAGAAAATCAATTACAATCTAATCAATACAATCAAATTTGTACTGCAATTCATACTTTAAATCACGAAATGTTCTCGCATGAGCTTCAGCTTATTTTCTAAAAAGGGTTGACATGGCATTTTGTCTTGTATTTGAAAGCTATCTTTTCCGATTAATTTGCTTTGAACAAACAAGCAAAAGATGAAGAAAATCAAAAGGAAGTTCTTGTTCATGCTTCTCCCACACATCTTCAGCTGTGTGCGCAAACAGTTAAAACATGCAAATGCAGTTTGGAGGAAATTCGACATCTCTATTATAGATGAAAGGTAAACAAAAGCAGATGAAGGATTAGTGCAATTCCAAATTTAAGATATTGCTCTCAGTGACTTATAATAAAGTGGTGTTGCATACGGTGGCATGTTTCAGATGACATTTCAATTGTACAAGCAATTTGCATTCTATCTGACATTAAATAACGTTCTCATTATTATGAATTCTGGCAGCATCCCCGTCTCCACAGCATAAAGATATGAACTACGAGGCACATCTTAATGAAGGGAGTAAGTTTTCCTGTCAATCTGAAATGCGAGACAAGGCTGTACCTGGGCTAAACCTCCAGTAACATTATTGTGAGTTGCCCACTTCTGACATAGTACAAATCTTCAGCTAAAGCATTCTTCTTATTAAATAAAGATCTATAACTGAACACATGTATCTGTAATATCACTACAATCCAAAGAAAATTAAAAGACAGATTATGTCCAGGATATTACATGCACCACCACAGAGCACTGCGAGAATCTGGTATGATCCTGTTGCTAAGATACCTGGCTAATGCCACGGAAACAAGCCCTTCGTACTAATCTAGCACAATCCATGCATGCTTCCACATATTTTGGCAGGGGAAAGTAGGAGTCCACTGACAATGGCTTGGGATATTGCTAGCCAGCGCTCCTGAATTTATACATTTTTTATCTCTTGCTAGTAAGCTTCAGCAATCTGAGCGAAATAAGAAATGTAACACTCCGTTAATGGCATTTGGTTGCTTTATGCCATTTAAAACAAGTAAGATTACTTTTTATCCTCCTGCATAGTCAATAAAAGTTGCTTAAAAAGGTAATTATTTAAGTGCTTTCGGTTGCAAAATTGCAGTGCTCCCAAAAATGACTGCCCTTAATCTTTGTGATTTATACCGTAATATGCACATAAATGACTAACTGCATTTGCTGTCTCCATTGCTGTCTTCAAGGAGACTCTAATATAACAGTTTCCTTGGGTGAATTGCATGAATAAGCAATCTGAAGAATAAAGTGGAATTATTTTAACACAAATAACTCACAAGTCTGTACTATTTAAAACTGCTTTGTGGCTTTAAGCCCACCAGTAGCTCTTTGACCAATAGACTAAAAAAAGAGTGAGGAAAAAGGAGAAGGGGAAAAAAAAAAGGAAAAAAAGGAAACACAAGACTAGTCATTCCATGATGTGTGTAAAAATCTTACATGAAAGAAAACTGCTTCATCAAACAGCCTGGCTAGACTGCAAACTTACGGTCAAGCGATGTAAGTATTACACGCATCCTTTTTAAATATGAGCGACGTGTCTTCACTGATGAAAAAGTACACTAATAAAATGTTCTTACTGTAAATCCAACAAGAATTAAAAAAAAAGAGAATGTAAACGCACTCCCCGTCTTTTTTGCAATGCGATCTCTCCTAAGCATCAGTGACAGTAGCTCTGTTGAGCTCAAGTTATGATAACAATAACTTTTGCAGATGTTCATAGCTGTCAAGTATTATTCACTAAAATGTCAGAAGATGTGATAAAAAGTAAAACCAGAAGAATTCCTCTGTAGTAATCAGTTGAAGTCAGGAAGGCAGAGGTCACGCATTAATCTCTAACTATAAAACAGTGAGCTGTAGGGGAATAATGGAAATATTATATTAAAACAAGCAAGCAATTGTGCATGTGCGTGCATGCCTACATGTACAGGAATAAGTGAAAGATGCTTATATTTCCAAACTACATTTGCTTCCAAGTCATTCATATTACAGACCCAATGTATTTTTTTTTTACTAAAAGGAACACATGCATCACAGATAGCAGCACCTAGAAATTGCGTTATTTTTATTCACTTTTTTTTAATTTTAATTTTAGTTTGGTTTGGGTTTTTTAATTGTTTTCCACTCCACAGACTCCCAAGGTCATTTTGCAAGCTTGCTCTGGCAAGGCACCTTATGGACTCCCAGCACCTTTAACAGGGTTATGACGATCGCATGTCATGCCGTACTCTCTATTACTGTTAGAAACAAACATTACTCTCATTGAAATAGGCCATATAAGATGAAATAAACAAGGGATCCACAAATATGTGATCCTTTATTCAGAATGCTTTATATCTTTTGAAGTCCTCTGGGACTTTGTTGTAGTAAAACTATTTCTGAATAACTACCTTAGGGCAGCATACAAGGGTAACTGCATTATAAAACAGGAGATTGTTCATGACAAAGAAGAAATAAATCAATAACAGGTGCAAGTATCTCAGAAACTGTTACTTCAACATAAATTGTCCCTGTAAGAAGGACAGAAAAATGTTTTTACAAACCTTTTACTTTTTTCAATTCTCACTGGAATCCAAGTCAGAAGAGAAAATGGCTGTTTGCTTAGAATAAAGTGTCTGAGCTATCTATGTGAACCTGACTGTAATGGCAAAGGATGGTGCGGATCAATATCCATCTTCTTCATTCCTGAAGTAATAACTTTCAATAGGAAAATCTATTTACTTTTACTTACCTTTATTTTATTTCATTTTGCTTTAAAGAAGTCCATTCCAGAGGGAGGGTTTAGATTGCAAACAGCAGTTAACAAACTGATGATTTAACTAAGGACTATAGGCCAGTAGGCATGTTACCATTCCCTGTAGCCATTGGTTAGGGTTAAGAAGAAACACATTTACTTGGAAAATTTATTTATTATATAAACAATGAGTATTATCAGCCATTTAATACATACAACCTCCCTATGTATAGCACATATTGGAAAGGTCAATCAGAACCAAAGGGTAATTTGTCTAATCCTTATTTAGGACGTGCCCAGAACTGGCCAAGCTTCTCTCCTGCAGAAGCGAATGCTCCCAGGAACGACATGTCCCCAAACGTCTCCCTTCCCAGCCCCGCACCCGTGGCAGCCTACCCGACCTCGGGCACCGACACAGCCAATTCCTCGGAGCTGCTGGACACCAAAGCCAGCTCATATTGTAACACAAGAGAAACTCTGCCATATGCAACTGGCCAGCATGAAATCATTTTTTCCCCCTCAAAATGCAGGGGTGGATCCCACAGCTCCTCTGGGCAAACCTCGCCGGTCCACGTATGTTCAAAAAAGGCAAATGAAACGAATGAAATGGGAAGAGAGGGAGAGTAAGCCAGAGTAAACTTCTGTATGTTACACTTATGCACTCACTTTCACTGAATTTGCATTCTCAAGATCAATCATATGGCTGATATGACCTGAATTGATATGAACAATATAACATTAAATGCAGTATATTTATTTAGTTTTCTCTCTACTTTCCAACTGACTGTTAGAAATAAAACAAAACTTCATGGCAGCACTTCCACCATCACCTGATGTTTTCTATTATTAGGGGGGTTTATTTTAATTACACACTAAAATGGTGTATCAGATAGCACAGCATCTTTCTAGTAAATACTGTTATCAAGCTGCATTATCTAGAGCACAGTGAAAGGCTTACTCATTTTAAATTCAGTTGAGAAGCTAAAGCTCATTAGAAATTTAAAATATTTAAAAGTACATTTGTGTTTTCTGCAGTCACTGCTTTCCCTCCCTGCTGCTAAAATCACCTAAACCAAAATTAAATCAAGACTGTAATTTACCCCTTTCTTAATATTTACAAGCAACCATCTGTCTTTCCATAATACAAATTTTTTGTGACTGTGGCAGGAACAGCATCCCTCGCTATTCACAGCAATGTCAATATTGAAGACCAAATAAAAGAGACTGCAGGAGAGACTAGAAAGACAACACTTTATTCACACTGCGAATTTTATTAATAATAATTGCTAATTAATCTTAACTGAAGAAGCAGTGCAAAACCCCACGTCTGAATTCCAGGTTCTTACATAAATCTCAGAGCACTCAGAGTGTGTATTTGTAACTAAGAAAGAGATCACCAGCATTAAAACCCTGCTTATATCAACTGCAGGATGGGAAATAAATTAGAGATTCTACTCTCTTTAGAATTTGAGGGGAAACATATACTAATATAGATGTAACCTGGTACGACAATTAATTGCAAAGTAAAATTTGGAGAATACTAAGGATAAGCAAGATTTCATTGTCACTAATGTCTGCATATTTATTGGAAAGCAGATTGTGTGAGCATGCGTGCGGTGAATAAATGAACCCTTAATTGTACAATTTTCCATATAGGTTATACAAGTAGAGTCTTCATTTTTACATCTTTATTTTCTCTGTTATCAGGATAACAGAAAAAAAAAAAAAAGAAATACAACCACATACAGAAGTATTACGGCATATACCGCTGGAACACAGAAGACAACTATTGAAGCTAAACAGAAGCCCCAATAAATCTGAAGAAAAGCCATTGACAATTTTATAAAAAATAAAAAATAGTTTCAGTTGTTAAAAGGCACCTAGGGATTAGAAAAAATATTCAGGGTCTTAAAGGTTTTAGAAGGTTGGTGGGTTTGGGTCTTGAAGACAGTAATTTTTATTCATTGGTTTTTACCTGCAACAAATTTTGTTATGAAATTTCATCCGCCATTTTATTTCTCATAATATTGAGCTGAAACCCAAAATAATTGAAACAAGGTAGAGGCATCAGGAATTAATTAAGGTTATTGCAGGAAAAGCACAATATGTAATCAATGTTTCTGAGCTTAAGTAGCCCAGGTAAAGGATTAGTGTTGCTGTACAGAAGGAGCTGTGTTACAGTAAAACACAGATGAAATACCTACTAGGGTAAGTAGTAAGTTAGAGGCTTTAGACATAATTATGCTATATATAATTTAAAGCTCAACTTCAAAGCAAGTAAGTGCTATTAATTATCCTCCACCCAACATAGCTCTTAAAATGTCAAATTAAAAAAGACTATTGGTAATTGTATAAGTTATGGCAAACTAGCTCCCTCCAGCAGTGACAGGAGACAGCAGGAAAAAAGAAAGCAAGATATACCTCTCCTCTCTGATATTTACTGCCACTTGTTCTTCATGCAGATCAAGAAAGTAATAATGTTTGCGCTGAATTTCCTCAGCCCTCTTTCAGGGACTGATCCTGCAAGTAATCCCTCCTGCCAATAACAGCTGCTAGATCGGGCTTTTATTTGGGAATTCACCAAAATTCTGCTGACCCGACTTTTCTCTGCCACATCACGTGGAGGACGTTCACACCTGCGTGCACGGGAAGCGGAGCGGGTGCCCGCGGCGCCGGCAGCGGAAGGGGGCAGGTGCCTCCCGCCCCCGACACGTGGCTGAACCGTACTCACAGCTCCGCTGCCGATGCCCAGGTAAGGGATTTTATTTGCTCCTGGCCCCTCAGTTTCTTAACTTTCTGACTCTCGGTTTCTCCTTCTGCAGGCGGGCAGAGCAGGAGGCATAGTGGGAAAAGTGCTCTTTGTGTTCACCGCACACCTCCCTTTTCCCGCAGTTCAAAAGCTTTACTGAGGTCATTTTGTGCAGTGAGAGTTTGGCCAGAACCCAGTGCCCCATGTAAAGGGCTAAATATTATAGACAAATACAAACACATGGGTTAATGTGCACAGGAAGATTTACTTCTATAAGCATTTGCCTAAAACAGAAACACTTGCATATAATTGAATTTCAAAAGACAGTAGAAGAGAATAAAGAAAGCTTGAAATTCTGTGTTTAACCTGTGCATTTTTTCCCCTCCGAGGCCTGTGTTCAAATTTGGGTTGCATGCAAAGTGAAAAGGTTTAGAGGAACTGTCAAGCCTTGACCATATGCATATTTATACATATAAAACCAGCATGAAGTTTGTAACCTCAAGCTGCAGGGAAAACACTGTCATTACGGAGGAAATAACGTACTGGGAAGGGAAGGTTGTGTAATACCTGCCTGAAATATGCACTATATTCATCCTGGCTCTTAGCCATTGCTCACTCATAACCTCTATAATTCACAAAAATTACATATTAAAAGCACGTAATGAATGTTGAGTTATTTTCAGTTGAGTTGCAGAGTTAATAGTCGGTTGTCATCATGCCAGATTACTGGTATGGAGTAATTATATTAAAGAGCTAGCAGATCCTTATCTGAGAATGAATCTTTTAAAACAAGGTTTCTGAGTAAAGCTGAGATGTACAGTTACTTGCAGATACCCTCTCAATTCAGATCAATTGGGTCTTTCATGCATTAATATTCCAGAAGGTACTTCTTCAAGAATACTGTCCTGGGGAAAAAGATCATTTGATGTAACTTTTGTTTGATTTCAGGGGGAGCCCAATACCTAAAGATCTTTAAGAATCTGGCCCTTAGGCACTTCTGAAATTGAGAATTAGACGTTCCAATGTTGGATTAATGCCTAAATACCTTTAAAAGTGTGGGCTTTGGAAAATCCTTTTGGTTGCCTATCAGCACCTGTAGGCATCTGGATACCTTTAAAAATGGCCCCAAATGCCGCTTTAATAGCTCACCCGCTGCAAGAGGGGCTGACACCCCTTTTCTTTCTTCCACGTTCCCACAGGTGACTTCTTTCCACCTCAATGGCTGCTGCAGGTGTTTGGACTGAGCACAGCGATAAACCCTCTCGCACACCGAGTCAGATGGGAAGCTGCCTCGGGGCCGCGGAAGGGGCTAAGCAGCGATTCTCAAATGTCACAAGGCTGCACAGCCAAACGGGCATGGGGCAGCACGCAGGTTACTAGTCCCTGGCCTTTAATAATGGCAAGCAAAGCAGAGGGAGAGGGAGGAAATGTTTCTCAAAATCATCGCTCTTGCCCAAGCTTCCCTTTGCCATGGCACAGCTCCAGTTTTTGACCTTACAAGTAAAGGTGCCTGCAGAGCACAGCTCCACCAAAACGCAGCGTTCGAGCATTACCACACCAAGGATGGCCACACTGCAGCCTTTCCTTTGAGGGAGCATCTTACCAAAGCAATCAGGAATCCTCACTTGCAATTACAAGCCTTTTTAAGGGAAAACCAGAGATACAGAAGGTCACACTGTCAGTGAAGTCAGAAGCAGTCAGGGAACTGCACCTAACAGCTTCTCAGCACTTTTGTAATTCAGTTTATTGCTACCTGCAAGAGCTCCTGCAAACAAAATCTAAGCAGCAGCCTCTGAAGATCATGAGTAAAGATGTAATAGAATAGCACGTGTGTATGTATAAAGGGTTGCAGGATCCGGCCCTGTAAACAGGGCAGTCCACCGCATTTATTGTGCGATTGCCATTTGTGTCATACTTCCCAGCGGTACAGTTTCAGGATTGTCACGTGCAGCCCAGTCCCCTGACTGAAGCTTTGTCCAGCCCTAAAAGTGAATATTCATTATCAGCTTCCACTGCTTTAGCTTTGATAAATGTTTCCAATGTAGATGTTGACAGCTAGCAAAGAAAACACACGTGAGGATTTTAATACCTGACCAAGTCATAGAAACTGCCACATGACCACGACCATCCCCTGATCCCAGATCTAGCACTCCTTATCCCACGTGAAAACAGGATGAATGTATCTAAGCATTAGTCAGGTTTAGGTCTATTTTCAAAATCTCTACTTCCAGTGCAAATCCCTTAGACTTCCTTATGCTGTTTGCTGCATTCGTAACTCTTTAGCATTACATCTGCTGAAAATTTTGGAAGAACAATGAGTTGAGCAAGTGATGAAGAGAAAGTGAATGGTACAAGGGCTGTTATGCTACCCTGCCCTTCTCACATAAAGGAGCTCTGAACATGTTGTCAGACACAGCACTTTATTCGAAGGGGTTTCACACATGCATTTTTAATCAGGATTATATTTCACACACATCTATCATCGCTCGCAAGTGCAGCAGGCTAGTCCTCCTTGAAAACATATCAGCTCTCTGTGTTTGCCATCAACTATTTTTTTCTTTGTATAAATCGACTGTTTGCTGACCCACTAGACCATATTTGATGTATTAGGGGAAAAAAAAAAAAACAACTGCTTAGGAACAACACTGAAAATGGCTGTACAGCTCCCTTAATACAGCACATTTTCTGAGATCTTTATTGCCACACAAATAGTCTTAGTTACTAACCTTAAGTTATTCACTAAAATAAAAACATGACAGGTTATCCTACATGCAATCACGTCAAAACTAGTTTGTAAGCTGTATGGTTTTATTGAGCCTGCTAATTTTGTACTGTGCCTTTTTATTCACTTCAGTGACTATTCCCTACATGGAACAGACAAGATGCAAAACGCTTGCTCGCTGGTACTAGAAAACACAGAAGGAATCCCCAGGTACCTGATGCCAATGAACCTGAAGCCAGTGGGGAGCAAATGTATAAACACATGCAAATGCTTAAATCCTTCCTGCTCTGTTTAAGATGGAGAGAATTTACCTGAATCCTTTAAGCAAAGATGCTTGCCAATGACAGAAATCCTTAAATTTCAAGTAAATGAACCAGGACCTGAAGACTAGCAAATTACTGTGATATTTACATTTGGGGATTTCCAGAGTTAGTTTCTCGTACAAAAATTCTGCCAGTCTTCAGTAATAGCCCAAAACAGTGACACTCACTACTGAGAACAGCAGCATGCTCAAACTTCTTCTGTAGAGTAATGTAATTATTTCTATTTTAAAATACTCATGACTAATCTCAGCTATGAAAACTGTAAAAATTACAGGTGAAGCTGAAAATAAAAAAAATTAGAAAACCCACCACTGCAGTCGCACTCACTTATTGTCCACTCAGTGGGGGGAAAAGGTTAAAACAATAATCTCAAATTCCTCATGCAGAAGGAATACAGTAAGCATAAAATTGATGGAGTTCTACAGAAATTAAGTGGGATTTTGTAGAAATTAGTTAAAAAAAAGTAGCATTTACTGTGTAATCATATACTTTCTATAGGATCCCCACCTCCTCACAACCATTAAATGGCATGCAGCAAAGATAGAATTTTTTTCCTAATAGATAATCCCAAACTCCCATAGAATATAATAACTTTTCAAAGAAATCTCTTCTGGGAAGAATACTGTTATTTTGTCACATGAAGTGAACCTATAACAAATTTTAACATTTCTGTTGACACATTTCCTTTTTGTTTTTCTTTCTTTATGCTAGCAAGTCCCCTTTCACCAATACAGCCTTTTTAGCAAAAGCAGCTTTTTAATTTCTTTAATAGTTACCTTGGTTCACGTGCTTTCATTTTTATTGCAAAGCCATGATAACATCCTGTAAAAGACGCTTTAAGCATTAAAATGCTGCACTACTAAGGCCTGTCACACTTCAGATTAATAAAACTCGTATCTTAAAATAGATGCAACCTAGAGAGGATGTCATGGAAGAGTTTCAATGAAAACATCACTTCACCATGTAAAAATGTGCTGCAGCAAAGCCCTTTTAAAAAAACTCCCTCGGCTGGGAACTACCGTATATCAACATATGCCCTGAAAAATACATACCAACACCAATTGCACAGGGGCATTGTTCACATGAAGTAACTATATCTATATGTTGTCAAGCAACTGGTCATAAAAGCACTGAATAAAAAGGCATTTGAAATATGAGATGACTGAAAATACCACAGCTGATTTTTTTACATTCTCTGACGGTTAAGAACAAAAAGACTTTCAGACAAAGAATTTAGACTCTATACCATGGTGTTTAACTCCCAAAATGTAACGTAAAATATCGCCAAATGTCTGACAGAACAAAAAATGCACTGTAAAACAAACGCTTTTTAACAGTGTAAAGACAGTGCTTTTGGAGTGAACCTCTTGTTCCAGTGGAGTCCTGAGATTTTTTAATTACAGTGTATCTTATCATCAACTTAATCACAACATCCTTATGAAGCTCTCCGGAATCACATACCGCTAGCAGGAAAAAGCAGTAATAATATTTTTCCAGAGTTATCTGTTTCTAACAAATAAGTAACTTCAAAACGGCAGGGTTTTTACACATATTGAATACTACACAAAGTCTTTCTGAGTACTTGCACGCTTAACACCTATATTAAAATCTCTTCAGAGTTTCCCTGAATTCTGCTATTATATTTAGTATCATAACTCACAAGTGCCTCTACAAATTTTCCTGTTCAATAATTTAAAACTCCATTTAGACAACTCTGGCCTGGACTTTCCTTCTAGGAGGTCGAGCCCAGGAAAGAAAGTTTCTCACTATTTCTCTATATTCTTTGAACAATGATAACTTGCAGTTATTAAGGCAGACACCCAAATCCTCTCCCAACCTCTGCAAGGGCAAAGGGGTGATGGTCAGGGTGGGACCCCTGAGGCTCCCTGGGCATGGGAAGCTCACAGAGGAGGGCTGTTAGCCTGTGCCTTGTGCCAGCTTGGACAGGATAAGTCTTGTGGTTGTGAGCAAGAGCTCAGGCAAGGACAGAGTGAGATGGGATGGTGTGGAAGGAGACGGTAGAAAAGAGCCCGTGCTTTTATTTCAGAAATGGCAGCAAGCGGGAGACTGGGAAAATTTACAATACTTACCCGGGTACCTTAGCTCTGGGAGGAAATTGCCTGTGTAGATCTTCAGTGCTCAGCAATACAATTCCTAATGGGTTTCAGATTTAAGGCAAAGGGAATAAATTTGGCTGGCAGCTCTGCCCAGAAAAGTTATGGCCAAAAGGAAACATGAAACAGAATATTCTTTCATCAGAAACGCAACTTCTTTCCAAACTCTCATGGTCTTTTCCACTGGCCTTATCAAACAGGAACTCAAAGTATTTAAAAGGCAAGGGAAGGAGGAAGAATATTTTTGCTCTAGCTATACCACACTTACTTCTCCAGAGACCAGACAAAGGGCATCACCGCATTTGGCATGGGCTGTACATAGGACTGCATCCTGCCACAGGTCAGCTACCACCCAAAATCCTGTCTCAGGCTTTTAGAGTTATAGAAGGTTTGCTGTTTCAAGCTCTCCATAGCACTGCTACCCTTTCTCTACAGTCGTTGTACTGAAAGTTGACTAGCTAGCAGAACTGGAGTGGATAATAAACACTTTTTAATAGGTTTTTTAGCTAAATAGAAATAAAACCAGATCTTACGTAACACTTCCCAAATGCACTCAAGTATTTCTTTGGGGGGTACGAAACCAAGAGAAGGATGGAAGATCTGTTGATAAGATTGACAATATTAGGTCAAAAACTTACTGCTACCAGCAGTGACAGATGTGCAAAATAACAGAAGGAGCTTATTACAGCCTACTGTTTAAAAGGGGATATTGTTAAACAATAGTAAGGAATTGTCATATTTCACATAGAGTTTATGTGTCCTAAACAGTAAGAAAAGCTTAAAAGACTGTGGAAGATAAAAAGCAGGAAGGAGATTGTTCAATACTGTTGCAAAATAGTAATGAAATATGACACAGAAGTCCTCCTCTTTGAGGAGGAAGCACCTACTCCAGCAAGAACTTGGTGCTCTTCAGGGAAAGCAGGGAAAAGAGGCACTCGGAAAGGTCAGGAACAGTCCCTGCATGTCCAGGAGAGCAAAGTGAGAAAAATGAAAAGGAATAACTGACACTGAAAGGAAACTGCAGCAACAGACAACCTGGATGGGTGAAGCGAAGACTGTAAGGGAGGTCAATCAGCAACAAAAATGGTGGTCGCTTCATGTGGCATGCAAGAGCTTGGAGCATACTCATTTGGTTTTCTTCAGTCTCCTCTGGGAGAAGTGCATATAACTGAGGAAAGGCTTCTTTACAAGATGGTCTGGTTTGATTTGAGCTGTCACTCATGATCAGAATTATCAAGAAAACATCAGAAACGCATTAGGCTCTCTAGTGACAACTGAGCAATGGACAAAAGATTAGGATGTAGGGGTTACCATCTTGCTTCTCCCCCTCCCCTCCCACCCAGATTCCTTTTGACCCCATCTCTCACAGCCCTTGGAGTTTAAACTAATGATGAAGTGGTTTGTCAGTATAGAAACTACCAAGTCGAAATGTCTGTTGAAACTGGAAGAAAACTTTATTTGGCTGAGGAAAATGAAAATTCTGTTATGGATAAAGTGTGGAGCCAGGTTTTCCTCTCTGTTTTCCTAGAAAGCACAGAAGTCTGACTAAGACTTTTCTTTTTGTTCCCCTAAGCTTCATCTCAAGTCCTCTCCTTTAGTACAAGGCTGTCTCTCGTATTTGAGAAGGGACGTTCTCAGAGAAAAAAGAAGTGAAAACATCCATCAGTCCTGGATGAACTGAACTAATTAAAAGAAAAAAAGACAGAGTTCCTGCAATATTTTTTTTTTGTTGAACAATCAGTTCAGAACCATATCCACTCACCCTCAGCAGGGCATTTAAAAGAACAAGAGTGTTTCAGCAAACACATCAACGGCCTTTATCTCACTCACTTAATTTTTCAGTCAGACTAGTGTCTCAAGAAGAACAGCACAGCTTGTTAAAAATGCTGCATTTTTTCATCACTGTTGAACCAACTCTCCTGAGAACAACCATGAGATCTGTGCCTGGAGCTGTTAGTTCTCCAGTGGTGAGCTGCTTCTTAGTAGCCAAAAAACACAGATGATGAGCTCCAGGTGCGAAAACTACTATGGTTTACTGATGAAGTTATTTTTTATTATCTCACCCTGTATCTCCACTGATAACCATAAATGGGAACTGAGGGATAACAAGACAGAAGGAAACAAGAAGAGACACATATATTATTGTAAATAATATATTTTTAGGCCAAGAAAATCCAAAATGTGTGAAAACCTAAAACTGTGTCTACAATCCTGAACAACAGACATAAAGATTTTAAAAACTCAGCACTTACCAGGTCTCAGTGAGGAAATGGAAACTTGAGATGTGTAGCATTTTGGAAAATAAAAATCTTATAATGTGATTAAAACCTGTATTACACACATGAAGGAGCAAGTTAAGGTTCCTGAACATACTCATTACCGCAGTACTGAACTGATTCAGTCTGTGATCCTACTGTAGTTTTGTTATAGAATTTTTATGGTGTTTTTTGAGGGGAAAAAAGGAACAGGTAAATAGAACTCCTCTATATTAAACAGAAGTATAACACTGCACATCATCTGCTGCCAACAAGATATTATCCTGCTCCATTCACATCTGCATTACATGAAGTTCCGCCTCCTCTACTGGAAGCACAAAATCACCTCTGAGGACTCCTCTGTCTCACAGATAGACAGAGACACACACCCCTAGTACAAAGATCTCGGCACATTCCCAGCTAGCCTAAATCTACTAGCCTAGTGCTACTTTAAAAATCAATCAAATCATTTTCTTTCATAGTGGTAAAACATAACTATAAAAATTACCTTGAAAATTCTTTATAAGAAAAAATAAATCATTCTCATGGAGGAAATAGTATCTCCAGGTATCATACAAATTTCAGAGAAAAGAAAAACATGCTGTTGAAATTGATCTTTACAATGAAAACAACTGTATTAACATTTGAGATGAAATCCCGACCTTGTTGAAGCTTACAGGGGTTTTGTCACTGATTTCAGCAGTATGTGGAATTCATCCTATGTACAGCTTTGTTCTGCACTTAGAAGAATGGTGAAATACGATCACATAATCTGAATGACTAATTCCAATCAACACAGAGCACCACGATGCACACCCATATGCATATTACTTACGGACACATCTCAACAGGTTTGGAGGATGGCCAGGTTGGATGGGGCTTTGAGCAACCTAGTCTAGTGGAAGGTGTCCCTGCCCAGGGCAAGGGAGTTGGAACTAGATGATCTTTAAGGTCCTCTTCAACTCTAACCGTTCTATGATTCTAAGAAACAGCAAGACAGCAAGTGACTATGAGAAAACTTCTTAATTTTCATTGTAAAAATGGAGCTAGTTTCTTTCATTAGAAAAGATTATAAGTTTTCCTGGTACCAATTTAAGCAGGAAAACCAGAAGAATAATTATAGCCCAGCTCATCATAATCATACCTTGCTGTTGTCACTGACAATAAAGAATATATAGTATTCTAGTTCAGTGTACTAGTTATCCCTAAAAAGTAGGCTTCATTCACACTTGAATTTACTTCTGAACGCTCACATTTCTTTGCTTTGACTTTGAGTCTCCCGCCAGCTCAGAGTAAATCACTCTTATGGAGAGAGCAGGGAAGATGGAACAAGTATGTGGAAGAGAAATCCGTTAGGAAGTGTCAGATAGGTAATATGTAACAACCTCTGGATATCTCCGAAAACCAACACAGGCCAAGATGACATTAGAGCAAAGTGGTATCATAGATACTACTTCTGGTTTTGCTCCTTCCTTGGCACACACGCAGGGCCATCCTCAGAGACAGACCACTGGGGGAGTTAGATATTCTTGTTCTTGAGGCAGCATGGTCATTCTTGTTACCCACTGCTCCTGGTTCAGTCTGTTTTGCTGAGAAGTTGGACCCACATCATCACTATGATCATCACAGTCTCTAATTAAGGTTGCTTATTACCAACTCTGTCTCTTTACTGATCTGAACAAGATCCTTTTGTACCAGCACTCAAAATATAACTGTCTGCTCCCAACACTTTCAAGATCCCAACTGAAAAAAAAATAAACGAGTGCTTATGCCAATAATTTACTAATTTTAAGAGGGGGAAAGGCTACAGATCTAAAAGCCATTAGTTTTGAGTTTGTATTTCATATGTGCAGCTTTTTACACAGATATATATTTGGATTTATGCATCGGGATCTTAGTTTTTGTCCAAGGAAGTAGAGAAATGAAAAAGAGCAAAGTTCTGGATAGACTATGAGGTGCCCCATTGCATCTATTTGCAAGAGTTGTCAAATTCAGGAAAGCTTTAAGTAGATAGCCTTTTTTTATTCTGAAAATTTCTGTCTCACCATTGTCATGCAAAAGGATTTTAAAAATCCAATATATTTGAAGATCCATCGAGATGCAATGGGCATAACGATTTAATAGTTGATAGTTTTTAAAATCCATGCAAAGGATTAGTGGAGAACATAAAGTATTGCAATAGCCCTGGCAGGAAGCAACCTCCAATGGTCATTTAAGATCTGAATTCACACGGCAACACCATGTAGACCCCTTCCCCCTCCCCCCCCCACATCTTCCGATGTTCAGAAAACTGCTGTCAAGGCATCTTCTGTTGCTCATACCATTGCACCTCATAGTAAGTTAAGTGAGGTGCAATATACCATGTTCATTGCCAAAACAATAGCAATAAAACTAACCTAATCAGGAAAACATAACAGTAAATCAACTGTTGTTGCATAAAGAAGAGCAGACCAAGTTGATTTGTGTCAGATACTAACAGAATTTTTACTCTGTTGTAACATTCTTCTTACCCCATAAAGGTACTTTTCTCTAAAAATACTTCATAACTTTAATAAGAGAAAAATATTATGCAACTCACCTCTGGGATCACTTATTAACTTTCTTTCAATTCCTTTGCTTCCTCATACCTATACTTCAAATCCCTAACCACATATTTTTGACATGCTTTTTATTTAAAACAAGTACCACGTTTCTAATCCAGACACTACAATTTGTATGGTTTACTCAGTGATTTAAGTAAAAAATTTCAAGATTTGGGCCAAAAAAAGAAAGAGGAGTAAGATCCATTTGCTACAAGAATGCAAATACGCTGCCTGTCAATACCATTATGTGCTACCACTAGACACATACACCTTGCTCATTCGCACTTTGCCACTTCATAGCAGTAACAATTGATGTCAAAGGAACCACCTGATTTACACCACTTGATTTTGGGGTTTAGGACTTGCTTCTTTTAGCTGTACAAAGACGAGGTATAAACTGACATTCAATTCATTTTGCCAAGTGCCACTATTAGTTAATTGTCAAATATTCATTGCTGATAAGCTTTCCAGGTAGGAAAACAAAACAAAACAAAAACCAGACCAAAAACGATTCCCCATTTCCCAGTGTTCTACCTCAGATAATTGTCCTGGATCTATCCTTACCTACCTATGTCTCTCCCCAGTTACTCTTACATAAGATACGGATGAAAGGGCACGGGAGACCAGGATTTTGTATTTCTGAACCAAAGTACCCCAAATTTACAAAAGAAACATCTGAGTGCCCCACAGACCTTGCACACTGTATGACTGGGAATCATCAAGGCTGCCATTTGCAGCTCTGAAATATTTTGATCATCTTTATATTTGAGGTCCCCATGCTTTCGTTTTACACTGATATAAACATGCAAAGTCCTTGAAGCAAGCTATGAAGAACTTGTTCCACAACGTAAGATCTGACAAGATCATCATGCAGTGTCCCTGACACCAACCATCACAAGACCAAACACAAGCACTGAGTTATCCTTTCCCTGCTTTACTCTTCCCAATTCAGGCAATCCACAGCCTGTTGCTCTTCAAGTCCAAAAATAAATTGTTGCTCCATCACTTCACCTGAGTCTCTCTCCCATTTGAATTCATAAAATAGGCAGCAACAGTCACCCGACATTATTGTGTTAGTTAGCAGGAAACCTTTCCTTCTACATGTGTTTCTTCCTCACAATGTGCTAATGAATATTCCAATAAGAAACATGAGTGGTTTCTACGCTGATTGCATCTTGGTACCTTCTGCAGTCGAGAACCAAGTTCTCTCTGTCTGCACAGGGGACAGCCATGTTTCCATTATCATCCTGAGTTAGGCTCAGTTTTTAGCCACTTAAAAAAAGTGCACAAGGTTTTGTTGTGTTGAGGTTTTTTTTATTAAACTAAGCCTCAAGAAGTTTTCACTTTGTTGCTAACAAATGACTATTTTAATCAAGCCCCAGACAAAGCAGCCCGCAAATGCATTTATTACTAAAACAAACTTCTTTAAAAATTCAAATCTTGGCTTATTAAAAAATATAATAAAGACTTTTATGTAGTTTAGTATGCAAGAGTTAGATTGCTTGACCTCTCTTTTAATGACTTAATTAGCTGTACTAAAGCCCAGCTGGGCCTCTGCTGACAACATAGCTAGATATTTCAATCAGGCAGTGTTATGGAGAATAAGTAATAAATGCTACCTTGTCGCCATACAGTCCCAAACCAGAGTGCATGCTGGTAATGCTAAATTTGATCAGTATGCCTCATATTTCAATTAGTCGTGGTCTGAATCACTAAAACTGTGTAATGTGTATGAATTCCTGATATCAGATACAGAGCTACAGGCTCCCACAGTTAGAACCCATTGAGTTTGCTTTTATTAGAAGCCAATTAATGGCCAAAATCTGCATTGCTTTTAAAATTTATAACCTCTATTCCAGCTGCATCCATGGCTCCTAGTATACTGTATACAATCAGATCCATATCACTGTCGCAAGTCAAACAGCTGCAAACTGTATTCTGTCTGCAGAACTGAAAAATCCTTCTATACAGAAGCGCTTTTTTTTTTTAACCTCTTAGAAGTTCTTTTCAAAGCCCAGCAGCACTAGTCACTTCGCGACAATGAGCGATTTAATACAGAAAGAAAGAAATCTACACCAAGGTAACCTCTTGGGATGTGCTAGGTTTTCAAACGAATGAAACCCTATCACTTTGGCACAGCACAAGGGCAAGCAAAGCCACTTCTCCTGACCAAGGCTAAGAAAATATAAACATATAAACCCGACCCTCATTGAAAATTAACCCATTGAAGTCTAGAGAGTCATTAAAAGATCCTGCCAATGCAGAGATTAATATTTTAAACTAACTTTCACAAATTAGTAACACTGGAAATTGTAATATGGAGTCTAGTGATCCTTAAGAGATTACTGCAGAGAAAGAGGCTCATGCCTGCTTCCCCCCAAGTGGTTTAATGAATACTTGAAGATTTCTAGACATTATTTTTAGGAACAAGTCTCTATTTCTGTTACATGATATGGCAGGAAATTTTGCTGTGATCCGATTCAGACATAAAGCATAGTAGCTTTATGTACTGGTAATGTCATGTCATAAAGCCGTATGATAAAGGCATATTTGACATCTGAAATTATGCTATTATTTTTAAAAAGTAATTTACCATATGTAAAAATGTGCAGGCCTAGAACATTTTTGGACATCTGATCTTCCAGTGTTATCTGAGACAAACACTGAATGTTTCTGTTCTTTCCCCTCTCTAAGCCACTGACCAAAAAAAAGGGGGAGAAGGAAAACAACAAAAACAAGAAAAGAAAGAAAGAGGCTGTATTATTTAAAATTCAGCAATGTGATAGTGAACAACAGATAAAAAGTATTCACCTGGTTAAGTGCATCAGTTTTATACATGGCAGTGTGAAAAAGCAGTTCTCCAACAGTGATACATGGCAATAAAAACGTTGTGCTTGGATAATACAAACTGCTGTCATGGCTGTTTAAAAGACAATAAAATCCTATTTTACAATATTCAACCACTAATAACGAGCATTCTTTCTAACTGCTTAAATACTGCAGTAAGACTCCTAATGCCACTGTGAAATCACAAGCTAGTACTTCAAAGGTGTTCTATCTGTTACAAATTTAATCTTCACTGGTATGTCACAACTCATTTCATCCCAGAAGCTTTGAGATGCAGCATAGCGGCATTTTTGTTGTCCTAGGCAACCTGAACCAAACTGTTAAATACCTGTCTGATGCCCCCAAAATGATCGCAATAATATTGCTTACAGGATTTACAATAATGGCTATCTTGAAAAATTGCAATTATTCTGCTCCACTTAGTTAAGAAAAGAATCAACTTGTTGGATTCTTACCGATGCGGATAAAATAGGTTGGAAAGGCTTTATGCTTTTAATGAGATTAAAAAAACATTTCTTATGGAATAGAGTAATCCCACAGTAGGATATTTATTCTGTAGCTCACTTGGCTCCTACTGAAGCAAGGAGAGATGGGCAGAATGTACACAATAATCAAAGCCATCATATAGGTGTAAAACTGGCGCAAAAGGGCAAGAGTCACACCCGGGCATAATGCAGGATCGTTCTCCCTGCGTTACATACATTACTACACATAAGCACGTGTGAAATACATTCCTAGACAGGCATCTCTTTTTTCCCCCCCGAGAATGCATAACTCATATTTTTCAGATTATTCATTTGAAATTATATTAGCAAAATAGACTAATAAAAACATGCAAATAAATTAAATTAGGATTTCAAGTGATTGGCTTAATTATCTCCCCCACATGTTCCTATTACAGTTTTCTGAAAATCTGGACAGAATAGGTTGTTGGAAGAATTAAAAGAAGCTGTTTTACTTAAAATATACTGAGACAGTACACAGACATCTCCCAAAATACGTGGATCCTCTTCGCATTGTGTACACACAGATGAGGAAGGTCCTCCCTAAGAGAGTCGTATTTTACTTAGAAATTAACTGTTTACTTCAAGCCACAAAGATAGGTGCTGCTTTTCTCAAAAAAAAAAAAAACCCACAACAAAAAACCCACAAAAAATCCCACCAAACAAACACACACACCCCCCCCAAAACCAAAAAAAACACCCAACCCACACAACGCCCCCATGGAAGCACAGGAATCTACCAAGTTTAGGTAGGATAAATATATGTGTTTGAGACTACTTAGCTGTAACCAACAGGGATCCCTTTGACTTTTGAATTTTTACACATATTTCAGATAAAATCAGGGAGGAAAAAAATCCAGCACTCAAGAACATCAAGTGGATTTGTAACTCTCTCTGGAGGACTCTGGGCCCTTACAAACATACGAATGGATTATGCTGATTTTATACATATTTAATCATTGTAATCCATATGTTTTGATATATAATCTGCAGCCCATATTACAAATGGAAGTTTATCCACGTTATAACACTCCTATGTTATACACAACAAAATATTTCATTTAGTAAATAAGTTAATTCAATAAAATTAAGGTGAAAAAAAAATTACTTAGCATTTTACAGTCACTCTACGATTTCACAATTCCAGAGACAGAATGAACAAAAAATTAGACTGAAAATTGCTTTTATGTTTACATATTGATGAAGGAAAATGACATTGCTGATTTGCTTAAATTCTTACTGTCTTTGTTTGAAGTACTATGTACATATTTAATAAAAACCCATGCTGATTTCTTTATTTCTATATCTAAACCTTTGAAATATGTTTCATTTACATAGCTGATCACACTCAAGATTATTTACATGTTTGGACTCTGCTTATTCTCCAGAAGACTACTACTGTACAAGAAATAATCAATTGCTGGTTTTCTACTTGTCTGTATACAATAAATGAACTTCTAAAAAGCTCATTATACAATGCTACATATGGTAGCTGCAAAAAACAAACAAACAAAAAAATCCCCCAACCAAAACAAAAGACTGAAATAAAGGGCCACGCGTAAGAATAAATACAGGTAAAACCTAGCAGTATGAGCCAAAAGACAAATGTGAAGTTAAAATGCAGACACGCATAAAGATACTCCTGAAAACCTAGAAGTAGAGTGCCAAATACACTCTGCTGCCTTGTCATACAAAGGGATTTGAGTGAGAGTGAGGAATCCCCACACGCTTTCTCCTGGGCAATGCAAAAATAAAACCTTTTATAAACATTTTATTGGAAAAATCACTTTGACAGCTAAAAATGGAGGAGGAGAAGGGAAGTCCTACATAAAATATCTATAATTTAAGTATAACCTGATGGACAGTGGGTAGCATGCACATTCATTAGAGATGTCCACGTGCAACTCACTCCTGGCTTGACTTTGTTCTGCCATTCATGAATTATGCAGTCATCTCTAACGCAGGGAAATGAGACTAAATTATGCTGCCCACTATCACATATTATCTCTCTGGATACACACACTTTAACACTCAGGTTTAAACATGTTTATATGCTGTTGTGACCATCCTGAACACAAACTTGCTCTGGGATTTTCATTCTCAGGTACGTTATGTGCACACACACGTGAGCTGACTTACATGTAAGCGAAAAAATCACACACACAGATGCTTGTAAATAAAAGAAAGAAAAAAATATAATGGAATGATGAATTTCCTTGAAGATTTGTAAATCTGTAAAAACAGTCTAGTTTAAGTGCTATCCATAAAAAGGTAACGGCAACTCCTTTAATACAGAACAGTTCCCAGTCAGCTTTGTGACCGTTAAATCTTTTTTCTGCCACCAAAGATTAAAACCTTACTGATATATTTTTCTACATCCTTTTGCATTTTTAACAGCACCTAGTTTTTCCTAGCGCAGCCGTAACACTGCCATGGAGTATTTTATTATGCGTGTTGTTATATCTGCTCTTACAAGGCTGACTCTATTATCATTTTGCAAGTGACTTTTTAATTACTGTTACATCTAAGATGAGATTTGGAATTTAAAAACATGCACACATGGGGTTAGGCTGGTCTTTGATTATTAAAACCTTAAGGTTCATAGACTACAAGGGTCAGATGGGACCATGGTGATCCTCTGAGGATTGCAAGGCTGGAATCCGCAGTGGTTGCTCAGAGAGAGATCCCATGGAATCGGAGTACAATCCTCCTCGGGCTGTAGGGCGAGGCCCCCAAATTCTGGGAAGGAACTTAAAAATGGAAATTTCTCGATATGCATATTTTCTGATAGGTCTTGTCCATTAAAATGCAATTCTACCATGCATTATGTATAATTACTTTTTATTTGCCATACAATAGGGATTCTGGGTGTTTAAATTATCCCCAGAATGTACAGAATTGTGCTTTTTGAAGTAATCCTTTGTAATAAAACAGAATGCATTTTGTCAGATAGCTGGGGTTTTATCTGTGCTGTAATAAAGGTGCTTAAAAATGTAGCCTCAGGCAACTACAACAGGATTTCACTTCTTGAGGAAAAGCAAAGTAAAATAAAAATTTTCCCACACTGCACAATCTAGTCATTAATTTTACTGTAGGCAGCCAGACATGCATGCCAATGTTTTCACTGAGTAAATGTGAGGTTTAACCATTCTGTTCTCCACAACTGAAGATAACTCCTACCAAATATTTGATTTTTAACATCAGGTTTTTATATCAGATTGAAATACAGTATCATTTCAGACCTCTTAAACCTATTATGATGAAGCTAGTATACAGTGATAAATGCTTTCCTTAATTTTGACAGACATAGAGTCACATATATATAAATTCACGTTACAATTTTTGCCATTTTTGCATGCTTAAGGAAACAGAAAATGCTTCTTAGGGTAGCTTTTTTTTTTTTTTTTTTTTTTTTTTAAAGAAAATACGTGTTTTACAAGCTAGAAAGTAAAACAGAAACTATTTTCAAAATCCTGTATTTTTCCTCTAAGGAGTAATTATCATAATATATGTGTGTATTTTGAATGACCAACTGAGAAATAATGAAGTACTTACTAACAAAAAGTGCAGCTTATGCAAACACTTGCTTAAATGTATACATAAACACATAGATCTACCAGTCTCCTAACCTCCATTACATTTAGACATTTGTTATGAAACAGAATTTTTTCTGCAGATGTTTTGCTTGGTATATGCTCTCCGACACCCAAACCCCTCCAACTGAAAAAACAGAAACAAGCAGAAATTCTAACTACAGCAATATCAAAAGCAGGAATCAATTTAACAACAAAGTGAAAGGATTTGATAACTCTGTGGTATGCTATACATGAAAAATTTTCTCTCAGCTGAGGTCAAGAAAATAGTAAATTAACAGCTGTAAGCATATAGCATAGATGCAGTGTGTTTATCATTGATGTATACATATTTGATAGATGTACACTATCTCCATATAAATATTTCCTAAGCACCAAATATTTCATATGGAGAATAATTTCAGATAAACACAACATCCCATTATTATCCAGCACATTCACTTTCATCATAAATGAGGTGTGACCAGCAGAAGGCAGTGTTACAATAAATATATATGCAACTGCTCATTTACAAGCCGGTTTGATATTGAGATTTAGAGTTTTCCTAACTTTTCACAATACAACTACTGTTTTCCCTAGGCACTTAATACCAAAACCATCTTCTCAATGTAAATAAGCTAAAAGAAGTACTTAAAATACTTTGGAAACCATTTCTTTTGTACTACATTGCTTTTACGTTAAAAGTTAGCCTCTTTAACTTTTATTACATTGCATGTTTAGCTTTTTAAGTTCATCAGAGAATTCTGTTCACACTTACCATTTCAACACAGCATTATGCTGAGCTGTCCCCTCATGAAACAGGACTCACACATTGTTGAGAAGATGGGCATTGCCTCCACAGCAGTTTAGCTTACATAATTCAGTCCAAAAAAAAAGCTTCTAACATCATTTCTTATTAACCTTTAGTGGTTTGATCATCATTTGGTAGAACAGTATCTGGTATACTCTTAGTGGAACTATTGTAGGCATAACAGAACATACCTTTAATTAAATCTCCATCAAACATTTAAGTAATAATGTCGTTTAGTATGTGTTAGTATACAAAATCTGTTGGATACCTCTCCAAGTTTACAAAATCCGTGTTAAAGGAACCGGCATTGCAAAAAAAATGTTACAGCATATGTTTGGATTTTTGTATTTCAAAGTCCTGACTACTTTATCTGAATTACAGATTTAGAGCTTTGTTATGTGTGATAGTTATGATAATATGATCACTAAAGGCACAGAGACAGGGAGACTCAAATCCCTTTGAAAATCCCTTTCTCCATTTCCTACAGCTGCTGCTGGAGTTTAATATCTGATAGAATGATGAAAAAGAACAGGCCGAACTCCAGTTTTAATAAAAATTTTAACAGGTCTACATATAGTTATGAAAAATGTTATTTGCAATGCCAATCTTTAATAAAATTTTCTTAAACCAAAGAAAATTCCCTATGGGGAATCTGTTATGAATGTGTTTTTCATATGTACTATTTAAGGCTGTTTAAAGGTTATGAAAGTGACTGGTAAAATAAGTTCTATCACAGCACAACAAAATCCTATGCGCGGTCTCACTTTTGCATTTAATCAAATAGGTAAGCAAGTCCTTCAATTTTTCATGTTTGCTCTAAAACAAATATTTTCAGTTTGCATTAAAACTTTTCTTTGAGTGAACGGTAATAATTCTTAGCATGGACATTAGCTGCAAAGAGAGGTCAGCTTGGCTCGAATTTACCTCGCTGCCGAGAACGTATTGATTTTTGAATACTCTTTTCAGGCAGAATCCTTGCGACTCACACGCTTCCTTAATGCTATATTCTCTGCCATAGTCAGTTTGGTGCAGGCTTTAATAATACTTGAATAATTACATTTAGACAAAGTTAAAGTTAAAATACTTGCCGACTATCACTTACCAACTTTGCGACCTGTGTGATCACTACGTGTCTTAAAAAAGTGCACAGTGAAATGTTCTAACTGTAGTATATCCTTGTTTCTCATAGTAATACTATTGAACACAAATTCCAACTTGGCATTTATGCCTCTAATTCAAACCAAAATTTTTCTGGACGATACTTTAAATGCACCGGAAATCAAGTTATTCTTCCATAAAGCATCTTTATAACATTAAAAACGACATATTCTCGCTACCAAATATATTAAGTATTAGCTACAAATTATATTATATTATACAAACCTTTTAAACATGAGTCCTACCATCATCACCAACACGCATATTTAAGGCAACAGTATAAGTGCCTGTATTTACTATATAAACTTTTGTTCCTAAATCTTTTATTTCCCCCCCAAAAAACATCATTTGCATTTTTAGGGTCATTTTAGAATATAATATTAAAGCATGATGTGTGTATGACACCGACTTCCTTAAACAGATGGTAATTTGTGCAAAATAATTTCTTTAACACAGACATGAGTCATCATACATGTACAGAAGACAGAATGGGCATCCTGCATAAAAAGACGATCTTTTATTTCTAACTCTAGACTAACCAAAGTAAGGAAGGAGGGGGAAAAAAATCACAAAAACATGCTCATAAAGTTCAGTCTCCCCCACCTTAAAAACCTAACTACAGAAATTAATTCACAGAAGTTGGTCTGTGCCCATCTGTCTATGAGAGCACATCTTTTTGTAGAGATTTATGTGAAATGACTGGAGCTAACTTTGAACTTTCTGGAATATTTTAAACTTTATCTAATAAATGAAAAATGAGAATGTCCAAGTTATGGAGATATAGTAAAATATTCCACTACTATAAATATGACTAGCAAATTCAAAGAATAAACTGTCATTACCATAATTACATAATGTTATTTAAAATAATCTACCATTTTTGTTTTATGTATTATCAACCTCTTTATTTAAAGGTTTTGGGGAGGTTCATATTTCTTGTGACCTTAAGCAGGGGATTTGGAAAATTTTGGAGGAATCAAGGTAACAAGAATGTATAAGAGAATAATTTATTGCTGTGACCATTTTGTCCTCTGATTTCTGTTTTGGGATTATAGTGGATTATCTCTATCTAAAACCTACTTTTCATATCCCTGTGGAAATTAATTGACAAGTTCACAAACAGGAAAGCAAAATGAAGAGATTTAATCAATATTTAAATTCAAATATTTATGCTATGTCATCCTTGAACATAAATCTTATAAAATATTAGCTGCCTCTTCCTCCAGTTGAAATTTAAACTAGCAATAGAAAAACTTCAAAAGAACATCTGAAATAACTAGTTTGAAACAAAAATATTTTATTAAAATGAAGCAATCTTGGAAAATTTTCAGTATCTATAGAGGTGACATTTTTCAATGCTTTATTTCTGATGTAACTTTTTAAAAATTCGAATTATGATTCTTAAGAAAGATGTTAATTTCAAAGAGAAGAGCAGCAATGCTATAAAAAAATTTCTAAAGTACTTAGACTTTCTATTTCCAAATTAAATTACTTTACCAGGAAAAAGAAATCAAATAAACTTATATGAAATTGTGTAAACACTAAAACAATGATTTTATTAATAAGACAATTATTATTGGATATATGTTTTCAAATTAAAGTATAAAGAATACTTTCATTCAAATCCTGTTTATTCATATTTTATCACTAGGAATTAACAGTAAAAACATTCATATGTAAGAATCAATTAAACACTCTAAAAAGCTGTTTCTTTCTGGAAAATATAAGGGATCATCACTTTTTAAATCATTTTGCAAACAAATTAAAAGCATTATTGCTCTTAGGTGGTTTTGGATTACTTTTTAATCTTCAAAAAAAATATTAGCGAGATCAAGTGGTTTTGTTCTCAAAATTGTTTTACTATATTTTTGAATCTTTCTAGGTACATTACTGCATTAAAATCCACTAAAAGAGGAACCCTGTGATCAGATTTGTAAATGAGTACACAATCTCCATCATATTAAAAAGTGTTTCCTGACTCTCACAGTGAGATTACTTCAAGGGAAGAAAGATATATTAAATACTTCTTTAAAAAGGTGTTTCATATAAGATTTAGTTGCTGGTTTTTTAGTCATAATTATCTCACCCTTTTTTTAAAATAATTTAGAATTCATTTTTGGTTTCTACAAAACCCACTTTTTGATCAGACATTCATTTTCCTGAGAACATATTAAAATACTGGGTTTTGAATCGATTAGTCTTCACATGACAAAAAAAAAAAAAAAGATATCATTTCTTCCTATTTCTTTGAAGAAGTTTATTAGTGTAATTTTTACTCCCCTGTTTCTGGAGATTAATAAACTTAGGATCTTGTGGAAAGCTTTGGTAACAATCTGGTAATCCACAACTGTCCCTCTCATTACTAGGAAACTGGATTTTGGAATGCAAAAATTACTTCAAATTTCTTGTTCCCAAACTACATGTATTAAAAAGTTTCCATAGCAACTACAAAGCATAATACCAGTCCCCAAGTAACTCTCCAATAATAGCCAAAAAAAGTGTCTGTGACATTTACGTTTACATGCTTAATATTTTAACACAACTTTCTTAAACAGTAGGATGAATTACGCCCTTCTCAGACACTGATATTTTAAGTTTAGGTAGCTCTGTGAAGCAAAAGCCTAGTTTGCATCAGAACAGAGACATCGTATCATCCGTTTTGTGGACGCTAGTAAATGGCACAAGCTAGAACTACGTTTTTTAAAAGGCAATGACAAAAAAATTGAGCTGCTTCTATGGAATTGTACCTTTTGCTTCTATAAGAGAACTAACCATCTTGGTCGTTATCTCTGCACAGCTATGAGCATGGCTTTTCATGACTTCAGGTTATCTAGGACCAAGATCTACCACACTGCTCTGTATAAAGAAATGATTTTTTTCCATTCCTAATGAGAAAAAGATCACTTGCTTTTATTGCATTCTATATTATCTGCTCTACATACTAAAGAACACAGAGAGATATATTGCCTTTTCTTGATTTTGCTTATCTTTAAGAGCTCAGAAACATGAAATGCTGGTTATTTCTAATGAAACAATCAACACGTGACCATATATAAATAAAATTTTGGCGGATTTCACCCAAATGCAACAGAATACAGGGAACAAAAAGAGACAGGGAATAACAACATCATCACATCTTTTTCGGTCCATTGACATGGTTTAACATTTACAAATTTTATATACATACATTTGTTAAAACCTAAAAACAAAATTAAAATTGCTAGTTTTTCTAGATGGGGCCTGATTCATTTTCACTGCAGTCAGTAGAAATCTTTTCAGCAACTTCAAATATTTTTAGTAGAGTCTGTGTCACTAATTCACTCTGCCAACTCACTAGCTGGTATTGAATGGTATTCGAATCCAGAGCAATGTACTTGTGATTCAACATGTGGAACAAAAACACATGTTTTAACAGTAAAGTCAGCAGGACAGCCCTACAAACATTTAAATCTATCACCAACTTTACCCTTGTAAGCAATCCCATATCATTTTGTATGTTTGCTTGGATTTACACGCATAAATAAAGCTACTCATACATTCAAACGTTCACAGAACTGGACACTAGGAACGCGTAGTTTACTTCATGTAGCTACACATATATGTGGCAATTTCACAGGTCATTGCAGTATATATAATTTTGCAATGGTCCATAGAGTTTACGAGCCCTTTGAAGACTAATGCTGTGATCTTGCAAGCATTTACTTGTGTCCATAATTGCACTCATGTGAGTACTACTGGACTGTTGTCAAGAATAAAGTTAGTGAAACGCATAAGTGCTTGCAGGTTCAGGACCTAAAATTGTTAATACCATACAAGTCCTGTACAAGTGCCACGTTAAGGGGCCATCCTGAGAACACTTACTCCTGTGTATACAACAGCTGTGCTTATTTCTGAGGCTAACCCCTTTGAAATCAAGTGCAGTAAGCAGTAAACTCACTACTAAATATTTAAACAACTGTACTCCAAAACGTGTTCCCTCGTCCGTTCAGACAGGGAGACCAGAGGAAGGCAAAGTACAAAGAACTCAGTCTCTCATGTTTCCTCAGATGATGGAAACCAGTCTGAAGCCACAGATTATCCTGAATAAATGATCTAGCAGTGTCTAAGATCCAGCTCTATCAAATGAAAAAAGTTACAAACCGTTAAAAAAGCAAATGTTCTCCAGCCCCCCGTCTTATAGAGGAAATAAGCCTCTAATAGACCTCATCCTGACCTTATGCACTAAGTTCCAAGCCACTGATAAAACTGTTCATAACCACCAGTTTCTTAGGGATTATTAATTAAGAAAAACATTTTTACAGAAGTATCATATAAAAACCTAAGACTCAGCTAGGTAAAGCACATTAAAATTGCACGTGGAAGAGAGAAATGAAAAACCTTCAATTTTATGCTCTCCCTTACCTACCACGGTAACTACTAAAACAGACTACAAGCAAAGCCGTGTTTGCAGCGCAGTGGTAGCCATGCCCCTCCCTAGCACCAGCACGCCGCCTCTCTCAACTTCCCCAGGAGTTCAACAGCTACGTCGCCTCCGCTTCCACAATTTGCAACCCCTGTCTGAGGATGCTGCCTCAAAATAACAGCCGTGTGAATAACACCGTCTGGTGGTACATACTGTTGGATCTAGTGGAATACTTCTTGTGTTTTACACCCTTTACCAAAGCAGACATTGCTGTTTATTTGCACTGTTTGGTTCTCATTGTGGGTTTTATCTTGGCTCAGAGATCAAATGCAAGCCTCCAGAGCTAGTGAGTGCAGACCAGAATTAAAACAAGATGCCCGCGCAGTACTTGCCCGTGACACAGTTCACCTTACTAAATATTTTATCAAGATATGTATTAAGAAACTGAAAACAAAAGTGCTTCTTTCTGTGTTGTTTTATAGCATCTGGTTCTGTAACTTTTTGTTTTATTATGTGTCTGAGCTTATAAAAAGTTCAAATACGTCCATAGTAGCTGCACCAGTGCTACAAGGATAGGCTCCTGCAATACTAAAATTACATGCCAGCCAGTAGCAGGCTTCATGTTGCACAGGACCAGACAGACACCCGCCGTATTTCTACCCATGATACCAGTGAGAAATTCTGTGTAGAATAAACATTACTACCCGGTCGAAGTCCTTAAACTCAGATTTGTGCAGCCTTTCAGTTTTGAGAAATAATTTTCAAAATATATTAAAAATATATATTTATAGATTTTGATTTTTTTTAGATAGATACATACACACACATGTATATACATACACACTTCTAACACATCCTGAATATTTTGGAACTGAATAAACAGTATTCTACCTTTAAAGAAAGATACGGTAATAATGTTATGAGCATACCATAAGCAAGAAAATTAACACTGCTCCAGACCTAGGAACACTTTTCTTTGTAAGCAGCAGCAGAGTCTGAAGTTCATCAGAAGTGCAACACTGTAAATCTAAACAGAACAATCCTTATGACATCTTTGTGCTTCGCGTAGATGTATTTTACTTTCTACGTCAAGTTATTTTTATCTCTGTGCTAGTTTGGATTGCTAAATAACACAGCATTGGTTCTCATTTTTAAGTAGTTTAGAGATCCCTTAAGTTTTACTAGCATCTGAATCAAAATTACCCTACTGAACAGGACCTACAAAAAGCTTTGAACCTTCATCAAAGGCATAGAAGCATGTGCTATGTAAGAAAGCCTTTGTACGTCTATAATTTCATGACTCTGTCATTATTAACTATATCTTATTTGAATATAGGTATAATTTAGCTGTAAGAAAAAAATCTTTAGCTAGTATTGGTGCTATAAACACAAACACGCACGGGACATTTTAAAGAATGATTTCTTAAAAAGTGGTCTTTTTTGCAACTTGTTAGAATAAGGCACCAAATACCCAGACTCTCTCATGCATATTTCCGTTAAAATGAAGGAGTTTAATTAGTACAGTCTGTTACTTCTTGAACGGTAAAATTTCAAAACTATCTTTAATCACTTCAAAACATGCCTTTTTTATAGCCTTACAGGTTTTACACTGACAATTTTGTTATCCACTTAGCTTCTTCACACACAGGCACAGATTACCTTAGTACCGGGATTTTTGGGTTTTTAGCACCAAGTACCAGCATTGATTTTCCTCTGAAGTTACTACGCTACTATTAAGCATTTGAGATCATATCAGCAATAACTTCCATATTGGAGTACTGAAGGTTTCTACAAAACCCAAACAGAGGGGTATGGCAATGGAGGCCTATTGGTATCACTGATTTAAGGAAGTCATTTGAATTTGACAGTAGATACAGGAACACGGGGGGTTTTATACATATAGGTGGGGTTGGTTTTGTTTTGGTTGTATCTGTCTGGTACTTAATTATGAATGCAATGGAAATAAGGCTCCAGTTGAGACCTGAGCTTTATATTTCCATATGAATGCAAGTGGAATCAGAGGACGTAAGGTTTCTCCCAGTTCTTGTCTTCAAGTGCATGGACCCACAACTAATAGTATATCAGAAATACTGGCTACTCCACTTCACACAGGCGATCAGAAAACGGGGGTTAGAGGATGCCCAGACTGACACAGCTTTGCAGTCCACCATACTATAGGCACACTACTACATTACAGCAATATTTAAGGATAACATCCGCCCTATATGGCATAGTGCAGCCAGCAACATCACAATGTACAGCCCGCCAAAGGGTCCGGCACAAGACGACCCACATCTCTAGGCTTCGCAGACCCTCCCACAGACTGTGGAAAAGCATTTCAGGTACAGAGCCAGCCCTTCCACATCCTCTCTCCGGCAAGACTCTCTATTCTTTTTCTATTTCCTCTCCCCAGGGAAATCTGGAGCCATATAGGGATCCTCTTTGGACCTTTAAATCTCTCCATTACTTGAGTTGTCGTAACATAAGCTGTGCTGTGTTACTTGCACTACTGCAGATGAAATTAGCTTTTCTTTTCTTTTTTTTTTTTTAATCATAAAAAAAGAGAGAGAGAGAGATGCATGACTCCGTTTACTTTCACCCAGTCTGCACCTCGGAGGAGCAGCCTGGTTCTCTGAAGCTGCCTTGGGGACCACTACTGCACCAGGGAAGTTGTGGGCTCCAGACTGTGCTGAGCATGGGTTCCCCCGGCTGCTGCGCCTCCGCCCGTGGCAGCAGCTGTCCTCTTCAGTTGCTTGGATTGCTTGGACTTCATCTGCAGCAGCCTGGCAAGCAGCCGAGTATGATATATTGATATTATTAACTAACTGCTATACTTTAAAGAATACACAGGCATAAAGTAACAAGGATTTAAAGCACCAGTAAAGAGTAACTTAAAGAAGGATTTGCGTGTTCAGCAGCAGACCTTTTTTTACAATGGTCTCAGTCCAAAAACTGCATGTTCCTTCTCCATAAACTTTGTTTATAGACCAAGAACATCAAAATCACAACGCTGCTGCTGGTAAACAGTAGCAACTCTAATTAAAACTACTTTTTTTCTCAAGTGGTAAGGTCTTAAAGCAGAACACCTACCTATAAGGCCCAGGTTAAACTCTAATAATTGTAATGTTTATTTAAAACATCTCTAACTGAGAACAGAAAATAACATTTTTTTCCATATAGTTAGTATATGCGCTTGTATGAGAATATTTCTCCATGAAAAACACCCCAAGGGAGAACTTCATTAAGATACATATAACAGTGATTTATTTCTTTTTACTTTTTTTTTTTTTTTTTTTTTTAGAATCAAATCACTAAAACAGGAATCTCAATTTCTCACTTAAAGATTTGGGCGGGGGAGGGAAACCCACTGTATTTTGACATCTCACTTGTATGCTTTTTTACCCTGCTCCCCACGCTTCTTTCTTTTTTTCAAGTAAGCCACTTTTTGTTGACGAGTCAAAATATTTCTGTTCAAAGCTCAGTTGTGGGTCTTAGAGAAGATTTTGCATCTGAACGGCGGTTCATTCCACTCCATTTTATAAAGGGAGTATCCCACACTTTACAGACTATGAGTCACTGTGGCATTGCAGCTGTGACTCCTGAGACCAGATTTTTTTTTTGTTACTGTATAGACAAAAAACATTGTTTCTTTGGACCATGTGCTAGTCTTTATTTATTGGTATGACCTAAGTATTTCCAGAACATCCTCATCTGCTGCTCCAGAGTTTGGAGAGAGGGCCCTTTCTCATATATGTTCTCCCTTCCCTCTTTTCCTGACACATCCTTCTAACCCTCCCTGCTATTAGGATGGACAGAGGGGGAAACTTCTGCTAAATAAAATGAATTGTGAAGACACCTGTCATGCCAGGACCATTTTCCCTTCTCTGGGACCAGCAGCCCCACTGAAAATTTTAAGTACATTTCTAGACTCTTAACCCTTTATTAGCACTGAGTCCTGAACAAAATCACAGTTAAGAACTGGAAATGGGATGTGCTGTGATTTTGATTGTAAATGAAGCCATTTTAAACAAAAAAGAGGACACAAGGACATAAGTATCTTCATAGTACTGGCCAAGTCTTTCTGTTTAAGACTCCCGACATAATGTTCAGGGTCCCAACTCATACAATACCAAAAGTTAATTTGACTTTCTGAGAAAAGATGGAATAGTTCACATAAAGCATGAAAAAATAATGCCTAAAGAGGCACAAGCATACTAATACTTGAAGAGGGTGGTGGACCTTGGTCTATCCCAAAAGAACTGCCAATTAGGCCTTATATTGGATGGTTTCTTTTTTTGTTTGGGGTTGTGTTTTGTTTTGCTTTGGTGTTTGGTTTTTTTTTTGGGGGGGAGGGAGGGGAGTTGTTTGTTTGTGTTTATTATTTGTTTGGTTTTTTTACAAACTAGATTATTATGTGTCTTGGACACTTGGAACAGCCACTTACTGCCATAGTCAATGGCAGACACAAATGTTAGTCCTCCCCTCTGCAAAAAGGAACACTAGGAGTTATTTTTAGATAATTTGCCACAAAGTTTCAAAAATATCTTTCAAATGCCTAGGTTCTGACTTTAGTCTAAAGTTGGTCTTTGAAATCAAGATTGACAATTAAGTCACAGGATCACTTACATTCCTCTTAAAGAAACAGAGAATACAAAAATACTAATATGCAGTAACATGAAATCAGATTTGCTACACAGGGGTGCATCACCTCAGATAAAAGAAAAACCCTAAAGCTAGAAAGAACAGAAAATTTAAAAATTAACACCTCTTATTCTTATTTTGTTCTGCAAGATCTTTTGGACTTTTTGCAGGGAAACAAGTAAGAAAAATCTGTTTCATACATCAGCAATCAGAAAAGTTGCAATATAAATTACTGTCTACTGTAAATAGACAACTACATTGCAATGCAAATTAATACATATTACAATTTAAATTATATTAAAATACAACAACCAGAATAAAAGGATTTAGGACACATTCAACTATTT
The DNA here is from genome assembly GCF_000708025.1 of Charadrius vociferus. Classification (NCBI taxonomy): domain Eukaryota; kingdom Metazoa; phylum Chordata; class Aves; order Charadriiformes; family Charadriidae; genus Charadrius; species Charadrius vociferus. The sequence continues at coordinate 252,869 of NW_009648444.1, forward strand.
TAACAATTTCTTCCAGTGCAATGCTAATACTGAAGGGTTTAGAATATTATTAAAAATAATTTTACACCCTGGTTCTAATATTCCACTTACCTATTGCATTTATTATGAACTTCTGCTAAATTTTGGTGTTGTTTGGTTTTGTTTGGGGTTTTGTTTGGTCGGTTTGGGTTTTTAAGTGACGAATGAATAAGAAGAGGAAATTATTCTCAACTATAGACTATCACGTATCAAATAGTACAGTAACATTAGTTTTGAAATTCTAATTTCAGAAGACTCACAGACTGAGCTGAGAAAGATCCAGGAGTTATAGAAATATTTCTGTTCATATGACAGAGCCAGATTTCTTGCATTGATGTTAAAAATCAGCCTCTGCTCAAAGTCTATGCACCAACATAAATCACACCAAAATCCTACTTTGGACTTTACAAGACGTACCACCCTTTTGATAGACTTTTGCAAGTCGCATGAATATCCCGCAGGTCTGCTGGGTCAGCACAAGATTACCCATGTCATTTAAACCCTGCATTATGGCAGCTGGAGCTGAAGGGCAGAAGCAAAGCTGCCACGCAGAGAGGCTCGCTGAGAGCACAGGCAGAGGTCTGGGCGCAGCCTCGCTGTTGAGGATGAAGCAGGAAAGGCCAGACAAGAGTACGCGCGTACATGGATCCACCAGATGTATTATTCTATACCCTTGTATACTCTGACTTATTTAATTCAATGGCTCTGCATGAAGCCGAGCTATGTCAACAAGAATCTAACTAGTTTAAATGTCCTTTATTCACACAGGTTCTGATCTAAAGGTATTTGTTACCTTAAGAACCCCCCCCCAATACAAATAAATTGTGTATTTAATTTCTTTTCAAATAGCCTTTCCACAAACTGGAACATTTTCTATATATTTGTTGCAATAATTCAACCATTTTTTCTGTGTATTATCAAAGGCTCTTACATTAACATTTTGATATTAAAATAGTTGAAATACTACAATGATGGCACATACCACAGGAAAGGCTGATGTTGTGGGAGCACAACTTATATTTTTACCATTCAAATCTGAAAAGAATCAGCATCTTACCACGTCAGCCAGCAGTACCCACTTGACCGCACAGCATAGCTTAGTCCCACCAGTGGTCCATTTAAGTTATAAAAGCGCACAATGTAGAAATTAAGGAGCCTGTCAAAAGGTATGTTTCCAAATGAAAAGGCTTGACATGAACCTTCTGAATCAATATTTAACTATCTAAAATAAAAATTACCTACATTTCCATTAAGTTATTTGCAGAAGTGCTAAGCACTACCGAGCCCCTTCTATATAAGCCACAGGAGTTCAGCACCTTTGAAAAAAACAGAATGCTCTTAATTAGGTTTGGGAGGTGAATTTAAGACCCTGAGATTTAGAATTATGAAAACATGTAATTTTCATAAGATACATCTAGAAATGTAGAGGGGGATGAGGGAGCAGAGAAGGTGAAAAAGGAAAGAAAAAAAAAAACCCAAACACACCAAGCCCCAATGGAATCATAGATTCATTTAGCAAAATTAAGTGCAATATAGATTACAACATGCTAATTGGAATCTATTTTTTGTTAAAGATAAATTACCTCATTTATCAATTGCATATTCCTATACCGCATGTTCATGAATGTTATTACACTGCTTTTTATAAATATGTGAAAAGAAAAAAGTATGAACCGCTGCCTATAATTACAAAAAGCATGAAAATCATGTTCCCGTTTTCTAATCTTTTTTTAAGTCATACAATGTATCTTTACAGAACTAAGTGAATTATAAAACTAGAGATTAATGTCATTACACTTGGAAATACATACTGCTGTAATAAAATGAAGACATAGATTCTTCCCTCCAAGCTAATTTGAATAGTTTTCACTCTCTTTAGTGGAGCGTGTTGCTTTTAATTGCACAGAGAACATGCCTGGCTTGTAGTCTATATTCAAGTGCACAATTTCACTTGACCTTCAAAAGATATTATCAGAATTAATTTCTAATAACGTTGGGTATTCCTCTCTGAGCTAGAGTGATGTAAAAATATTTCCTCTTTGAGCTAGAATTTTATTCATTTTTAGACTATTCCTCATGAAAAGAAAACTGATAAGCTAGACTGTTTTCTTTTTCTTCCTTAATCTCTCCTTCTCCCGCGTCTCGTTTTTCCTTTGTTCTTTGTCTATCTTCCTCATATTCTCCCTTCCAACTGCTAGGAAAAGGCTGTCTCTAGTCAAATATTCTCAGCACTGCTATTACATATCATTGTATGTACCACTTTATTTACAAGATTTTTATGAACTCTTCCCTTCTTAGCTGAATGTATGAAGGAATATTTTTCTAGTTTCTAAGAAAAAGTATGAAATTGTCTGCATTGACAGAGTCAGTACTCAGGCTCTGAAACAACAGACTAATCATCCTTAAAAATTGTAGCTTTTTTGCCTTTGTTCTCTACTTCTCCCCCCACCCTGCAACATATGTACTGTAAAAGCAGACCATTTTGCCAAGGTCTGACCTTAATAAAAACACTTCCATGTTTGTCTTTTTTTTCTTAGTAGGATCTTTCATTTACACAATCTGCAAAAGTGAATTTGCTTTTAAACGAAGATCTAAATCTTCTTGTTGTTCTGTTTATGAATAGTTCAATCAGCTTTTGCCTGGATAAGAAGAAAAGTTTTCAACCAAGTCACATTTACTTCTCTCTCTCACACACACACACACGGCCCAATTACTTTGTAAAGCTCTAGTAAGCTGCGCTTTTTTTTTGGCATAAATTAATCAATCCATGCCCCACAGATAAAAATGACAACTATAATTGCCTTTAATAATACCATTGTTGAAAGTCAAATCCTCAATGAATCAAAGAACAGTTGATATGTACAAGTACACAGTATTTCTAAAGCAACAAAAAGGTAACATGTTAATTACAACTTCCTTTATCACCAAAATCAGTCTCACTTACCTGTCTAGTTATTATAAACACCCAAGAAGTACAAGCAGCAAAACGGATAGCCCAACAAATAAAACACAGGAAGAAAGAGTCACTTCTAATTTAAAAATAAGCTAAACAATATTAAAAATTATCACAGAGGTACCAAGGAACTAGTAGTTGCCGACATTAGGATGGCTACTCTCAAAGTCAAAATCCTGGAGGAGCAAAGACAGAAGACAACAGCTTGCATTCACAATCAAACTCACTAAGTTCCTTACTTTGTAATTTCTTGGATATAGACATGAAAACATCTTAAGAATTTAACAAAGTAAATACCATATGATTTAAATAAAGAGCATATCTCAAAGTGTATCTTTTAATAAACATTTATTATGTGCTTAGAAAGAGAAATTACATATAAACTTTGATGTATACTTTCTCTGTATCTCTGCATCAGTACGTGAAAATTAACTGTTGACTTTGAGAACACAAGAATTTTATTGACATGAATTACATTATTCTGTACAATACAAAAGCTTAGACTGAAACTGGCTTTCAGCAAAATTGGTTTTTTGAAACTCCAACGACAACAAAAAAGGTCTATTTTTTCAAGTAATTACAGTTGAACATTCTGTTAAAAAAAATCCTATGTTTATAAGCTCACTGGTGGTGTGTTGTGGCGTTTCTTCCATAAAATTCACCAGATTTCCTAAACAAACCACGATATTTCACATTCCTTCTATAAGCATATTACGGCTAGTGCCTTAGAAGCTTTATCATTGATTTTGGCTAGTGGAGGCCTAAACACACCCCATATTTTAATTACTAAATGACTACTTTTTATGTTGTTATAGAAAAAAATTTTACAATCATTTTGTAAGGAATAGAACTGTAAATCAAATGTGCCATTTTCAGAACTGGGGTAGGACTCTGAATTATTTTTCAACACTTCATTTATACTGCATAAACACTTTGGAAGTGCTTCAAATTTCTGTTCACAATTTTTTCTAAGGATTTTGAGGGGTTGTATTTTATTTTCTTTATTTTATGCAAATATCATCAAAAGTGAGCAGGAAAGGAAAACAAGCTTCCATTTCTGGACCTCGATGGCTTTCATAACTTTGAAGTTCTACGCAATAGAGTCAGAATCTGAAAATCTGCCACAGAGCTTGCCACTCTCTTGGCTCCACAAGTCTTGTGTCTTCCTCTCCTTGACCTTCAACTTGACTATTAATATTTTACACTGTTTGTCACCTACCAAGCTGCTTTCTTCTGCATCACTGTTTTTTACTCAGCCTCTCCTGGTCTTGCAATACTATTCCCTCTTGTATGTTTTTGACTATACCCACCTGTAGGTGGTACCCCAAAACATTTCTTCCTACATGTTACTGGACCAGGCAATATTCAACAATGTGCACCATTTTGGGGAAAGCTTACGTATCTGGTCTGTCATAGGTGTGATTTTAGTATAACTCCTTAGAGATTAGTGGAACTAGTGAAATTGGGAAAAAAAAAAAAAGTTGATTTTTTTTTTTTAATTCTTTTCCCTCAACATTTTGACCTCTTTGGACATACTTTGCTTTTCAGAAAAGTTTTCTTTTTTACTTTGCTGTTTTTTCTGATCAACTTGTGAGTTACACTTCTCACTTCAAAGACAGAATACACAAAGACTTGGCTTCGCTCACTGCAGGTCAAAACTCACCCATCATAATTCTGAAGTATCCAGTTAAAATAGGCACTAGTTTCAAATGAGTATTTTACATTCAGTTTGACAGAATTCCCAAAGTCTCCAAAGCTTTTGTTGTTTTATTTGCCATATATAACAAATCTGCTACTGAGTCATAGTACAGTGACATATATAATAAACAGCTCATACGTATCACAGTACGTAAGCAATTCGACTTCCCTTTGGATCAGTATTGGAAAAATAGTGATACGTTGTAGAGCAATATTAACTATTTGGTGCTGTATTCCAAACACATACATGAACTAGCTAAAACTGTAATATTTAAAAGGCTTCACCAACTGGCACCCAATTATCCATGTGATCTATTAAAATCATATATACTCACATTTAAAAAGGAAAATCATCAGATCCAGAGCTGCTGGTGTCCCCATTGCACCAATTCAAAATACTGAGTTGTCAGCTTCTCTGAGGCTTGACGCCGTGACTCCAGCATGTGGTTCTGCATAATACAAGATAGGATTGGTCATTTTTACATTTTTGTTAACGCACAGGAGACTTAGAGTTAAAAAAAAAAATCACTATTTAGAGATTAGCTGTACCTTTTTTTTTTTTCTGCAAATAAGGGAACTAATGATTTGTACCCTGGATAAATGCATTTTTTACTAGTTATAACTTGCAAAATAATAATTCTAATAAATCACAGAAGAGAATATTTCAATGAATGTTTACTTATGTAAACCACATTGCACTTTGTACAAATGAAAGTTCAAAGCAGATTTCCATGGAATTTCATGCAAACAGTTCCATAATTTAATTCAAACCTATTTCATACCAGAGATATTTTACTTCTCCATAAAATTTGGTGGCACAGCTGTTTACCATGAGGTAACATACAAAGGTGTGAAAAATGTCCTTTATTATCATAATGTAGAAAAATATTAGCCTTCAATAAGAAGGCATTTAAGTCTCTGCTTTCTTTCTCCTTTACGTGGTGAAAACAAATGCTAAAACAATTACTCTGCATGCACGCACACAGGCATACATTATTAGCTGGACTAAGTAGTAGGAAGCAATGAAAGGAGTGGGAAAGAGGTGCAGTGTTGCAGCTTTATGCACAGCTGAGCTGACACAATGGCTTGTTGCCCCTTGTTTTCCCCATCTTTGCTCCCAACCCCCCAGTTTCACACCCTCCTTTGCAATGAGTGTGGCACTGACTGCAGGAATCAATTCAACTCAGCAGCCAAGCAGAAAACTGTATGATTGGTTTGGGCCAGGTTATTTTTCTACCAGGTTGGTGATTTCAAGTGGCTTGAGCAAGTACCAAGTCTGAGGTAGAAAAACAAAAAACAAACCCAAATAACAGAAAAGAAGAGTGTGTGACCACAGGGAGAGACAGGAAGAAGCTGACAGGGAACCAGGACCTTTCAAACAACAGTTCAACATGCTCACCCCATGATTTGGAGCTGAGCCTTGTGCTGCCTGATACCATGAGGTATACCATGATACCATAAAAGGTAAAGAGGAAAGAGTAGCACACTGTGACTGGAGCCTTAATTAAGACGTCAAACTGGTCCCAAAATCGCTATACCTGTTTGGGCTGAGGAATGAGGTCAAACACCATTTGTGATGTTCACTAGGTTTGGAGCAATGGAGGCTCCTCTCCAACAGTCTCCAAACACAGTCTTTCCCAAGATGATGCTCAACTCCCTAGAGGTTGGCACAGCTATCACAACTCAAATAAGTAAGTAGAGACACCCTTAGATCTGGTTTGTCAACCTGCATGACAGAACTGCTGGGGGACCTAAGGACCACAGGAGAAAGCAGATGCAAAGTGCCAGCTCAAGTACCCATGCTTCCAGGAACACAGTGTCCCAGTAGATCACTGCCTCATTTGAGTGATCCCCATTGCTATGGATCACCCTAAATGCTCAGCAACCATATCCTAAGGCTGGATGCCTCTCTGAATTGAGCCCTCTGTTGGAAGAGATTTTGTTACATGATAGTCATGACTTTTTGGCTCATTGCCACAAAAAAGTCCCTCCGCAGGCTGTCTTTGGTACTAGTCAGTTGCTACAGCTCAGGAGAAAAAAAAAAAAGATACAGTATGCTTTAAACATCTTTCAAAAATATCTCTATTAATTTTTCCAGAGTTCAAACTACTAAACAAATAAAGAGATTGCATACATTTAGATTAATAAAATGAGTATTTTCTTGTTATAATTACCTCTTTTATTACAAAGGGGAGGAAAACCAGACTTCTACATCTGTTTTCCCATCATATAATAAGTACACAAAATAATTACCATCTTCCCAAACGTGCCAGTTCCTACAGAGAATTTCTGAGATTGGAGTAGAGAGATCTTTAGAGACGAGCATAACTAGATCCAAAACTAATTAATACTTTTTTGCTAAAAGATGTCATAGATATTATTCCAGAGTCCTCCAGGGAAACTGCTAGATTTCCGTTCATCTTTACAAGTATATGCAATAATAACAACAACTATTCTTGTGTTAGCACACTTGTTTATGCTGCACAAGGGCAAGCAGGATTAAATCACAGCAACCTATTTCTGAAAGCTACTGAGTGGCTTCTTCACCCATCAATATAAATGAGAGATGATTAAACACAACTAATTAATGATTAACTGCAGCTATTCTCATGAAACAATGGAAAAATTTACAAAGGAAACAAGACCAGAAATATAGTTGTGGCAATGCATCAGCCCATGTCATGTTTTCTATACTACGCTAGGGATGCAAACATGCACTTTGAAAGGAAGAGGTGAATTGCTTACTGTGTGCATTCTGCCATCTGTTTTTGCCCAGCGAGGGCAGGGCGCCCAACCCTGCAGGACTCAGGTCATGTCATCTCCCAAGCGCTTCTTGTGGCAGGACTTGTCACATAGATGAGCCTGCTGTTCTTACTAAAAATGACTTTCAACACTAGACTCCCAACGGCAATTCAAAGACCTGTTTCTACATTGCTTCTCTCCTCAAAACTCCTGCCCACGTGTATCGTACCTAACATCTGCAGTCCTACAGGCCAGACCCTCTACAGCTTTACAAATCCAGAACAGGGCGGCAGAAGGTTTCCAAAGAAAGCCTGCACAAAGGACAGGCTTTCTTCCTGACCCTACATCCCTAAAGATTATGAAGCATCAATAAAATCTACTTACAAGCAAAGTTGTTTGGCTCTTAAAAGTTCTGGATCAGGAGAGAACAGTGAAAAGATGCACACTTCAGTACCTAACCTCAAAACCCAACAGCAGCTGTTGAGGTCTTCTTCGCAAGCTCTGAGCAACTGACATTGCTCTACACGCCTTGTCACACCAGATGACCTGATTTACACCAGACAGCTTATGTAAAGACTACTTTACATTAGAAAATTTCAATGTCACTACCTAAACTGTGATAAACTCAGTGCAGAGAACAAGCGCTCTCCCTCCGTTACAGGGGAGGAAAGGAAAGGGAATGGAAGGCGGTGGCTGGATGGAACAGGAGCTGAGCTCCCAGCCTCCTCCTGCCCTCAGCAGGTATGCAGTAACCACAGGATCTGCAGTATCTCCAGGGGAAACTGTAACTCCTGGAAATCAGGCACAAGTCCAAGTGAGTATGTCCTGCACACCTGGGGACAAGGAAGTCAGTCTTCAACAAACTGGTAAGGATTGGCATGCTATTGTAGCGTAAGGCTAGTAGTTATTATCAACAGTGAAACATAGAATCAGTGAGGATTTAAACGAGATTTAGAAGTGAAGGAAAATATCTCATTAGGTCAATGACCTGTGTAAACAGCCATTTAAAAATCCCCATTAAAAAAATGCAGAAAATTAACATTACTTAAACGTTTTTCGTTAACAAGAACATCACTTTGCCTAGTTAAGGAAAAGCACGTGAACCACTACAAACACAGGCACCAACTGAGAAATGCAATAGCTACAGCAAGTATCACGGCTCTGGGTGTCCTTTTTTTTTTAATTCAAATTAAGACAATGAAATCATAAATGTAAAAAATATTTTGTTCAAAGTCCTCATCTGCACATGTCAAGCACACTGTTAAAATATTTACTAGGAATTTTGAAATTTGAAGCTACTTTGTTTCGAATCTCTAAGCTTTTGTTCAAACGTGTATCACATATTTAACTCAAAGAAATGCAAAGGCTCATTAAGGCTTCATAATAAGAACTGAGCACAAAATAACAAGCAATTAAGCCCATTAATGTTAAAGTACAGGACAGGACACACCATTCAATAACAACCGCCCAGAGCCTGCATCCTTGCTGTGCACATAGCCCCAGTCACCAGCTGGGCACTGTGGCACTGGAGGTGGGACTGCGTATTTGCAAAATTTTACAGCAGGAAGATGAGCATCCTAAGCATAAGCACTAACACAACAGAATTCATTTGCTGGTTGTCTTACTGGACCACTGTCTGCTGCTAATGCCTCCTTAGTTGAAAACATATCTCTAAAGATGATTTTTTTTTTTGTACCTCGTAGATAGATTGGTTGCCATTTACAATTCTATATAATTGTTTGACAAAACGAAAGCCAGATGAAAGCCAGGATGGAGAATTATGTCCATGAATAAAAAGTAGCAGCAAAGTCTGAAAGTAAAGCCTAGCTCCTTGTTCCAAATTTACAACTACACTATCTGACTCCTCTTTTATCTTGAGCACTTCCCAAGGTAGGCATCCTGACATCCTAGTCTCACCCAGAATATAATAAAAATTATCTGCCATGAGGATATAAGACTCAAAGCCGTATTACTTAGCCAGTTGCCAAATAATATCAATTTTAGGATGGATCCATCTTCCCTGGAAAGTTCTGTTAGTCAAAGCACAGGCTACCACTTCCCCTGAAACTTTGTCATCAAAACTCTCATCAAGTTCAATGAAAGCTAGTATCTTTGACAGTAGCACAAAGCAAATTTCCTGCCAAAGCACTTGTTAAAAGTATGTTTTGCTGAACAGGCAGGAGAAACATTCCCAGTGAGCAATTTATTCAGTAAAGAATGTCACTTTGACTTTATTTTTCTCAATACAACAACACACAAGAATTTATCTGGAAACAGCTGTAATTATCATATACTCATTCTCCATTTTCACTGTCATTTTAGTCTGTCACCTGTTCAAAACCATTTTCTGTTTACTTGCTGCACATGGTACTATTTCTGCTTCCTGTCTCAGTGACCAGGTCTATGGCTGTGAAAGCTAATTCTAGCAATAAAAAAAAAAAACAAAACCAAAACTATGAATTATCCAGAGGTATCAACTTATCATGGGAAAAGTAAACATTTTACAAAAGAACCACATGACAACCATTGCTATGCATGAATTTCCTCATGAATATCTGTGGGGTTTATGATATTTGCTTTCTATGAACACCTTCTGAAACAAAATCTGATTCAAAAACATTTCTAAAGTTTGCTTTTGATTGTTTTGGGTTTGTGTTGGGTTTTTTTTGTTTGGTTTTGTTTTTTGGTTGGGTTTTTTTTTTGTTTTTTTTTTTTTACAAAGGCGGTTTTGAAATAGAAAAAAAATCAACTGTGATCATCTTGGTGCATTTAGTCACTTCTGATATGCTGTTGTTGCACTAATTCCTCTCCTGGTATGACACTGTATTGTATTATTCTCCCTCATCTAAGGGCTTTTTTTAGCTTATTTATCTGTCATTTTTGTTGCAACTGGAATTCAACTAAAAGGCATTGCAAAAAGACAGATTATTAGCCAATAAAAAAGTTTATATCAGAAATCAAATTCATTAAGGAAAGAATTAGGATAAATTTATATCTTCTAAGAAAAAACTATTTGTTTAGTAGACTAAGCAAAGAAAACAACAGAAAAAAGAATGGATAAGTTGTAGCAAGTATCTGCCATGAGCAGCTTCTTAAAACAGCCAGTCAGGTTATATAAAAGTTGTGGATATTGCTAAACAGAGTAAGTATTTAGGTTTGACAGGAAGAAGGGGTAGGTGGGGTGGGTTTGGTTTGTTTGGGGTTTTTTTTCCCCTCTTTTACATCTGCCAGGAGAGACTTCTTAACACTCTAAATTGTCTGCAATTAAACATAACATAGAACCGCATTTTGTTACTGCTCTGTGGAAAGAAGCCGAAATTCCCAGAGAGGCTGTAAGTTTTCAGCAGCCTCATTTGAGAGCGGAGAAATAGTCATAACCATTTCTCTGACAGGTTGGGCGAGAGCTGCCAAACCCCCGAAGGAAAAGCATTTTGTTTATACCAGCCCCCATTCAGCACATGGCAAATACAGCTGCAAAGCTGGTTCTTCTAGTCCTCCAGTTTCATGTCCTCGCAGACAAGAATAGCCAATTTAAATTTGTGGAGCCGCTACCATGACACACAGCGGCTTAATGAAGCAGTTATAACAGATCTCATGACATGCAGAGTGGAAAAAAAACCCAAAACAAAACAGGAAGAAAAGGGCTGGGCCACTAGCAAGGGGAGATGGGAGACTCAGGACCTGGTGAGCCCTCCTAAAACCACTTTCCCCTTGCTTCATGAAAACGCCATCCGAAATTCAGCTTTTGAGAACAACACCGAGGACATATAAAAATAAATATATATACATTTAGTTAAGTAGGCTGCTCTTGGGGAAAATGGCTCAAACCTATCACTCCTGTGGCCGGCCCCCTTCGCTCTCCACACAAGAGCCACTCTGCATTGGCAATTATATTTTCCACAGAAGCGATTTCCCACAGTGTGCTGGAACTGTGGGGGCAGTGGCTACGGTAGATGGAAGGAGCTGCCCCAGGAGAGGGCCTGTGTGGCATGTCCTGGCCTGGTGGCTGCAATGCCACCACCGCCGCTTCAGCCCCAGGCCTCAAGCCCCAGTGAGGAGAACGTTCAGCCCATGGCTCCCTCCATGGGCAACCAGAGAGCCAAGGCAGGCGGCTAAGAGCATTTAACCTCTTCCTAAAGCCCGGGCTGCTGCTCTTGGGCAGCCCTCTAGCAGCCATGTTGTTTCAGCCTGACAGGGCCTTCCTGCTATGGGCCCACTCTGCCCACAGGCCGAGGTGGTGGATCGCCCCACAGCTCTCCCCGGCATGGCGTCCCCTGGCTCCCCTTGGATCTCGTTACCTGAGCTCCAGCACGGTGCTGGGGGACAGGAGCAGCTGCCCGCTGCTCATCCACCCCCCCCAAGAAATCAAGACACCCCCACGTCATTCCCCTCAGGGGAAGTTCTCCCTGAAGAGCAAAACTTTCCAACGTGGCATGGGCGGGTACTTCAATACCTGCTAAAGCCATGGGGTCCTGATGGACAACTATTAAAAAAAAAAGAGCAAGTGAACCCTTTTAACCAATCTTTCAGCCCACAGGCCACTACTTACAGCATTTTTATATTTTTTTTTTTCCAAACTGAAAATAACTGATTTTATCTGCTAGGAGCATTTTTTCCATATCCTCAGTTTTCCACTACCACTGACCGGCCCTGGAGCCAGGCAGCACTGAAGGAAATGGCTGCAATGCTGACATTTCTACAAGTGGTTTGACTGGTGCTTAGCACTGGTCTGATAACTCACATGGACAACAACAGGGGACAGATCTAACCCTCACGCCATCCCCCCGCCCTGCCCTACTTCCCCTGACAGCAGGGAGGAGGGGGGGAAGGAATCCAACATCTGCCATACCATCATATAAAACTTCTCTGTTAACTGCAGACATTACCATTCTTTCTCACTCAAAATACAAACACAATTATCTTTTCAGAAGGGCCATCTTCTCCTCACCTCGACAGCACTTCGTTACCCTGTCAGCACATGTGCCCCCGCTTCACCAGTGGAGAGCCTGCAACGGGAAGGACAGTACAGCCGGCAAGGAAACACACTGGGAGGGAAGCAGGGCACCTCTCTCCCCACCCGAGCCTCCCCTAGCCCCCGGCTACCGGCCAGCAACCAGGCTCCTTCGCACCGGCTGTCACTGCTCTGCCTTTGGTAGGTGAAATAGCACTGCCAACCTAATGCAAGGCTCCTCTGTACAGTGCAAAGGGCAGGCAGCTTTCAGAGCAATCTGGTGTAATTTCTTATAATCCGATTGGGACAACATGAGCTTAATTAAAAACAAACAAACAGACACTTAGAAATGTTTGTTACCCTCCTATTTGCAAAGAGAGTCAACCAAATGATGAACTGGGAACTCCAGCGTATGTGGTCATCAGCCCTTCGATGCCTGGGGTAAAGCACATCATATGAAGGGACTTGCTTCCAGCATGCATCTCTGCCCAGCAGTTGCCACAGGAATTCGCACACATCTGAGACCGATCAGAAAAAAAATTCAGTCTGAGTTTATAAACCCTAATAATCTCTGAACTGATTTAGTATCTTTAGTAGTAGGCTTTCCTGTATTGCTTTTACCTTTTGGAGGTCAGGTTTTTGTTCTTAGGAGGTCAGAACTGTTCCACACGTGAAGCTGCAGTCACTCACAATTTCATCATTTTATTTCAATTCTAGATTTACTCCCCTGGCTTTTGCTAGCAGACAGATGAGGCTGTGATCGTGATGTGCCACAGCTTCCATCCTACCGTCTCAGCACCTATACATCAGAATGTCATCGCCCTTGGTGCTGCTACATACGCCTCCTATTTGTAAGCCTCGTGGGTGGCAATAGGATCTTTTTGATGAAGGTTTCATCCCACATAAAATATTCATCTCCCTGCCAGTGTCCAGAGTGTGATTTGGTAACTGCTTTCTTTACCCAGTAATATTTGGCACTGAGTACAGACATTTTATTTTTTCTTTTAGCTAAGCTGGATAATATTTATTCAAGCATAGGTATTTGGTTGTGGCACTCTCTAGCACTTCATTTTAATTGATCAGACCTATCTGAACCTAAAATGTCTTCTCCATGGCTATAAGGGCACGTATTGAACTTTCCAGCACTGCCACTTTAGCAATACCACTGTCTCTTTTTATCTTCCAAAGATACCATGATTTTTGACTTAGTCTCCAAGACAGATGCTTTACAGACTGAATCATTTTTCTCTATTTCCAAGCCTAGGATATCTGGAAGCATCCCAGGCTTTCAAAAAACATCTCTGTTTTCTTTCAGAAGTTTCAGGAGCAAATCTATAGTGTATTGTGTACTTTGAATATGGTTTCATTTAATTTATGAGGCTACTGTGCAAATCAGTTGCTGCAGATTTAATGACTTCTCTGTGCTATTACCTGAAACCTCCAGCTATGTAAAATTTTCTTTGGCATTCTGGATGCCATTTGCTTATCTCTGAGGTATTATTTTGTTCATGCCACTGTACCATGTCAAGTGAGTTGTTTTCGTGCTGTGTTTTTCTTGTCTTGCATAACACTAACAAAGTCTTGTTTGGGAATTCCCTGCCACCCAATTTACTTTTTGATTGGGAATTGTTGCTTTGCTATTGTAGCCCAAGTGATAAAGAACAACTTGTTTTTGCTGTTCCCCATTGCCTTAATGCTTTATGGCTGCCAAGTAATTGTCTCTGAGGAACTTGATTTCTTGTATGCTGTTACGTTTTCCCCCACCAGTTTCATTATAATGGTTTTCTCCCCAGGCTTTTCAGGAGTCATTTGAAAAATTTTCCACAGAGGCTGCTCTGGTTCCACTCTTCATTTCCATGAGTAGGTTCATTAACTTTGCACATTTTAACAGCACTTAGTAAAGTTAACATACACTTTTTTACCCTTCTCCTTTGAGATCTTGTATTTTTTGTCCTTTTTTTTTTTCCCCCTAAAGTACCGAATATAGTTCCTCATTTAGAGATCATTACACAGGTCTGCCAAACTGCCCAACAGAGCAATCTTCTGAACTGTTTCTGCAGTTTCTTGATTACACTTGAATAACGTATGTCTTTCCACAGCCAGTCTCCTTCATCACTGACTACATATCCTCAAAAGTTGACTCCTTTTGGCCTTGTATTCAGGGGAAGAAGGAATCACAAGGAATCACCCAAACAGGGTAAAAACTGACCTTCAATACATCCTCATCCCACTAAGCACTCTTCAGGAAGAGAATTCTACACAGTAGCACATATCCCCAGCTCATAGCCCCTCTCCCTGCCACTAGCATTTATGGAAAACTTGAGGGAAAAAGAACCATCAGTCTCATCATCTCTCAAGACCAGCATAGGAGGCTGGGGCAGAGGGGAAACTGATCCACGGAGGAACTAAAAATTCCTGAGTACATTCTGTCCCTTGTAAGGTCATTTCCAGATTCCATTTCTTACTGTGAAATTAGCTGCAAGTTTTCTCAAGTTTCATCACACTTGTCACAATTAGCAGATGATCCTCGGCCACCTCCAGCACCCAAAGCTTGTCTTTAACTTTTAATCTACTTTTTGCCTTCAGAATTCACGGAGCTTTGAAGACCCCTCAAAATGTGTGTTACCAACGCAACAATCCAAAAAACCTGTATCTTAATATACAGAAGCATGCAGGGCAGCTCATGATAGGCAAGTTGTTTAATTATGACGTTCACTGAGGGTGGGTGTATCTTTTTTGTCTCTCAGGAAGTTGGACTAGATCATCATTGTATGTTCCTTCCAACTGAAATACTCTATTCTATTTTCATTATTTAACTCACAGCTACTCACGGCTGTCCATTAGCAACTGATATGGTGTATGTGCCAGACAGAAAAAGACTATTGTTAGTCACTCTTCAACAGAAAGCCAGAATAGTGTGTTGCCTTAAAGGGATGGGAAGAATTTTATGAGCTCTGCATTTCTGCATATGCTCCCTTGATTTTGCTCTCTGATCTTTTGAACAAACGCCATGTGTGGAAAACTTGAATGGCCAAAACAGACACCATGTATAATTTTTGTGGTCTCTCCAGCTGTCCCTTCATCCTTCACAGCAATGAAACTAGTGAAAGTGGCAAAACACCACAGCACCGAAAGATCATGCAGTAGGTGGTACACATAGTACACGTGCAACAGAATGGTGCCATATAAAAGAAAGACCTCTTTAGTGCTTAGCAAAGCTCAAGGACTACATTGATATTCACATGAGGTAACTAACTATAAAATATGCTATTAATTCTGGGTTTAGGAAGACAGTGCCACTTGGTTTCTTCCGGTCTTTTTACTTGCCTCTGTGGCATAACACCTCTTAGCTTGAGGGAGATCCTTAAGCACTAAGGGTGGGTGACTAGATAAAGGAAAGTCATTGGTTTACAACCACCTATCCCTCCAACATTTTCTCCTTCAGGCCACAACATTCCTTCACAGCATTCCTTCCATCACCTTCACCTTGTCCCCAGATAACTAATTTTTTATCTTAGGCTTTAAAACAATCAGACCCCCTGCGTGTCTCACTGACTACAGCTGCTTTCTCAGGTAGAATTCTCCACAGAATAACATTTCTAACCTTACCTCAGAACCAGAAGACAACTGGAATACACAACTTAGGAACAGTGAGAGAAAAGTCAAGTGGCATGACTGCTTTCCAGCTCTCTTGTAGCGCTAACACTGCAAATGAAGAAACCAACCACTCTTCACTAACCATGGCGCTCCAAAAGGAACTGATTTCCTAAGCAAACAAAAGCAAAATTCAGTCTCTACATTCCCAATTAACCAAAAATTCAGGAGATTTTACCTGTTTTCTGGTTTGATTTGTCTCACATGACTTTGCTCAAAATTGCTATGAGGTCTGACGAGGTCTTCATTTCAACTGACCAAAGTCTTGGAGTCTAAGCTCTGTACTCTCAGGGCAGAGTAAACATAACAACAGTCCTGGTCCAGCTGCACAATGTGCAGTCTTTTTGCCCTGGTTGAAAATAGTTTTTCAAGATTTCTTTTCAACAAAAGCTGTAAAGTTAGGGTTTTTTTCATATACTATAAAGAAGGGACTCTCTAAACTGTAGTAATTTACTAGACTTGGCAACGCAAGTAAGAAAGGGTCTTGAACCACAAGGAGGTTAGGCATTATAAATATTTTCTGCTCATCTCTGCCTCATACATTAGCTTTCCTCTAAAAATCTCTTCACTCAACACGAAAGCACATGCACTGTCAGCAAGTTCAGTACCTCAGAGAAAACCATGCCTTAAAATACAGTTTGGAATAACCAATTTTATATTCCACTATAGTGCATTTTCAGAATGTGAAAGATCTTTAAAAAGTTAGGGCAAGTTTGCCTTTTGTCACAAAAGCTTCCACATAAGCTTCAGTAATCAAGCTTATTGCTTGACTCATTTCTGTGAAGAGTGTGCCCATGGTAGAACACAGCAGTCTTGGTTTCCCTCTTGGTCTTCTAGTTATCCTGTGAAGAGCAGATTCAACGCCACTTTCTCTCTCAGAGTAGCACTTACAAAGTTCTCAAAACTTAAAAGACGGAGTCCCTCAAAGGCATGCCTCAGTTTCCTCACTCCCTGCCAAAAACGTCTTTATGTCCAGGTCTTGGCCAGCTTGCTGGTTCCTCGACATAAGGAAGACCTGTTTGTCATGCTCCAAAACATACTCCAAATTCCTCTCAGGAGATGCTCTTCCCAACTCCCTTCCTGGCTCTGGCAAACTGATTCCCAAGAAGGGCTGTTACAGGGTCCTGTGTCCCTCCTGGATCCTAACAACACCTACACCATCTCCCCACCCGACTCAGCAGAAGCTGCTCCTAGCCTCATCTCCTCACCGACCAATCTCTGAAGGGGCCACCTCTAAACACACGTTGTGCTTTCTTTGGACTCACTGACTGTTACAGAGGAAGAGCTTGCACTCATAGCGATAACAAAATGGGCCCTGACGACCGAGTATTTTACGCATCTGGTCATAGCAAGCTTTTTAGCCTTTGCAAAGCAAAGAGTGGAATTTTAAATATTAAACTAAGGGGAGAACTATTTCTCTCTACACTTAGAGTAAAATCAACAACATGTCATAGATGACTGTCCCATTGGACTGCTTTCGGCTGTTACTGAAGTCTGGCAAACTTTATATAGACATAGCAGCCTGCAAAAACACTGAAGAATTGGGCCAAGGCCTGCCTGAAAGTTTCCTTCAGAACAGGGCTGCAATTCTAGAATTAAGCCTTCTGGACCAAAGCTGAACAGATATTCCAAAATAAATTAAAAAAAACCCAAACACACAAACATATAAATACTATTATTTATTAACACTAAAATAATCTCCAATAAGCTCATGCAAGTGTCTTGATAATGTTTGCAAACTAGAGTTCAATATTATCTGGAGATTCAAAAATAGGGTTTGGATTCAGGAAAGCATTTTGGTACACCTGACATGGTCACAAGCATCTCAGCAAACACATCGCCATGGGTTATTTTTTGTCAGATGCAACATTAACACAGCCACAGTCACTGTTAGCTACAATTGAAATGGATAAGGACAGAAAGGCCATTTAAAAGAAAACTAAGCCAAGGCATTTTACTGCAATAAGACCAAATGGTGTCATACCATGAAAGGTTTACCTTCTCCTGGTTGAGAACTGGCTTCAGAGAAGCCTTAGGTTAGCAAAAGGTTTTGTGCATTCCCTTGACCCTCCGTGGAAACAGAGCAGGCAGTTCCCTAGGAAAAACCTGATTTTTGTCAGCATTTTCCTTATGTCTATTCATGGCCTACCCCTGCCCAGGGCACACCTCATGTTGCTCTTGGCCAGGTGCAACCTCTGTGCACAACATGGCAAAGACCCTGAAAGCACCAGCAAGAGGCCTAGATGAAGGTACCCAACCCGTGGAAGCATTCAGGAAAATCTGAAAACAGCAATGTTTGGCAATGACCCACATCTGTGCTTCTTTTTCAGGCATTTTTGTGACTTTTACTCAGACAACAGGAAAACCTTGCAAATAGCCTGGCTGGAAGAAACCCTCAGGAAAACCCTTTGGCTTCTCAACTGCCAAAAAAAAGCACCGGCGCGTCTCTGTGGCCCCCAGGGGAGATGGGGCTGAACCCGTCACTCGGGGCTTCAAGCGGGGGCTGTTCCTTGGTCCAGTCCATATCATTTAGTCTCAGGCTCACCTCTAACATCTACCTAAGACAAAAATCTCAGTGTTTCCATACCGAAGCTGTGTCCCTGGAAATAGTTACAACAGAGAAGCACGTCTTTGCAACCCTGTGCAGATGCTGCACCCCATTCCCCACTGAGGGCTCTGGGCAAGGTTCAAGCCCTCTTATAGAGTACTCATATACGAGGCAAAACGTTTTCCTGGCCCATTTCAGTTTCTAGTCAGCGGTTTTCTGAAGGAAAGGGAAGGCTGTTAAAGTCTGCGTTGGCTGTGAAGCTTGAGCTGTGCTGTGTACGCATTCACACACAGTGGAACATATGTGGCAGCTGCAGGATTTTAAAAGTGATTTTCTCATGCTTTTACATGATGTCCACTTAAATCTGAGTGCTGGTCTTAGATTCACTCTAAACGCTGGTACATATGTCACTTGCATGCCAATATTATTTTTTTTTAAATAAATTATGAGTGAAAGAGTAAAGGCTTTTCAGTGAGTAATAAAAAGAACACATTTTTTCATTTATGCAGGTGCAACTTGTTTCTGTTTAACAGGACACTGCTTGGGTTGAAGCAAAAGCATGAAATGTCACTTCAGCAAAGTCTTCAACACTTTTCAAGTCATGACTTAAAATTAGTACTGAAAGGTAAGCTCGGCTTTACCACTACGTTTAAAAAAAAAAAAAAAAAAAAAAGAAAAAAACAAAAGCTTTTTAAAACTTTCATTTCCTCAAAACAAAGGGAAAATATATTTATTTTTAAGCAAGCAACACAAACATTTAATTGGATGCCATTTTCAATAATATAATCATATGCAGAAGCTTCCAGGCCTGGCAGTTATTTGGACAGCTGTCAATCAAAATGTCTCACAGCTACCCTACCGTGTCAGCCATCAGCTAACCCACACTTTCCCAGGGACGTCTTAGCATGGCATCTTTGTTCTGTTTTCAGATAAACAGATCCAATTTCTCAACAAACAGACTGCTACAGTCCTTTTGATAACAATGTAATAATTCAAAACAAATGATTCTAGGCTTTGATGATAGCACTTTTATGGGTCATGAAGAAATCCTCCCACCAACATCTGTTTGATTTTATCTACTTGAACTTTATCCTCCAGTTGAAGATTTATAAGCTGAAATCATCCCAGCCTATTAAAGTCAGACTAATGTTAAAGCACTAACACAGAGAATGAAAGTGCATTTCACAGTCATCCACCTTTTGAAATGCTGCCGTGAGGAAGAGATATCAAAAGTTTGAGAGATGTATGTTTAAATATGCTGGAAGTCTGCATTCTGCAGAGCCCTGGATGACTGAGAGATTAAGGAATCTAACTGTTGCCCTACAGTGGGGGCAAGTTATTTACAGAACCATTATTTAGAAAGACAACATGAAAAATACAGATGTTGTTTACACTGAAAGACTGTTTTCTTAGCAAAACCCACTATGGGTGATGGAAATTCACTCCAGATTTGTCTCCCCCTTCTCTCTCTTAATTTCCGCATACACTGTAAATAAAAAGCATGACAGCAGACTTATTAGAGTCACTTGTTACTTATTAACTAGATTGCAAAATTTAGTCAGGATGCTTTTTAAATTTAAAAAAAAAAAAAAAAGGCAACACTTTTCATTAAGTCTGATAAAACATGCCCAGAGAAAGAGTATCACATACTTGCTACTTGAAAACACTTTTCTATGAAAGCCAGCAAAAAGAGAAAACGTTAGGTGTTCTCCCAGTTGCCAAACTCTTCAAAGAAAAAAATTACTCTTTCTGCCAGTGCTGACACTTCTACAAACTGCTGCAATTTAGCAGTTGTTTTCTGGAATATTCCTTTGGAATAGACTTGCTCAGCATACTCCAGATGAGACTGGTTTTTTACCCTAAAAATACAGTGCCAATTAAAATATGTAGTATATCTTAGAATACAAATGCATGCTAAAACTTTGCACTAATAACAAAAACATGCATCTCAGCTATTTACAAGAGGAAAAAAAAACTATGCTGCTATACCTCGTGTAACGCCACTTGGGAGAGAAATATGAACGCATTAGTATTTGGAGGTGTATTCCTCAAGAAGCTTAGCCTTGTGTCTTTAAATATATTTATATATTTACCCACCCCTACACGGACTGTCACACCCTCTTCATATGAAACAACTCAAACTAACTTTACACATGCTAAAACTATTTTACTACAGTAGGAAGAGATGACCCTGTAGATTAGAGGATGCCTTTATCACTGCTAATGTATACAGTACAACTGGAAATCGCTCTAGCTCGGTCCTAAACAAACCGCTTGGCGCAACCACTTTTTCACTGGCCTGAAGCAGCGAGACACACATGCACCAAAACTGCATTTCCTGGGGCGGGGTGGGGGTGGGGGGAATTCTGTTTAAATAGTAAGTGCTGAGAAGCTCCACCACCAAGTTTACTGAGCCGTAGTGAGAAGAGTAAGGAAAAAGGTGGAACAGCATCAAAATGGAGGCAAACGGCTTTTCTGGGAGAAGCCTAGCATGCCCGGGAGAGGCTGCTCAGCCTCCCACGGCCGGCATGTCCCAGGTGGGGACCTCGGCCACACACTCAAGGTGGGGCTCAAGCCAAGCTCGCTGCAACAGGGTTTGATTTTTCAGACACCTCCCGTCCCGATGCCTTCCTCTTCCCCTGGTACCAAAAGGGGCAGAGAGACTGCCACTGCTGGCAGGGAGATGCATGCCGCATCCTTCCCACCCAAGGGAGCAGCTCCCTGGTGCCGCTGGAGTGGAGAGGTGACCATCTGCCCACTTCAGGGACTTCTCCAGGCAGTTAACTTTTGTGAACCAGGAGACATTCCTTTTCTGAACAGGCAACAGTCCAAGTTTTGCCTTGGGGATTTTTTTTTTTTTTTTTTTTTTTGGGGCGGGGGGAAGCAGGGGAAAGAGGAGGCTGAAAGGTTGTTCTTTTTCTGACAGGAGGAAGAGCTCCGATAGGCATGCTTAAAGCTCAGTGGCAACATAAAGGAGCATAACAAGAAGAAGAGGGAGACCGAAAATCCTGCATACCTTCCCTTTGACTGTCTGTTATATGACATTTACCAGATGAGTATATGTAAAGTACTCGGTAATTAAGTTCATCTGATCATAATAACTTTAAGGAAACTTCAAAAACTATGTCAAAACTCAGAAGCCAGAATAATTTGTATTTATTCTAAGTAGATGAGCATGTTGCTCGAGCGTAAATTACACTTTTGTTTAGCATGAATCAAGCCGAATGATTTGGTGGGGTCGTGGAACTGCATTTCAGATGTGATCTACCCTTTGCTTTACTGACTGTGTGGAGACCCTCCCTGTTTCCAACATGCGGCGTGTGCCCATCTCCCTGGCATGCCCCCGCCTGTGCCTGCTCCTGCAGCGCCAGTCAGACCCCCAGCCTGACACAGGAAGAAATTCAAAGTTTAAAGCCCTGCAGGACATAACAACAGCTGAAAATACCAAACTCCATTTGAACTTGGGCTCTGCTTCTGCGTTTCTTAGCTCCTGTCTCACATAGGACCCAAATTCTGAAAATACATCATTGCTACAGCTTTGCTGTATCGTACGTGTACACTCTGGCTGCTGCACTGCTACTGAGAAACCCACCCCCGCCCTGTATTCCGCATGGAAGAAAAAGAAGTTTATCGGGAAGAATAAATTTAGAAAGCAGCGTCTCTCAGCAGCATGTCCAAAAATAACAAACTATAAAAGCCATACACTAATCTCACCAGAGAGAGAACTAAATTAAAAAAAAAAAAAAAAAAAGAACAAAAAGTATCCATCAACGCATGCGCAGGATTGAAATTCCTCCTTTTGAAATATCTAAACTAAACTGTCCGTGTGTCTTTCCCTCGTCTTTTTTTTTTTCTTTTTTTTTTCCAAAAACTTTTTAATCAGGCACTTATTTTTAAATACCAAAATTTAAAAAAAATCCTCGAGAAGAAGTGTTGTTGTGGAAGAACAACTACAGCATGCTCCCCACACACAAAGCAGGATTTGTCGTGTTTAGCCAACTAGCCCAAATGAAACACTCATGGAAAAAGCAGATCTACGCATCTCCATTTTCTCCCTTCATGCAACAGATTTTCTGAATAAATGCCATGTGTTATCTAAAAAGCAACATAATGAGAGTTTAATGCTGGAATAGGTTTGTAGCAACTTAGCTGCCTTAAACTGTATTTTTGGAAATGGGAGAGGCACAGAAGCAAGGGTACACGGGTTGCTGTTGCTCGAAAGCAGCAGGCACGCGTGCGGGACAGGAGCAGCAGCACCACTAGCCGTACCACCGCGGAGCCAAGCGCTCCTCTTGGAGGCTGCTGTCCCCCCTCGACCGACTTGACGTGCAAACGCCTCTTTGTCTCTTCCTTTCCTGGATCCGTAAAATGGAGACAGTGCTGCTTTCCCATCTCAACAGATCACCCCGAGATCTGCAGATTAATTGTTCTTTTTTAAAGGGGAGATGCTGCTAGTATGCAGTGCGGAAGATGCATAAATGGCTTTATTTATTTTTATATTTTATATTGGAAATACAGTATGCCTTGTGAAGAACAGTTTGCCAGTAAGCATAAAAATACCATTAAGATGTTCAAATTGTCATATCCAAAATCTGAAACTGAATCTATCATCAGCTGTGCTAGCAATATGTTTTCTGCCAAGTTGCCACGGGTAACAGAAATGCATGATGACAGCAATAAATAACTTTAATGACTGTTGATAATATCATGAAAAGACCTCTGTGATACACTGACATCATTTAGAGGTTTACTAGCCATTATTAAGTGTTGTATCATGCCTCAGCTTGTCAGTTAATCATAGCAAATCGCTTGTGTGTACATATATTTTTATCCATCTGCATGTATATGTAAAACTAAATACTATAAACTATACACCACATAGTTTATTCAACTTATTTTCACTTAAGCTAACTTAAAATAGAAGTATGCCAATTACACACCAGCAGATGTACTTTTGGATTCTGTACGAACAAAATACCTTTTCATACAAAACTCATTTCTCTACTATCCTCACAGCCTCTGTCTAACCAAGTGATGGTGTGATCTAGCACCATGCACCGGAGCCTATTTATCACATGTATTTGTAATTTTTGAATCCCTTTTTTTATTTGGCCTTACTGGAAGTCCGTGATATCACCATCCCTACAAACAAGCTTTGCTGGGAACACAAGGAATAGGATGACAAGATATTTTCACAAATACCTGCAGTTAGAAGAGTTTTATAATGAAATCTCCTTCAAATTAAATAATTCAGAGGTTGGCTGACCTAACTGTTACCTTTTAAGTTAGAAAATACTGAATGCTTTACATTATATCTTGACATATGTTCCTCCTCGGCCCCACCTCCATAGGACTGCTACCACAAAAAAAAGCAAAAACTCTAAGCTAATATTGCTAATGCAACATAGCCCTACAACACAGACATTATCAAAACAAGTTTAGACATTACATATTCTTCTCATACATGTTTTCATTTCCTCAAGGAATAAAACACTTGGATTTTTTGCATGGGTTATATTAAAAATCCTTTAAAGAGGGGAAAGATCACTATTTGTAGACATGGCATTCTCGTATTTGTGATCTACATTAAAGTAAATGTATTCTTAAATGGTAAAAATAAGAGTTTAAAATCCTGTTTTAAATCATGTACAGCTGTCAGAAATACAAATATGACAATACCCCTTTAAGAAGTGACATTTAGCAGTATCTATTGACATGGAAGGACTTTAGGAAGATGACATAAAGGCTTGCAGACACACAACAGATCAGGCACTTACATCTGCCTCCTTAACTCACATGTCACCCTTTTCCATCCACCATACGATATGGACATCAATGTGATTACACCACGCTGGGTTATATATCGTAAAGTATGTTTGCCTGTCAAAAAGGTAGAGGTACTTTTCTTTCTTCTCCTTAAGCAATGCTTCCATGGGTGTCACATATCCCACAGCATTTAGATACAAGGCGAGTGGTTTATTTTCTAGCAAACTCCAGTTCTGAAGTGTCACTATGATCAAGATTTACATGTTACAGGCATACTTCAAACTATAATTATTAATTGTATTTAGTTTAAGAGACAAGATTTGTCACCTGCACAACCTCAGGAATAAAATTTAATGCAATTAATAACCATTCATAACCCTAACCTGAATGCATAGGTACAGCATGCTGCATTCACTTTCACTCTTTTTTAAGCCTTTCTGTGGCCTGCAGAAACACAGCATATAAATTTTAACAAAGGTGTAGAAATAGACATTTTTTGCATTGTACTGTATGCACGTTGTTGCACTCGTATATCAAAAACTGAATACCCAAAAAAGGCTAGATTTAATTCCTAACAAATCCCAAAGATGACATGGTTTATGAAAGGGTGATCCGTGGTCCTAAGGAAAATTTAAAAAAAAAAAAAGAAAAGAAAAGAAAAAATCATTATGGCTAATTATGTTGTCTCAATAACAAGTATCTATAAAAAGAACCTGAGCTTCCACTCTGTTTCTGATAAAGCTTCTAGTACATGACGAAAGGATTTACAGCTACCAAGATTATGAGGTGGCGGGAGTCAGATCCATTTCTGCACCTCTTCTCAACGGTCATTTAATGTGGAGGAAGTAAAGCTTGTGGGGCCTCGTTTGGCACTTCTCAGGCTGAGGAGCTCCAACCAAATTAAATGAAAACCGAGTTCATTATTAGGCAGCATCCCTGCTAGAGAATCTGAATAAGGCTGGTCTTGTAAAGCCTATTTTGTAGTGGTGGGACTTTCTTTTCCCTCAGATTAAAGTGTTTGTGGAGTCCTAAGATGCCTCCACTTCTCAAACCAGAGACCATAACCTCCTAAGTGCCATCTTTGCCCTCCTTGCTTCAGAGGGCTCTGAATTCGTGTGAGCAGCAGCGCGCAGAAATTGGTTAGTGTTGGCAAACAGCGTGACAACTGCAACACAAACCCAAGAGGGGAAAATAAACAACCCTTCAGTCATCCCAATCATTGGAGCCATGTGGGCATTTAACATGCTGTGGGTTCCTCAGGCCTTGGGGAACATAAATTAGTGCAATAAGTGATACAATTAATGAATTTCAGCAGTCAGATATAAACACAAGTAACGTATCCAGGAATAAATCAGGCAGTCGTTAACAAAGAAACCCTGTTGCTTTGGGCTACCCTGAATTCCCAGGCTCTCCTTGGATTCACTCACAAAAAGAAATCGCTTTCCAGACAGAAAGAGTAAACTTACAGGGATGAAATTTCCTCTCAGATTCCTTTTTATTCAATGCACCTGTTTCCCAGGCCTACCTTGCACCTCTCCCCAGAGATCTTCTATTTCCAGGACCAGAGGGAATAATTTTCTCCCTGTTCAGCTTCACTCAATCTCTCCCAGCTCTAGATTCTGCTCAAGCAAGGAAAGAATTTGCCCATGTAAACACTTGGCCATGAGCGTCTGCAATTTCAGGCATCTCATCTCCCTTCTAAAGATTGAATGTGGTCTCTTCCAAAATCTATTGCAATAATTTGGGACGAGGGACTGAAGCAGCCTGTGCCATACAACACATGCCAGGTGATTCCATCAGAAGTGCAAAAAGTTCCAAATTTACTAACGTAAAGAAAAAATGCCCATAAATAACCTGTAAAACATGTAATTTTCATAATTACTGTCTACAGCTTCATTATCTAAAACAATGCATTTTAAGACCAGTCCTCTATAATGTGCATATCTGCCCTGCAGATACAAATTTGCTCTGCTTAGCAGTAGAGTGCTTGGCCCAGCTTACAAAGGGTGAAAAAAATTACCAAAGCAACAAAGTCAGACTATTGCTATTTTAAAATCATTATAAGCGTGAACAGAAATGTAGGGCAGAAACCCATTTTGAAAAATGAACAAATTCAAGACACCACTTTGGAAATGGATTACTTTCCTGCCAATTTTATGTCAAAGTCATAACATTTTGGGTAAGAGCCCAAACACTAGGAAAGCGACTTATCAAAGCTTGGACTTTACCCATCTGGTTTCCTTCGTTTGAAAACTTAGAGCTTTGGTAAAAACAAGATTGTGAATGATCAGCATGGATTTTACACCATTTTAAAACAACCAGATGTAGTTAAAAGAATCCGAGTCCATTTGTGCTCAGCTTTGAAGGGATTTCCCTAAAATTACATCATTCTCCTTTCCTGTCAGGTGTGCTAGCAAGCCAGAGCATGCGGTAAAGCAAAGTGTAAAAAGGTGACGGAAGGAAGAATTTTCAGATGCTGCAGTGAAGAAAACATACATATATTTTAAATACTTAGATCAGCCCATTACAGAAAAGACCCGCTCCCTGGCCTTCCTGGAAACTCAATCAATAAGGAGACCAGAGAGTGGTACACCTACAAAATGTCAAAGCGCTAAAATCTATCACAAACTGACCCAAATAAAGCGAAGTTTTGCACCTGGTTAAATCAAAATCCCTGAGAGACCACGATCTCCTCTTTGGATGTAAGGGCAGAGAATTACAGCTCTTTGCCATTTCTTTTGACCCCATTGCGCCAGTGGGAAGGTGGCAGCCAGTGGCTGCCCTGCCTGAGGATGGGCTGGGGGCGATGGTGGGGCACAGAGGGTCCACGTGAGCCTCTCCCCTTCACACGTGGAGATGCAAGGGGGAAGGTGTGCCAGGCCCATGCATAGGCAGTTTTCTTCCCCATAACACCCATTTCAGAAACCTTTGTGCAGAAACCACAAGGGGCTTTTCGGGAGCCTCCCTCAGGCGCACACAGCGTAGGAAGAGGTGAAGATAACCCACACTGCTACCCACCACATGGGAGGAAAGCTGCTCACTGCCGGACCCTGAAAAGCAGTCAGGAGGCTTTCTCGGGGTGATGGCCAGCGGGGTTACCTGAGGATGGCACGTACATGAGCTTTCTACCACACTGGTACAGATTCCACACCTAAAAATAGGTCCGGGCCGTTGCCAGCTCAGTTCAGTAACCTGAAGCCCAAGGGGCAGCTCCTATGGCCGGCACCCTTCCCGCTGCTCGCTGGCATGTGTGCAACAGCTACTTATACTGGCCCTGTTGCTGGGGACTCCCAGCCCAGCACCCTCCCGACGGCTGGTGACGCTCTCACAACACCTTCCCTGCAGCCACCGGGCAGGCGGTGAGATGGAGCAGAAGCTGCCTTGCCCGGTGGCTTGCCCTCAACCTGTTCCTCTGCCAGGGAGGAGACAGAATCACAAGCAGACAGAATCCACGTCACCCTAGACACATCACTCTCCTATTCACATCTCCACACCTCAAAAATCGCTCTGAAATTTGCTGTAGAAACCCCAAATTTTGCATGAATCTTCTCAGTGAAAACTGGATTCTCACTGTTAGGTAGGGGACAGAAATCTGATGAAGAATTAAAAGCTGTTGACAACAAACAAGACAGTGCACAGCAAAGATTTCTCCCTCAGTTTCAGGGAGACATTCCCAAAGCATGAATATGCCTCACTTATTTTGGGAATGCTTCACTAGGTGGGGATGAGGCGTTGGCTGTACTACGTCTTCTCTCCCCTGCTTCCTTGGCACAGACCTTGCTCTCTTTTTATAGCAAAAGCTCATATATTTGTGATGCAGAAAAAAATAGTCAGGCTAGAACTAAAAATTAGGAAATGAACCTGGAAAAAGCCACACATGACTAGAGAAAATAAGTGTACAAGACAATAAAGAAGAGGGAGGAATTTGAAGCGGGAGAGCACAGCAGAAAGCAATCAAGCAGCTACAGACACTAATGTGCCATAAGCAGAAGCTCACACCAAGGACTGAAGACAACTCTGATCTTTGGTAGGTAGACAGGCTCCAGGAGAGCCCACCTTTTGAAATGTACCATAATAAGACTATTCAAGATTCTGATGAAAACCAAGCTGAGCTCTTCTGCATTCATTGTTTGCAACTCTGCCATCCTTTGCTTTTCTGAATCTTTACATTTGGGGTGACAGCAGTGTGCAGTATTATCTGGTCCTCATCCAGGAGTTCTCCCAGTTCCATTGCAAAACATCCCTTTGCTTGACATGTGGTTTCCTCAGATGCTCCCTGCCACGAGCCGGTTTCCCCAGCTTCCAAACACCCCTCTCTGCAAAAACAAAGCAACACAAGAAACCACCACGCTCCAAAATACCACCAAGGCACTCTCAGGTGAGAAGATTTTTACAGCATCACTTAAATGCTATGCAAAATTGAGGTAAAGAGGCATCATCTGTCCTTTGTCTTCTACAGTCCCTTTTCCCGGCCACTCACTTGGGCTTGTTACCTGAATTCTAGGGGATAACAACTATGGCTGTCGGTAAATGTATTCAGCTTGACTAAAAATGGGGAACAACAAAACTGTTTCCGATAGCAACGTTCAAATACTTCAGCACCATAAACTTGTTTATCCATATTTAGTAACATATTTGCAATTATAAAAATGCATTACAGTGGTTCACCAAATTAACCAGACTACGTTTGTCCATTTTCTATAGCAATCAGTACCACAGCTGAAGAGAGATAAGAAAGGTAAGAAAAGCAATGTGGTGAATTGAATTTATCTACGTATTTTATCTTTTAAAAAGGAAAAAAAAACCCTTTATACCACAGGTCTCAATATCTTTGATGAATTACTGCCAGTACTGCCTTAGTAAGGATACCAGAGAAGCATTTTATTCTGCATAGGTGAATTGCTTCTCTGCACATTTTCCTTAAGATTCTGGAGCTCTTGGATTATGTTTTGTAAATCAGTTAGCTTCCTAGCCAGAGATTAAGGTAAATTCTGCTAAGGACTAAAAGTTGACTTAGAGCATTAAGAAGGATTAATGTTTAGCTGTGGTGAAGCTGAAGCACTAGGTTAGCATGTTTACGCAGTGCTGTAGATCACAATTAATCCAAAATTAGTATAAAAGATCAACAGCAACTGCTCTTGCATGCCAGCTTGGCTTAGTCCTAAAATCAAGACTTACTTTGGGGGCAATCTGTGTGCAAAGTTGCTGTGTGCCTGCCCTAATAGGTTTAAAGCTTTCAGAGGAATCCATGCATTTTAAATGTTTAGCTTCTTTGCCCTCTGCTTTGAGAAAAT
Source organism: Charadrius vociferus (assembly GCF_000708025.1). Taxonomy (NCBI): domain Eukaryota; kingdom Metazoa; phylum Chordata; class Aves; order Charadriiformes; family Charadriidae; genus Charadrius; species Charadrius vociferus. The sequence continues at coordinate 282,493 of NW_009648444.1, forward strand.
AAATGTAGAAGTCAGTACTCAAAACGCTTCTGCTTTCTATCTGTGTCACAGATCCGTCAGAATACATCGGTGCTAGCAATGAACAAAAGCAAATACAATTTCGTGTCTTACAAAGAAAAGGTACTTAAAATATGTACTTTCGTTCATCATCAAGGATTAATAAAAATAATAGGGGTGTTCTGGCAGAAAATATTCATTCTGTATAACAAAAAAGGTAGTAAAAGTACACATAGAAGTCCAGATATATTCAAATATATAAGCACAGGCATATATAGTATTGAAAATTATTACTATATCTGTCTGTTCTATAACTATAGAAAGTGTATCTATAGTAATATATTTACAGGTACTAGAAGGTGATTTTAAATGACATGTAACAACATAGTTTGAGACAGCTAGATGGTGGTAGGTTTCCTCTCTATTTCAAAGTCAGTTTAAACAATGATTTCTAGCTCGCTCCAAAACCAGCAACATCTCCGTGGTCTTCAAAAGAGGAGTCATCCTGCAGGCTGCTGATCGTAACCCAGCTCAGATTCCTGGTGCATCCAGGCTTGAGCTCAATGCAAAGTTGACCCATCTCAGCCCTGTGGCTCCAGTACAGGGGACTGGCACACCTTTGAGCTTGTTCAGAAGAGAACAACATGTGCTGTCAGGGTCTTAAAGACAATACGTGTAAGGACAGCATTTGGAAGCAACCATCATTGGACATGATGGTCCTACAGTTACGGAGCCAGCATGTCCAGCTGCAGGGCATTAATTGCCCTTAAAGCAAAAAGCAGATGCCAGACTAAGAGATTTAACTATCCTGCAATATGTGAAATTAAATAGGTGAAAGTTAAAACAAGCCCATTGTGTAGAACTGAAGCCCTGCTGTATGAGTTGGATTATAAAACACCCTGATGGGCACGGGGAGGGGGGATGTCCACTGTGAGTGTTTGGGGTCTTTCTGTGGTTTATTTATTCCTCGTGGACAGAGCCTTTTCACCCTTGTCCAGAAATACACTGTTTTGCTTATAGTGTTGTATTACTTTGGTATATTAATACAATCAGTAATAATTCCAAAGCTCATTGCTGAACTTGGTTACTAGTTACTGATCTTTTCAGCTTTATGTCTATGCTAATGCAAAACCAGAAATGGCCATTCTGAGCATCTATTTCATTACATTAAGATACATTCAAACCAAAGGAAAAAGAACAGTGCAGTGGTGTATCAGGAAAGACATCCCATACTCATCCCAGCAACACAGAAGCTGCTGGCGTCAAACAAAATGAGCTGAGAAATTTAAATCGAGTTGCTCCGTGCATTTCACAGCTGTGACAAACATTCTTGATGGGGTGTGCCCAGCAGAGAGGGCTATTTGCAGAGCTGTTTGCTAAGCAATTTTTGCAGTTACCAGGTCCTAGACTTACAACAAAATTCATTGCTTCCAGTGGCAACAGCATTCTGAAAGATGGTAACATCTGTCCCTACGCCTAGCTAACCACATTCAAGCTGTGATGGTGATGACATTTGTGAAACTTGATTAAACTTTTCTTTAATCCCATTCTTTATTTTAGAAACACACGCGAACAATTTCGGATCCAAGTCTTAAAGGAAACTCTAAATTGATGCGATGTGGCCTCCTGCAAGAAACTTGAAAATTCCCTTCCTAAGGCCTGTCTCCAAGAGACACACAGGGCTTCCTGTTTATGCGACCATTCATACCCACAAGCTATGTTTAAAAAAAGAAAGAAAAGAAAGAGGGAAAAAAAAAAAAAAAGTGGGATGCAAGCATAACCCAGGCACGTTCACTAAAATTTCAGAGCAGCTCACTATGGGCCTGTGCTGGATTCTTCTCTTTGATTCTCACAGAATTTTCTTTACTAAAAAGAAATACCCATCCTTTACCCCTGAGGAGGATTTGACTCACCGTGCTAACTCAGGCCTTCTCCAACTTTTCTTTTGTGTGCTCGTGGAGAGGTCTTGCTGGCTGATTTTCATGCAATGACCCCGTTTCTTCTTCTGCTCTACCCTCAGCCTTAAATGAACAGGAGAAACGGCCAAAATACACTCGCACACTAAACACACAGGCTAAGAACAACAACTTCAGGTTTCATTTTTGTACCAGGAAAGATCAGCTCAAATACATCATCTGGTTTTCAAAGAAGTCCTGTTTTGCCCAATTTTGCAGCTGGGTGAGGCAGGCAAGCAGAGGTCAGAACACCCACCTAAGGTCATGCAGAGCTAAGAGCTGAGCAGGGTTTGGGGTACCCGGCGTCCCCATGGATCACAAGACTTTACCCTGTGAACAACACTACATGCTTGTGGTGTCCTCAGTTTTCCAGTAGCTACAAGTTTCCTGAGCAAAGGTAGGTTACTCCAACAGGCCTGCAAAAGCCTTGTAAAGTTCTCATAGAAGCCACCAGCAAAATAAATCTGGTGTACGAGTCGCTTTTCAGGAAGCAATACTGTCTTTGCCAAAGGTGCTTCCTTTGACAAAATGAGGCAGATGTGCGCACATTTACCACCTCCACTCTGTATGGTGCTAAGGCCTCCAAGCAACGAGCTCAGATTTTCAGCACCTGCTGGACCTAGTGAAAGAAATCACACCTGAGATGAAGCGGACCCACCTAGATATTTACTAGCCTGCATCTTCGAAGAGCACATTCTCGAGGGTAATAAAAGACAGCCCTCGTTTGAAAATATTAGGTCTTCATTTCAGATGTTTCTTACTTGTTTTGTTTTACTGTAGCAGAGTTACACATCCTGATTAAAAGAGAACTACTGTTTTGTGGTTGAAAAAGTAAACATGCTTTTCTGCAGATCAAAGCCACAACGGCAGAACGCACAGCGGAGCACGCCAGCTCAAGAAGAAAGGGTTACTAACCTCTGCTTTCAAGTATGAATGATTGATATGCAAATATGGTTTATGGTAATGCTCGTGAATGTCTGCTTTTCTGGCAGCTCAGCGCTCCCGCATGCATTACGCTCACAGATCAGGGCTGTGTGAGCAGGCTTCGGGGGCACATGTACGCATTCAGAGGCGCAGTTTGCTATGGAAGCCTTCCAGAAAGCCAATCGCTGCTTTGCACCATTAAATTAAACATATATTTTAAACTCCTCAGAATCAACAGAAGCAAATAGTATATCAAATGCCTTTGGTCCCATGCAGCAAGGGTACTGCCAAACCCCAAGCATTCAGGATAAATCATGAGTGTGAACCTCAGATCATGAAAGAGACCTTTAAAGAAATCACAAGGTAGGAGCAAAACTTGTTCTCTTTTACAGTAGCTTTTGAAAGCCCAGTTTTGAAAAGATTAATTAACTCACATATTAACCCTTTTTCCTGAAACACTAAGCCCTAGCACAGCCTTTTTACATAATGAAAACTGTGACTCAACCCTTGCCACTTGCCTCCAAGAGCTGGGCTTTTACTGAAAAAACACGTAAAATGGCTCAGATTTTTGATAAGATCGTGAACTAGCAACAGCGAAGTTACACGAGCAACCCTCCACAGCACACTCTCCTGAAGCCTGCAATAAAACCTTCTCTCCAGCTAGTCAAAACATGTTAAGAAACTCCAGTTCTCCCAAAAAGCAAGCATACAAACACTATCCTTCATTTCCTAAGTATTTACCTCCTCCAGTAAGCGCTCTGCAACACAGCAGAGCGAACCCGACTGTTTCCCATTAGGCAACTGTGTGCCACAGCTTTTCCCACACACATACTCACAGCCATAACTTATCACTAACATTTCTGCACACGCAATTTCAGCAGCAACAGCAAGAAAAAAAAAATAATAATAATCAAGCCATGAAACCTTAAAACCGGTTACGATACCTGCAAGCTCCAAGGCAGCACTGGCAGTGGAGGCTTCCCTGAGGCAGAGAGCCCTTGCAGCCCAGCGCCCTGCTCTCCATGGCCCAGCTGTGGACCTGGCCCCAATATCCAGATTTAAAGAGACAGAGGAATGAAACTAAAACCCACCGGCTTTTATCCAGGTTGTTGTACAACAAACCACTTCTTTGTTTTTCTTTTTAATGGACTGTCTTTAAATAGAATCCGCCAATAAAGTATCACATCTGTATACCTTGGTCTCTCCTTAGCCAACTGCAAGACAACAAAAAAGTAACGAATCACAAGTATATATCACAAGTCCTAATGACTTGAACATGTGTTTGGAGCAAATGTAAATATTCCACTCTCTGAATGAGCAAAGCTCTTAAGCATAGGCTTAATTTTATCTCTCTGCAATAAATCATTTTTAAGCATGTACCTAAATATAAGCCCTTGTTTTACTCCCATTAGTACTAATAGGCCTTAAACATGTGCTTAAAATTAAACATGTACTTACGTGCTTTGCTGAACCTGGCCAGGAGACACCATGATTGTGTGAGTGGTAAAATCTCTAAGACAAATTGCTTACTGGACCTTGTACGTGTTGTGCATGGTTCACAGGGTGAGACAAGCAAAATGAGGGGATTTGAGCCATTTGTGGTGGATAGACCCATAGCAGGAGGAGATTGTACCTTCTACTTTTTCTACTGCAAAGACACATACAGATGCCGTACAGTGAGGCTACACAAAAACACAGCAGATTAGCCAAGGCCGGGCAAATAGGTGCCTCTGCATCCAGCTCCTGCTGAGGCTGATGAGCGTGCAGAGAAAGCAGCACTGGGAAGCCTGCTGCTGGTGCCCAGCTACAGCTGGCACATTGCCTGCTGCTCCTCAAAGTCAGGCCAGGGAGAGGTTGACTCGTTGTGGACGAGTGGGCTGGAGTCTGCCCACAACTCCCCTTTCTGCCATCTCTGTCTGCCCACCTCTGCCTGGTCCCTGCCCTCACTGGGAGAGAGCCCATGGGGGACCGGGAAGTCCCAGGCGAAATGAAGCTGCCCAGTAGTCCCATGACCTCTTTGGGAAGAAGTCAGGGCCTGCCCTGTGCTGGTCCACTTTGGTCAGAATGATCTTTTTAGGTGAGATGAAAGGAGTAATTCATACAGACATAAACATATGTATATACATAGCCTATACAATGTACATATTGCATTAATGTCAAAGAGCACAATCAAATGCTTTCTATTCTAGTCACTGTTACATCTTTCAGGACTGTGAGATGATTTTTTATAAAGCAAAATGATCCTTCATTTTGCATATTATTTCTTTTATTTACAAAATACAGATTATCAAAGAACCACAAAGACAAAACTGGGAACTAAAAACACATGAAATAAAAAAAACCCAAACAGTAAAATTACTAGTTATATGTTAACCTCAGACCTTCTTCCCCCCAAAGATAATTTTTAAGCCAATTTTAGAAGCTGCTCATTTCACAGAGAGGCACAGATATGGCCAACACTGTATTATGCTATACTCAAAGGTGTAACTGCCACTGTGATATACATATGCACATCCAGCCCAGTTCTCCTGTAATGCATCTATGTTAACACACAGATGTATGGGATTATGAGATTACTGAGATGAGGTGCTTTTGCAGAAAACCAATTTGGCAGCCCTAATTGCAGGAATGAGGATACTAAATCAAAGGATTTGGCATTTTCCAAATACATATTTTGAGTGAGTCGCATTACCGTGGACTCACTCACACAAGTTGTTCCACGTCTGTAGATCCCAGTGCCCAGTTCAGCCTCACAGATGTGGTGAGCAGTGAAAAATGTCCTAGAAAATACCTACTTACAGTTATAATCCTCTGCATTGCTTGCTAATTTTATCACTCCGTCAGAGAGAGCCAAAGCAGAAGAGATACCGAGCCGTTCTCCTGCATTCTGCAGCACAAACCTCATGTACTGCTGGAATGGCTGGTGAGTTGCCTAAACACAGCATGGAGCACCCATGTGACCACACTTGACACAAATCTGCTGTTTAACAGGTTCACCTCAAATTTACATGACTGGTTTCATATTTAATATTCGGCATGTACAAATTTGCAGGTCAGATTCTGCATTTCCATATTTATATATTTACAAGCAAGCCATAATAAGATTAGGCAGTCAATCTTTAAAGAGCCTCAAAAATCTCACAGTGAAAATATAAGTGAACAGTATGAATTTTTGTTACCAACTTCTTACTGGTGGGCAAACTAAACACAATTACATCATTGCTTTTTTAAGTGGTTGATTTAATTACAATGTAGCATTC